>NW_027491971.1:0-565000 GCF_021521415.1 Bidens hawaiensis | reverse complement strand
TCGATTATGTAACATAATCGAAAATGTAACATAATCGAAAATGTAACATAATCGATTATGTAACATAATCGAAAATGTAACATAATCGAAAATTTAACATAATCGAAAATGTAACAAAATCAGATTATGTAACATAATTGAAAATGTAACATAATCGATTATGTAACATAATCGAAAATGTTACATAATCGAAAATGTAACATAATCAATTATGTAACATAATCGAAAATGTAACATAATCGAAAATATAACATAAATGATTATATAACATAATCGTAAATGTAACATAATCGAAAATGTAACATAATCGATTTTGTAACTAATCGAAAATGTAACATAATTGATTATGTAACATAATCAATAATGTAACATAATAGAAAATGTAACTTAATCGATTATGTAACATAATCGAAAATGTAAAGTAATCAATTATGTAACATAATCGATTATGTAACTTAATCGATTATGTAACATAATCGAAAATGTAACATAATCGATTATGTAATATAATCGCAAATGTAACATAATCGCAAATGTAACATAATCGATTATGTAACATAATCGAAAGTGTAACATAATCGATTATGTAAAATAATCGAAAATTTAACTTAATCGAAAATTTAACATAATCGAAAATGTAACATAATCGAAAATGTAGCATAACAGAAAATGTAACATAATCGATTATGTAACATATTGTAAAATGTAAAATAACTGATTATGTAACATAATCGAAAATGTAACATATTCCATTATGTAACATAATCGAAAATGTAACATAATCGATTATGTAACATAATCGTTTATGTAACATAATTTAAAATGTAACATAATCGATTATGCAACATAATCGAAAATGTATCATAATCGATTATGCAACATAATCGAAAATGTAATATAATCGATTATGTAACATGATCAATAATGTAACATAATAGAAAATGTGATATGGTTGATTATGTAACATAATCGAAAATGTAACATCATCGATTATGTTACGTAATCGAAAATGTAACATAATCGATTATGTAACATAATCGAAAATGTAACATAATCGATTATGTGACATAATCGAAAATGTAACATAATCTAAAATGTAACATAATCGAAAATGTAACATAATCAGATTATGTAACATAATTGAAAATGTAACATAATCGAAAATGTAACATAATCGATTATGTAACATAACCGAAAATGTAACATAATCTATTATGTAACAAAATTGAAAATATAACATAATGTTAAATGTAACATAATCGATTATGTAACATAATCGAAAATGTAACATAATCAAAAATGTAACCTAATATAAAATGTAAAATAATCGAAAATGTAACATAATCATCATCATCCTCATCATCACCATCACCATTAGTATCATCATCACCATGTCCATCATCATCATCATCATCATCTTCATTTTCATTATTATCATCATCATCAACATCATCATCATCATCAACACCATTATCATCACCATCATCATCATCATCATGTAACATAATCGAAAATATAACATAATTGATTATGTAACATAATCGATTGTGTGAGATAATCGAAAATGTAACATAATCGAAAATGTAGCATAATAGAAAATGTAACATAATAGATTATGTAACATAATGTAAAATATAAAATAATCGATTATGTAACATAATCGAAAATGTAACATAATCGATTATGTAACATAATAGAAAATGTAACAAAATCGATTATGTAATATAATAAAAAATGTAACATAATCGTTTATGTAACATAATCGAAAATGTAACATAATCAATTATGTAACATAATCGAAAATGTATCATAATCGATTATGCAACATAATAAAAAATGTAACATAATCGATTATGTAACATAATCGGTTATGTAACATGATCAATAATGTAACATAATCGAAAATGTAACATAATCGATATTGTAACATAATCGAAAATTTAACATAATCGATTATATATAATAAAAAATGTAACATAATCGAAAGTGTAACATAATCGATTATGTAACATACTAAAAAATGTAACATAATCGATTATGTAACATAATCGAAAATTTAACATAATCAAAAATGTAACAAAATCAGATTATGTAACATAATCGAAATAGTAACATAATCGATTATGTAACATAATCGAAAATGTTACATAATCGAAAATGTAACATAATCAATTATGTAACATAATCGAAAATGTAACATAATCGAAAATATAACATAAATGATTATCTAACATAATCGTAAATGTAACATAATCGAAAATGTAACATAATCGATTATGTAACTAATCGAAAATGTAACATAATTGATTATGTAACATAATCAATAATGTAACATAATAGAAAATGTAACTTAATCGATTATGTAACATAGTCGAAAATGTAAAATAATCAATTATGTAACGTAATCGATTATGTAACTTAATAGATTATGTAACATAATCGATTATGTAATTTAATCGCAAATATAACATAATCGATTATGAAACATAATCGATTATGTAACATAATCGATTATGTAAAATAATCAAAAATTTAACTTAATCGAAAATTTAACATAATCGAAAATGTAACATAATCGAAAATGTAGCATAACAGAAAATGTAACATAATCGATTATATAACATAATGTTAAATATAAAATAATCAATTATGTAACATAATCGAAAATGTAACATAATCGATTATGTAACATAATCGAAAATGTAACATAATCGAAAATGTAACATAATCGATTATGTAGCATAATCGAAAATGTAACATAATCGATTATGTAACATAATCGATTATGTAACATAATATAAATGTAACACAATCGAAAATGTAACATAATCGATTATGTAACTTAATCGAAAATGTAACTTAATCGAAAATCTAACATAATCGATTATGTAACATAATCGATTATGTAAGATAATCGAAAATTTAACATAATCGAAAATGTAACATAATCAGAAATGTAGCATAATAGAAATGGTAACATAATCGATTATGTAACATAATGTAAAATGTAAAATAATCTATTATGCAACATAAACGAAAATGTAACATAATCGATTATGTAAGATAATCGAAAATGTAACATAATCGATTATGTAAGATAATCGAAAATGTAACATAATCGTTTATGTAACCTAATCGGTTATGCAACATAATCGAAAATGTAACATAATCGATTATGTAACCTGATCAATAATGTAACATAATAGAAAATGTGACAAGATCGATTATGTAACATAATCGAAAATGTAACATAATCGATTATGTGACATAATCGAAAATGTTACATAATCGAAAATGTAACATAATCGATTATATAACTTAATCGATTATGTAAGATAATCGAAAATGTAACATAATGAGATTACGTAAAATAATCGAAAATGTAACATAATCGATTATGTAACATAATCGAGAATGTAACATAATCGTAAGTAACATAATCGAAAATTTTACATAATCGAAAATGTAACATAATAGATTATGTAACATAATGTAAAATGTAAAATAATCGAAAATGTAACATAATCGATTATGTACCATAATAAAAAATGGAACATAATCGTTTATGTAACATCATCGAAAATCTAATATAACCGATTATGTAACATAATCGATTATGTAACATAATCGAAAATGTATCATAATCGATTATGCAACATAATCGAAAATGCAATATAATTGATTATGTAACATAATCGATTATGATGTAACATAATCGATTATGTAACATGATCAATAATGTAACATAATCGAAAATATAACATAATAAAAAATGTAACATAATCGATTATGTAACGTAATCAAAAATGTAACATAATCGATTATGTAACATAATGTAAAATGTAAAATAATTGAAAATGTAACACAATCGATTATGTACCATAATGTAACATAATCGAAAATGTAACATAATCGAAAATATAACATAATCGATTATGTAACATAATCGATTATGTAAGATAATCGAAAATTTAACATAATCGAAAATGTAACATAATCAAAAATGTAGCATAGTAGAAAATGTAACATAATCGATTATGTAACATAATGTAAAATGTAAAATAATCGATTATGTAACATAATCGAAAATTTAACATAATCGAAAATGTAACGTAATCGAAAATGTAACATAATCGGTTATGTAACATAATCGAAAATGTAACATAATCGATTATGTAACATAATCGAAAGTGTAACGTAATTGATTATGTAACATAATAGATTGTGTAAGATAATCGAAAATGTAGCTTAATAGAAAATGTAACATAATCGATTATGTAACATAATGTAAATTGTAAAATAATCGATTATGTAACATAATCGAAAATGTAACATAATCGATTATGTAACATAACCGATTATGTAACATAATCGATTATGTAACATAATCGAAAATGTATCATAATCGATTATGCAACACAATCGAAAATGTAACATAATTGATTATGTAACATAATCGATTATGATGTAACATAATCGATTATGTAACATGATCAATAATGTAACATAATTGAAAATGTAACATAATCGATAATGTAACATAATCGAAAATGTAACATAATCGATTATGTAACATAATCGAAAATGTAACATAATCGGTTATGTAACATAATCGAAAATGTAACATAATCGTTTATGTAACATAATCGAAAATGTAACATAATCGATTATGTAACATAATATAAAATGTAAAATAATAGAAAATGTAACATAATCGATTATGTAACAAAACGTAAAATGTAACATAATCGAAAATGTAACATAATCGATTATGTGACATAATCGATAATGTAACATAATCGGAATGTAACATAATCGAAAATGAAACATAATCGATTATGTAACATAATCGAAAATGTAACATAATCAATAATGTAACATAATCGAAAATGTAACATAATCGATTATGTAACAAAATTGAAAATGTAACATAATCGATTATGTAACAAAATTGAAAATGTAACATAATCGATTATGTAACATAATCGAAAATGTAACATAATGTAAAATGTAACATAATCGATTATGTAAAATAATGTAAAATGTAATATAATTGATTATGTAACATAATCGAAAATGTAACACAATCGATTATGTAAAATAATTGATTATGTTACATAATCGAAAAATGTAACATAATCGATTATTTAACATGATCAATAATGTAACATAATCGAAAATGTAACATAATGTAATTGTAACATTATCGATTATGTAAAATAATGTAAAATGTGTAACATAATCGAAAATGAAACATAATCAATTATGTTATATTTTCAATCGAAATTGTAACATAATCGAAAATGTAACATAATCGATTATGTAACATAATCGAATATGTAACATAATCGAAAATGTAACATAATCGATTAGGTAACACAATCGAAAATGTAACTTAATCGTTTATGTAACACAATCGAAAATGTATCATAATCGATTATGTAACACAATCGAAAATGTATCATAATCGATTATGTAACATGATCAATAATATAACATAATAGAAAATGTAACATGATCAATAATATAACATAATAGAAAATGTGACATAATCGATTATGTAACATAATCGAAAATGTAACATAATCGATTATGTAACATAATGTAAAATGTAACATAATCGAAAATGCAACATAATCGAAAATGTAACATAATCGAAAATGTAACATAATGTAAAATGTAACATAATCGATTATGTAGCATAATCGAAAATGTAACATAATCAATTATGTAACATAATCGAAAATGTAACATAATCGGAAATGTAATATAATCGAAAATGTAACATAACCGATTATGTAACATAATCGAAAATGTAACATAATCGTTTATGTAACATAATCAAAAATGTAACATAATCGATTATGTAACATGATCGAAAAGGTATCATAATCGATTATTCAACATAATCGAAAATGTAACATAATCGATTATGTAACATGATCAATAATGTAACATAATCGAAAATGTAACATAATCGGAAATGTAATATAATAAAAAATGTAACTTAATCGATTATGTAACGTTTTCGATTATGTTACATAATGGAATATGTTACATAATCAATTATGTTACATAATCGATTATGTAACATAATTGAAAATGTAACATAATCGATTATGTAACATTATCAAAAATGCAACATAATGTAAAATGTAACATAATCGATTATGTAAAATAATGTAAAATGTTACATAATCGATTATGTAACATAATCGAAAATGTAACATAATCGATTATGTAAAATAATCGATTATGTAACATAATCGAAAAATGTAACATAATCGGTTATGTAACATGATCAATAGTGTAACATAATCGAAAATGTAACATAATCGATTATGTAACATTATCGAAAATGTAACATAATCGAAAATGTAACATAATGTAAAATGTAACATAATAGATTATGTAAAATGTAACATAATCGATTATGTAACTTAATCGAAAATGTGTAACATAATCGAAAATGAAACATAATCGATTATGTAATATTTTCAATCGAAAATGTACCATAATCCATTATGTAACATAATCGAAAATGTAACATAATTGTTTATGTAACATAATCGAAAATGTAACATAATCGAAAATATAACATAATCAATTATGTAACATAATCGATTATGTAACATAATCGAAAATGTAACATAATCGGTTATGTAACATAATATAAAATGTAACATAGTCGAAAATGTAACATAATCGAAAATTTATCAGAATCGAAAATGTAACATAGTCGATTATGTAACATAATCGGAAATGTAACATAATCGAAAATGTAACATAATCGAAAATGTAACATAATCGATTATGTAACATAATCGAAATTGTAACATAGTCGAAAATATAACATAGTCGATTATGTAACATAATCGATTATGTAACATAATGTAAAATGTAACATAATCGATTATGTAGCATAATCGAAAATGTAATAATCGATTATGTAACATAATCGGAAACATTACATAATCTAAATTGTAACATAATCGATTATGTAACGTTTTCGATTATGTTACTTAATCGAAGATGTTACGTAATCGAATACGTAATATAATCGAATACGTAACATAATTGAAAACGTTACATAATTAAAAATGTTGCATAATATTAAAGTTTACATAATCGATTATCTAACATAATCGAAAACGTTACATAATTGAATATGTAACATAATCGAAAACGTTACATTTTTGAAAATGTTACACAATCGAAAATGTAACATAATCGAAAATGTTGCATAATCGAAAATGTTACATAATCGAACATGTTGCATAATAAAAAATGTTACATAATCGAAAATAGTAGTTATTAAATGTGTTAGCCACACTCCGTGCGCAGAGGCCTCGCCTGGATTTCGCATCCCTTTGCGAGTCTTTTCTGCGACCGCACAACCTTGATGCCGCATCCCTATTTCCTGGCTTCGATGTTTTGTGGAATAAGTTTAATTGTTCAACCTCGATCCTTAAAATGCTGAAATAAGGATTAGTTATAATTTATATTGAAGATTGTTTCCTTTTTTTTTTTTGCTTCTCTTCCTAGATAGAGGAACTAGACAATGCCTAAACACCCACCTAGGAACTACAAGCGTATTTATTCAGTCTCGCCTTGAAAATAGGTATGGCCGCAAAAAAACGATGACTTCTTAATAACTACGGACACGCGATTTTTTTTGTGCTACTGGTTTTGATAGTACTGTATTTGTTTGCTTACCATGAATTAATATTTTCATACGTGTTTTTAGTTAATTTGATTCGACACGATGATTAGAGAAATGTACCGTGAAGGGGTGGGGACTGGGGTCTAATAAACTTAATTGGTCAAGCCTATTAAATAGATAGAACTATAGAAGTGAGAAATTGTGAAATTGACACAATGACATGTGACATGTGACTTTGGTGATCGACACTCTTCAAATTTCTAAATACTCTGAATTATGAAATAGTTATTGACAGCTTCTATTGAAAGGTCAGTATTTGTCTCATAACAAACTAGCATGTGACTTTGAATTATCAGCAAAGATACTCTAAAAGTCAGTATAATCCATTGTTTATATTTCTCACATGAATGTAACATTGGTTTGTCTCTAGTTGCCAAACATTGTTTTACATAATATGCATATGTGGTGACTAGTGTCAGGATGATTGTTTCGTGTCTCGAAATTCATTCGTAAATTGTTTGGTAACAACTCGTCTAGTCGTCCGTAGTTGTTAATTTAGCTCGACTGATTTGGATCAAGCTAGCGGGTTCACATAAGCTTTAGAGTCGAGTTTAAGTTGAAGGTAACTTGCTAATTTGCTATAATGGATTTTCATCCTTGATTTCCGGTATATGTTGGTATAGAAGGTAATCAACTAATCATAACCCATTTGTTAAGTAATGACTGATTTGGACACAAAAAAAAAATTTGTATGCGGGTTTATTTAAATCATTTCAAACAAGACAACATGCCAGTTTGGGACCTTGGATTAACCAAAATTAGAAAATGTGTCAAAAAGATCGGCTTTTTAACTTGAAAAGGATCCAAATCAGTTTAGCACCATCCCTGGCCATTGTTTTATCACTTTCTCTAGACTATCTACTCGCTCTCATGTGGCACAACCATCGCCACCTAAGAACCTACCGCTTCTCCATTGTTGTTGTTCATGCTATCAATGACATGCCCGCATCATCACCGCCTCCAACCACCATCGCTACACCGAGACCACTGCATAATCATTGCCTCAAATGTCACATAACTGCCCCCACTGTCACCACTAAGTACAATAAAACTATTAAGAAGTTAAACCAATTTTGATATATTTTTTTTTCAAAACAACTCACTTTGACGTGACTCCATTTTAGTCAAAACTTATAGTGACCTGAACCAAATTAATAGTTTTTTTTAAACGAATCATTTTAACCCTAACTCATATTTCTTAAATCTCATATTGACCCGATACCATCACAACACACGTTGTTTGGCCTGTCACCAACACGCCTAGTTTACCAAAATATCTAGTTTTTTTTATTATAAGAACAATCGTTTGAACTTTGAACGAATAAAGCAAAATTAAATATTAAGATTTCATATTGTATAACCCGACTCGAATTCGGTCATTGCTGTGACTATGGCCAAGCTTCGCCACTGCCACTACCGCCTCTCCTTTGTTGTTGTTCATGCTATCAATATATGACATGCCTACATTATAACCGCCTCCACCACCATCACTACCCCGAGACCACCACATAATCGTCGCACAACTACCCTTGATGTCACCGCTCACCACTAACCACAATAATTTATATTAAGTTAAAACTAATTTTATCATGTATATATATTTTCTTCAAAAATTAAAATTTTCAAAACGACTCATTTTGACGTGACTCCGTTTTAGTCAGAACTTATTTTGACCTCAGCAAATTGATACTTTTTTAAACGGACCATTTTATCCTTAACTCATATTGACCTGAACTACATTACGACACATATCATTTGACCTGTCACCAATCCTGCCAGCTATACCCACCTAGGTTACCAAACTTAGTTGGCGTTGGCAATTGTTATTGTCTAATCTAGACTTACATAGATCGACAATGTTAGTATTGAGTCAACGAGTGTGTGCTCGACTCACATGTTGGTTCTACTATTGAAGTCAAAAGCAGATAAACAAATTATGAATACCACCAAACAGCTCTCACATGCTTTTTCTACTGTTTACATCATGCTAAATTGTGACATTTGAAGATAAAACATATGTAGACAATGATCTAACCTGGATAATGGATATGCTGAATTGCTGATGTTAATATGTCATTTATTTAACTTTGTGACCAAAATAAAAAATGTAATATAAAACTAGAACACTTGCTATAATAAATAAATAAATAGTTAACCTCCATAAATAATGCTGGTTAAATACTGTACCAAATCACTAAATCTTTCTTAAAACATGTGTTATCCAATATCCATACAACTACAAACAATAATTACATAATAAGTAACAATTTTTCCCATACTACCCTCAACAAAAGCTCTACTCCTCAACATTTCCAAGGGTATTTTTCGTCCAAATCATCTAAACAATCAAGATTACTTGAACAACCTATAACTCAAGGGTCTAATGAATTTACACTTAAAGATTGTAGCAATGTCCCACAAGCAAGAGGCCTAATAGATGGAATTCTAAGACAACTCAACCCACCACCCGGAACCGTGTCACAATCGGGTTCGGGTCGTTGCATTGCCAACCCGGGTATACAATTCAACGCGATATCAAACCCGACATTTTTACCATACAACTTAGCACATTGTGGACTAAACCCGGATATAAAATTATACGCGACACTCAACTTCAACAAACTTCGCAACTCGCAAACCAAATCGGGTAACTCACCCGATAACTTATTATGCGCGACATTCAACACCTCAATATCCTCCAAACACGATATCGTATCGGGCAAATGACCCATCAACGAGTTAAAACTCGCGTCAAACACTTGTACATCCGACCACATCCCAATCCCTTGCGGTATACACCCGGTTAACTGATTGTTCATAAACAAAATCTCCTTCAGTTTCGGGCTCGAGTACCCGAAACTAACCGGGAGGTTACCCGTAAGCTTATTATTCGCCAAATTAATAACCGAAGCCGGCGAATTCGCTAAATTTTGCGGAATCTCACCGGAAAAGAAATTATTATTCAAGAAAATTGCATCTAAATTTTTATTAAACAAATATTGAGGGATTGGTCCTGTAAATGAATTAAACCTAAGGTCTAAATACAAAAGATTTGGGATTTGAAGGGTTACTAATGGAAATGATCCAGTAAACTGATTATTACTAAGGTCAAGTTCAGTGAGGGCAAAAAGGTCTTTTAATGTGTTTGGGATACTGCCTGTGAATCTATTACTGTTGAGATGTAGAAGTGATAAGTCTGTGAGTAAAGACAGTTCTTTTACCAAAATACCCTCGAGGTTCCCATGGTTAAGATCTATACCTGCAACCACCGGTTCAGTCGGATCCGGGTCCGGATCACCCGTTTCATCACCCGGATCTGCACAAAACACACCTTTGTAAGCACACACATTTGACCCGACCCATGAGTTAAGTAACCCATGCGGGTCGGACTTAATGTTTGACTTCCAAGCTTGAAGGGCAATATAGGCATTTTTGAGATTTGAAGAATATGGTGGATTTGGGTTGTAGCTAACACCACCGCCGCCACCTACGCCGACGCCGACGCCGACACCGAACCCAACACCGCCGCCGACAGAGAATGAAGCAGCATTGACAACGTTGGACGAGATGAAAGTTATAAAGGTTAAGGAAAGCAAAAACATCAAGTGGTTTTGGTCCATTTGTTTGTTGTTGTTGTTGGAGTAAAATTGTTTGTATTTACAGATATATGTGTTTGTGTGTGTGTGGAGAAGATGGAGGTGGGTCTTGAATTTAATGAATTTGTATGTATTGTATGTGCGTGTGATTCCTGCTGCATTATTCTTGTTGGATTTTGTATATATTGTTGTATTATAATAACAAGTACAATTGACTTTTACGAGTATTATTATTGACTTTTTAGGAAGGATTGTTTTGTTTGGTTAATTATATGGCTAATCAATAGTTAACAGCTTATTATCTAGGGTTTTTTCTCCGAAATATGCGGAGGGGCACGGCGGCTGAGGAATGGCAAGAGATCTCGCGCAAGGGAAGAGAAGCAAGGAAGGATGGAGAGACGAAGACGGTGGAAGCGATCACGAAATTCTTTGTAGCAAATCTTCCGCCCAAGTGTGCGTCGACAGATTTGGAAGAGGTGTTCAAGGGATTCGGTCAGTTTGCAGGGTCGTATATTGCCAGGAAGTGTGATAGATATGGGAAGAGGTTTGCTTTCGTAATGTTTAAGAATGTCAGAGACGGCAAGAGATTAGAAAGCGACATGAAGGACGTCTGGATAGGAAGTTACAAGCTTTTCATTGCTCGGGCGAGGTTTGTAAATGGAGACAAGGTGCAGAATAAACAGGACAGGGTAAAGGCAACGTTAAAAGGAAGCCAAGAAATGGGAGAAAGTGTCAATAGTGCAAGAATAGGAGTTGCGGATGTCGGGAGGAAATCTTTCCGTGATGCTGTTATGGACAATGATTCGGGGTATAAGGATGATGAGATTACAGTGGATGACAACGACATAGCTTTTACGCATTGGTACAAGGTTGCTTTGGTGGGGAGGGTGGTAGATTTTAATACACTGATTTCACTTAGGAGGATAATGAAGGAGAAAGGTCTGGTCACAGCGAGTATCAAATACATTGGAGGTTTAAACATGGCGTTGATTTTTGATAATGAGGAGGAGGCGGGGTGCTTTGTTCAAAAAAAGGAGTTGTGGCAGTTTGTGTTTGAAAAATTGGAGAGGTGGGAAGGGAAACTTATGGCATATGAACGTGTGGCTTGGATAAAGATACATGGATTACCGATTCAATTGTCTTTAGAATCTCTTTTTAACGTGATAGGAAGTCGGTATGGTAAAGTGGTACACCCGGCAAAGATGGGGGATGATGTTGCGGATTTCTCGGCAGTAATGGTAGGCGTGTTGTGTTCCAAGGAGGCAAGAATTAATGATAGTGTGATTATTCGATGGAGAGGACATCAAGTTAGAGCTTGGATTGAAGAAGAGGTTGGAGAGTGGATACCGGATTGTATTGAAGACTTTGATGATGAGACTGAGAGAGAGGTGAGCGATCTAAGGGTGGACATGGAAGTGAACGACGAAGAAGGTCATATCATGAACTCAAAGTCAGCTGAAGTGGAGTCCGAAGACAGGCAAAGAGTCGAGGTAGCGAGAGGTTTTGAAAGATCAGAGATTGTGGGGGAAAGTTGGTATAACCGGAATAAAAATTATGTGGAAGGAAGGATTGAGACAGGTAATGACAGTGGCAATTTGGAAGGATATTCAGTGCATGGTAATCAAGAAGTGGTGGAGAATGCTAAAAATAGAGCCGGGAGGAAGAAGACTCGTAGACCTCGGAAGACGGGGGGGGGGTTAATAATCGGGTTGTATCACCTCAGGATCAAGGTAGGCCAAAGAAACGGTTAAGGGGTGAAGAAGATCCGTTTGATCTTAATAGGTTTATAGGAATTATAGAGGGGAACAATGCAAGCTGCCATGTGGAAGTGGAGGGACAGGAGGGTGACAATTTTCTTACTCCCGATTTAAATAAGAGATGTGAAGTAACAAGATTGATGTCTGAGAGGAGTGGCCAGGAAGATGGAGTTGGTTCGGGTGAAAAAGCTGTGGTGCACGAAGAATCAGGAGTGAATGCAGAGGTGCTAGCCACAGTTCAGTTAGGAAAGGTTCTAGGAGCTGAAAATTTGGAGGAGTTTGAAAGTCAAGTAAGACAGGTGGTAATGGACGAAGGATTTCAAAGGGTGGATCAATGAATCTACTTTCGTTAAATATCCGTGGGATGGGTGTTCCGGGGAAAGGAAAGTGGGTCAGAGATTTGAAAGTGCAACATGAAACAGATTTTTTGATGTTACAGGAAACACAACATGAAAATATTACGGGGCTGGAAGTAGATGGGTTTTGGGGAGGTGGTGATTATGATTTCGAATGGGTGGGAGCTACCGGTCGTTCGGGGGGCATTCTTTCAGTTTGGGACTCTAAAGTGTTCACGAAATTGTCAGTGATTAAAGCCAGGTATTTCTTGTTGATTTCTGGGATTGTTAAAGGAAAAAATGTTTCGTATAATATGCTAAATGTGTATGCTCCGCAAAGCACAGTGGAGAAAAGGAAATTATGGGATGATATTAGTATTTTAATCGGGTCTAAAGATGGGTATTGGATTGTGGCGGGTGATTTTAACTCGGTTAGAAATTGTGATGAAAGGAAAAATTCTATTTTCGATGCTAGTGCGGCCAGAGATTTTAATGGTTTTATTGCTGAAACTGGTTTGGTTGAATATAGCTTGAAAGGAAGGCGTTTCACGTTTGTTTCCGGAAATAAAAGGAGCCGTATAGATAGGATTTTCGTGTGCTGGAGATTTAACAATGAATGGTCCAATGTAGAATACAGAGCATTGCCTAGAGAAAAGACAGACCATAGTCCTTTAAGCCTTAGACTTATTTCCAGAGATTTTGGACCGAAACCCTTTCGGTTTTTCAATTCGTGGTTGGATAGAAATGACTTCCAAGATGTTGTCTTCAAGGCAGCGGGTAATCTTGAGTTTGAAGGGGATCCGGATGGGGCCCTGATGTACAAGTTTAAATTAATAAGGCAGGCTATTAGGAAGTGGAGAGTTGAGATACAAGATAAGGAATTTGAAGAAGAGAAAGGTTTGAAACAAGAGCTTAATAAGTTGGATGAAGTTGGTGAAGAAAGGGAATTCTCGGAGGTTGAAACGTGGGTGATAGAGGAATCAAAGAGGAGACTAAAAGAGATAGAAGAGTATAGATATAAAGATCTGAGACAGAAAGCTAGAGGAAAGTGGGCAATGTATGGGGATGACAACTCAAAATTCTTTCATGGTTTGATTAATAAGAGACGGTCTTATAACTTTATTCCAGGATTGATGGTGAATGGGGAGTGGATTACAAAACCGCAAGAGGTCAAAAAACATGTGCTCGGTTTCTTTAGAAATAAATTCGTTGAGAAGATTAAAACTAGGCCTAAGCTTGTATGCTTTGGGTTGAATCGTATTGATAGCATAGAGGCGGATAGGTTGGAGGAACGGTTTTCGGTGAAGGAAATCAAAGATGCGGTTTTCGAGTGTGGAGATGATAAAGCTCCAGGACCGGATGGTTTTAATTTCAAATTTATCAAGCAGTTCTGGAACGCTTTTGAGGATGATTTTATTAATATTTTTCAACACTTTCACGATTTCGGAGAATTCAGTAGGGGAGTGGGGTCTTCTTTCATAACCTTAATTCCTAAATCAAGTGCTCCGGTGGGCTTGGGTGACTACAGACCAATCAATCTTATTGGAATTATTAGCAAAGTGGTGTCGAAAGTGTTAGCGAATAGATTGAAAGGGGTTATGGGAAAGATCACATCAGAAACTCAGTCGGCTTTTCTAAGTGGAAGGTATATTTTAGATGGCCCTTTAATGGTTAATGAAATTATTTCTTGGGCGAGAAGAAACGGCAAGGAGATTTTCTTATTCAAGATAGATTTTGAGAAGGCTTATGATAATGTCCACTGGGATTTTCTGTTATCCATCTTGGAACAAATGGGATTTTCGTCATTGTGGTGTAAATGGGTTCAAGGGGTGTTGACTTCGGCCAGATCATCGATTCTGGTTAATGGATCTCCAACTTTCGAGTTTGTCTGTGAAAAAGGAATTAGACAAGGAGATCCTCTATCTCCGTTTTTGTTTATTATTGTTATGGAGGCCTTTTCGAGTATTATAAAAAAAGCCAGTCGGCTAGGGTCGTTTGATGGGGTGTCGTTACCAAACAATGGTCCAAAGATCTCACATTTATTGTATGCTGATGATGCTATTCTCGTGGGGGACTGGTCGAACTTCAATTTTAGGAATATGAAGCGGATTCTTCGGATTTTTTATTTGTGTTCCGGGATGCAAATAAACATACACAAATCTATTCTGTTTGGAATTCGGAAAAGTCATGAGGAGGTGTGCATGAGGGCTTCTTCTTTGGGGTGTAAAGCTGGAGAGATACCTTTTATCTATTTGGGGATTAAGGTTGGAGCTAACATGAATAGAATTGGCAATTGGGACCCGGTAGTGGAAGTATTCAGAAAGAGATTGTCTAAATGGAAAGCAACGACATTGTCTATTGGAGGACGGGTTACGATTATCAAGTCGGTACTGGAGAGTTTACCAAGTTATTACTTTTCTCTATTCAAAGCACCGGTTAAAGTGATTAAAGTGTTGGAATCTTTTATTAAAAATTTCTTGTGGGGGAGTACAAGCGAGGCAAAGAAAGTCCATTGGGTTGCATGGGATAAAGTTACACGTTCGAAAAACGACGGAGGTCTAGGTTTATCTAAACTAGATGTTTGTAACGAAGCCTTACTGTTGAAATGGATATGGAGATATAAAACCGAGCCGCATGCGCTGTGGAGGAAAGTAGTCGATGTGTTACATGGGTCTATCAGAAGTTGGGGGATCGTTCCAGTTATCAAACGGTTCACGGGGGTGTGGAAGAACTTGGTAACAAGTAGTTGTAAGCTCAAAGTGGACGGTGTGGGAGTTCAAAATCTATTGCGGGGATCGGTCGGCAAAGGTGATGCAATTCGGTTCTGGTTGGACTTGTGGATATGCCAAGAACCTTTAAAAAACAAATTCCCAAATCTGTTTAGTCTTGAAAAAAGTAAATGTTGTTTTGTGATAGATCGCCTTGGAAACAGTAATGGGGATAAGCCAGGGCGGTGGGAATGGAGTAGAGAGATAGAAACGGAGGTGGAACACCAAGAACTCACAGATTGTCTTAATTTGTTGGGTGGAATTCGGAGGTCTAACGAAGAGGATAAATGGAAGTGGAACTTGGAGGATGAAACAAGCTTTTAGGTGGCTTCGGCAAAGAGGTGGATCTTGGGTAAGGTAGAGGATAAAAGCGGGTCGAGGTACACATGGTGCAAATGGATTCCGAGCAAATGTAATGTATTTATGTGGAGGGCGGTGATTGATCGAATCCCTACGAAAATGGCGTTAAGAAGAAGGAATATTTATGTGGAGGATAGTTTGTGTGTTTACTGCGAAGATAGGGACGAGACAACAGATCATTTACTGACGGAGTGTGTTTTTACTACCGGGGTTTGGCTAGGTATTTCTAAGTGGTGTAGGATACCGTATATATATGCTTTTGATGTGAAAGATTTAGCTCAGCTATATAACTATGTTGAGGGTTCCAAGGTGAAAAAATCTCTTATCCATGGTATTATAGTCATTACGAGTTGGAGAGTGTGGAAAGCGCGGAATGAAAAGATTTTTGGAGGTAAAGATTTAAATGTGGTGGAGATCATTATGGAGGTGAAGACTTTGGGTTTTTTATGGTATAGACATAGATTCAAAAAAGGTACTATAGAATGGTCAAAGTGGTGTAGTTTTGAGTTTTAAGTGATAGGTTGGGCTGTTGAGTTGTATGCTTCTTTCTCCATCTTGGAGATAGAGGTTTGCTGTTTTCGTTTTTAATGAAATTTGCGTTCCAAAAAAAAAATTATATGGCTAATCCTGGAAGTCTAGAATGATTAGCAAATTAAGAAAAGTTAATATCTTTTTAATAACAAAACGTGTAGTACCATACACCATTAATTAAGGAAATTATTTTTCTAGATTAAGTAGATTTCTATGTAAATATAGTAGATATGTAAACCGTCTTACTTACCTTTTGTAAATGACTGTTTACGGTTGAAAAGTGATTTAAACAATCCATTCCAATTAAAGAATAACTAATACAATAATACTAATGAAGCTTTCTAAATTCAGTTAAATTTGTTTTTTTTAATCCCTCATGTTCTATTTTTATTAATTGTTTAAACTTTATGAATACTTTTATAAAAATAAATTAAATGAAATACGTATAAACTTTGATTATTATTATTATTATTATTATCTAGTGTTTAATTACTAAAGAGTTTGTAGCGCAACGATATTAAGGTGTGTAGTAAAAGTGTTACATTTAAGTTGAGCGTTCTAATTCCACGATGAACATCCATGTAGATTTAAGTACATATTTAAGAACATGTTTAGAGGTTATGTATGTATGAGTTAGTCGTTCCAAAAAATTATATAATGATAAAACGTTATGTAGCTTGACTAAAATTGGTTAATTATGAAACTTGTTGGTTATTATTTGATGATTATTTTCATTTTTTCACTCTTCATATTTCAAGGTATTTAAAAATTAAGTAGATTGTAAGCAGGATTCATACTTGTTATAAACGGTTCACTTATTTTTTTTATAGAAAACTAACATACATAAAATTTACAAGCATAGAACACATAATAAAAATGAATAATTAACTTTAGATGTTTAAAAAAGTTCGACTAACTTTGATTATATACGTACACTTGATAAATTTGATTACGACAAAATACAGTTTTTCCAATTTATCTTAAAGAACCTCACTCGAGTGATTCATTTATGTATCTTATCTTATCTTACTTCTTACTATACTAATAAACAAAAATAATGAGGATGATGTGTCTTAACTACATTTTCCTAATTTCTATTCTCTCTTCTTCTTAATCCATACTATAAATAGATTATGGGTCAAATGGTTTGATATCCATGAGTTATAACCGGGTTATTATCCACTTTATTTGGAAACCTATCATTCTGTTTAAAAGGTTTAATTAATAATTTTTTTGAAAATTGACTTTCATTAAAAACAGACACAACCAACGACTATCACCAAGACGGAGAAAGACGCTGAAAACCAAAAACCAAAACCAACGATCACGTTACATCAAATAAACACCAACTTTTCCAATCCACTACCCCTATCTTAGATCTATTTTTGTACCAAAGAAAACCCAAAGATTTTATATCCGCAACCATTTCTGCCACCTTAGTATTCTTGCCCGAAAAAATCTTTTCATTCCTAGCCCGCCAAATCCTCCAACAAGTAATGATGACAATTCCATGAATAATCAATCTTTTATTCCCAGTCGCACCACAAACCTTATGCACTTCCACCAAATCATTGACATGAAAAACAAAAGATCTAGGGATGTTGCACCATGAACCAATCGCATTCCAAACGGCCATAGAAATGAAACACCCGGTTAACAAGTGCTCGAGCGATTCCTCATTACTTTCACATAAAGCGCAACTATGATCATCACAATACAAATGACGTCTAGCTAAAGCCTGCTTGGTTGGAAGGCTATCCAGAACGGCCCTCCACATAAAAATATTACATTTTTTCGGGACCCAATTGCTCCATTGGAAACTGGAACTCCCAGCATCCTCAACGGACCGCACCATCCATCTTTTAATCGCCGAAACCTCGAACTCTTTGCAGCTACCAACCGCCCAAGACCATGAATCTTCACGGTCAACCATCACCACCTCTTGAAGGAGATCTTCCAACTCCTGCTTCTCGAACACCTCCTGTTGGGAGCAAGGAGCTCTAAGCCAATCCCACACAATGCGACTAGAAGATCCAGTGACCACCAACCGATCAGCTAACAAGACATTTTTATGTTTTTCTACCGCATATAAGGACGGATACTTGTCCATAACCGGCGCCGAACCCAACCACAAATCCGTCCAAAACCGAACTTGGCGACCATTCCCAACTGTGGCCCGTATCACTCTATTAAAACCCACACCATCAACCTTAAATTTGTTCCAGAACATAACACAATTCTTCCAAACCCCGGGAACTCCATTATTAACCGGAGCAAGCCCCCAACAGCGCGAGGACCCGTGAATAGACAACACTACTCTTCTCCACATCGCGTGCTGATCATTTAGAAATCTCCCAAGCCATTTAGTAATCAGCGCTTGATTATTAACCTCTAAACGAGCGATACCTAAACCCCCTTCTTTTATAGGTTTGGTGACTACCTCCCAAGCCACCCATGACATCTTCCTCACTTCATCCGAACCACCCCATAAGAACCTTCTCATCAAAGCTTCTAAATCATTGGTAACCTTCTTGGGTGCCTTAAAAAGCGAAAAATAATAAGTGGGAAGACTATCCAGCACCGATTTAATAAGGGTTAACCGACCAGCCATAGATAACGAATTAACTTTCCATTTAGATAGCCTCTTCTTGAACTTGGACACAACCGGTTCCCAATTAACCACCCTATTCATGTTAGCGCCAACCATAATCCCTAGATAAGAAAACGGGATTCTACCCGGCTTACAACCCATGAAACCGGCTTGGATATCGATCTCACCATCTTCTACACCTACTCCAAATAACACTGATTTATGGAGATTAATCTTTAGCCCCGAACACAAGTAAAATATGCGAAGAATACGTTTCAAGTTATCAAAATTAAAAGAAGACCACTCTCCCATAATCATAGCATCATCCGCATAAAAAAGATGGGATAAAGTAGGACCTTCATTAGGAAGAGTAATACCATGAAACGCACCTATATCACAGGCTTGTTTCAACATACCTGAAAAAGCCTCCATCAGAATAATAAAAAGAAAAGGCGATAGCGGGTCACCTTGACGAATGCCTTTATGACATCCAAATTCGAATGTAGGAGACCCATTAACAAGAACAGACGATCTGCTCGCCAACAAGATACCACTAATCCAATCGCACCAAACCGAAGGAAAACCCATCTGAGAAAGAACCGACAACAAGAACTCCCAATTCACATTATCAAAGGCTTTATCGAAGTCAATCTTGAACATAAAAATTCTTCTTTCCCTCTTCTTAGCCCAAGCAATAACCTCATTAGCCACCAAAGGGCCATCAAGAATATATCTCCCGGATAAGAAAGCCGACTGATGTTCTGAGACAATCTTATTCATAACTGTTTTGAGTCGATTCACTAACACCTTCGACACAGTCTTTAAAATACAACCAATGAGACTTATCGGTCTAAAATCCCCCAAAGAAGACGGATTGTTTACCTTAGGAATTAAGGTGATAAAAGACGAACCAACCCCCGAGCAAAAACTTTTAACCTTATGAAAATGATCAAGAATATCCACAAAATCCTTCTCGAACAACTCCCAATAAAACCGAATGAACCTAAAATTAAAACCATCCGGCCCAGGAGCTTTGTCACCACCGCAATCAAAAACCGCCTTCTTGATCTCATGCACGGAAAAATCACTGATCAAAAAATCCGCCTCCACCGAAGACAAGACCGAAAACCCATATCCAATCAACCGAGGCCGATGTGTAATAGATTCAATTCAAAAAAATAAATAATTGATCACATATTCAATTCAAAAAAATAAATATAATTTTTTTTTTGTACCTTTTTATTTTTATAAATAATATAATACAATTATATAGTGTTGAAGCTCCGAACCAAAGCAATTTTACAAAATAAATAACATTATATAATCTGATTTTTTTTTCCAATATTTAAAATGGTTAACTGTATTATATTTCATTGACTTGGATAGTTTACTTGGCTAACATATCATCTTAGCCAAGTTGAAAATAACATATATCGAAGGTTGGTGTCCCGGTTATGTTACTACTAAATATTGATAAGAAGAATGGATAATGTAACGGAATAAGGTTTATAGTAAGTCTTTTGGTAACCGGGATATAGAGGTAGATATTAGGCAATGACAATGGCAAAGGTCATGCTATACACAGAGTTACTTTGACTCTGTTTGATAAAAAGTTTCCAATCAAAATTTTATAGAAGACAAATTTTGCTTTATGTATGCTTCGTTATGACGAGTAACAAGAGCCGATGACAATCTCTTTCCCGGGTTGGTTTGTACCTATGGTGTCATATTTTTTTCCTATAGACAACTATATGTTGCGTTATTGCAAATGTGGTCTTAAATTTGTGATATTGGATAATGAAAAGAATACTTATGATAAAACTATAAATGTTGTATATAAAGAGATTTTCTTAAATTTGTAAATTTAAGATTCTAAACTTATTATTGTTTTTACTATATATTTCATTTCTTTTACACGGTTAACTTTTGTTGTATTTCAAATAACGAACCGTATATTTTTATCATTTGAAAAATCCCGTGTAATACACGGGTTCAAAAGCTAGTATGTTAATAAAGTTCTATTAATGTTATATAATATTTATGTTATTTATGTATGTGAATTATCAACTAATCATAAACTAATTACTCTTGTGTTGTTTATGCACGTATATGGTATATTTTTCAATTCATGTTATATAATTATAAGATATTCAAATAAAATTAGTGATATACAGAAAATGAAACCAATAATATTTGATTTAATTTTTGTTCGTAAGTTTAAAAGCCACTGAAATTTGTGAAAATGAAATAATTTGGACAACAATATAAAGTTATATAATAATCCATCTAACTAGACTAGACGCACATTAATTGGTTTCAACGGGGTCGCAAAAGTCCCAACTAACCAACCAGGCCTGGTCCCTTTTAAACCTTGGTCCTGGGACCTGGGGTCTAAGATAACGAACTCTTCAGGCCCAAACTGGTCTTAGGTTAGGACCATTTCTAACATACAATAATTGTTTTATGATCTTTGTTTATCTTTAACGGCGACTTTGTTTTATTTAGGCTACCGCACTCCTTAAATTTGTATAGCTTTGTTGCCTCGTTCTAGCTAGGCTATTTTGTCTTAACCGGGCCAACGCTGACTTCAGAGTTTTTGGCTTGGACGTTCCCCCATTAAACTATACTGTCAGAGTGTCGGCTGCCATTTGACAGTTGTTGTGGCGCCACAAGAGCAAAACTCCTTGGCGTAACCCACGATGTGACGAAAACCTGGGTAGGCTCGGGATTCGTACCGACAACCTTGTAAAAGGCCTACCTCAAATCTTCCATTGCCATAACCCATAAAAATGACACAAGTGAGGATCGAACTTGAGTCTCTATCAGAGAAAGCGTGTCTCCTACCGGTAGGTCACAAGTGGTGGATTAATGACATGTTTTTTAATCTTCTTTTTTTCCATATAGATTTTTTTAACTAACCATAAAATTATTGTTGCATTAAAAAGTAGTGTTTTTATCGATTCATGTGTTGGTTGTTAAGACACGCTTTATCGTGTTTGGTTACTTTGTATGAAACGTATCAAACGTTTTATATGTTTAAAAGAATGACATGATAACATTTTTCTTCGGTTCTAACCGGATGGACATGTGAATTCAAAATCTTGTACCCTTAAAGCAATCATAAGAACGTTATTATTATTATTCTATTATTAAAGTTGATGATTTAATTATTAAAGCATAAGAACGTTACTGATACAATGTTAAAAGGGACGGGTCATTTTACCACCTACCTTGTACCTTATAATTATTCAATGTATGTGTTGCGTTTTTATTTAAGTCATATTCGTGTGATCGTGTCCATGAATATCATAATGTACGATTGACCTTGACATGTATTAAATTTGATTAATATTTATCACAAGTTTTAGTGTGGACTGTTAACATTTTGTCTCGAGAAGGCTCACATGGGCATTAGGAATGGTTCATTAGTTCCAAATAGTGTTAAAAAAGTATAAGATTGAAGAAAATTTTATGAAAACCAAAATATAAGAGGGGAAAGGCACTAGTGTGGGTAAGGTTTATGAGTTATTCACCACATGGCAAACCCACCCCTAACTATGTGGGTAGTTTGCCAAATTACAATTTGTGGCAAAGGTTTACCACATGGCAAACCCGTTGGAGGTTTTTGAAAAATTAAACACCCATTAATATTTCAGTGAAATTTTAATTTTAATTACATTTAATTGTTTATTTATTTTTAAATTTAAATAAAAAAAGTTTTAGGGTACTTGTGGGTATGTGTTTCCAGTTGTTTTATGGTTTGTGGGTACTTAAAGGTATAAATGAAATAATATGAGTGCCCCCTCCCCTCTAAGTATGGAAAAAAAAATGGTAAGCATAAAAATTGAGTACTAATTACGATTTTCAGATGTACTGAGTTTAGTTTCTTTTATGTTCTTCTAAAACCATTATGAAAATACTATTTTTAAACGTTACAAATAAGTGACTTAATGAAATATATATAAACCCTAGTTACATTTTAATGATTATTGTTTTTCAGTTTTATGAACAATTCATGAAATCGGGCTATTTTTAATGATTTTTTTTCTTCAAAGTTACCTCCTAACTCATATAGTAATGTTGATTTTAAAAAAGATAATAACTAAGAACTAACTATGACTGCTATGCGTCGTGAGGTTGTCAGTTCAAATCCAGAGTCACCTAGGTTTTAGTCCCACTGTATACGTGTTACGCCAGAGAGTTTCGTTGTTGTGGTGGCACAACGATTGTCAAGTGGCAGCCAACGATATGGTTTCCCGGAGAACACTCATGTCAAACTCTGAAGCCATCGTGTGTCCGGTTAAGACAACATAGTCTAACCAGAGTTGAAGAATTGGACTCTTCAAAATTGAAGAGTGTGATGACATAACACACAAAGAAAGTCGCCGTTCTTAAAGAGAGAGAAAAAACTATGATTAGTATATGATCCGTTACTTCCACTTTATTCAAAAGAATGTTAAGACATTTAGAAAAATATTCATAATATTGGAACACCAGCTAATTATCTAGTAACATAGAAGTTTCTTTAATTATTCAAGAAATTGAAAATTATAACAAATGTTTTTTTTCTTTCTTTCTTTGTTTTATCTTCTTTCTTTTACATGCAGTGATGTAAACGTAAAGCAAAAGGGAAGTCCACTCCACTAGTCCACCATACCTATGCCCTGATACATACGTACATACATACTCACTCACTCACTCACTCACTCAAGTACAACATCAAGAATTAATATTGAATTTTCTTAATTCCCATACCATTTATATGAAAACTTAACATATTGAATTAATGAATCTAATCAAAAGTTAAGAGCCAAAATTACAAGAATAGACAATAAAATATTAATAAAGTCGTTTTCAAAATATAACAAATTACAAGAAAATTGGATCAAGTACCTATTGTGGTTTGGTTGGTGGTGTGGTTTGGGATAGTATCTATAGCCGGTGTAAGGTAACTCCCATTTTTGGTTTTTCGTTTCGTGATATTTTGAAGTGGCATAAAAGCCTGGGGCTTGAAGACCGGGAGAAGGAGTTGTTTCATGAGATAATTATTATTGCGTGTTGGAGAATGTGGAAAACGAGAAATGATAGAATCTTCGAAGGAAAAGAGGTGAAGATTGAAGATATTATCGGATATATATAATCGTTAGGCTTTCTTTGGTATAAACATAGATCCAAATATAAAACGATTGGATGGTTGAATTGGTGTAGTTTTAGCTTCATGTAGGTTTCGTGTTGTTTTGTTGGCGGCTCTCCTCCGACTTGTGGAGGAGGCCTGTTTGGTGTTCTTGTTTGTGTGTTTATAAAAGTGTACCATTTGGAAAAGAAGGTTCCTACTTCCTAATGAGTAGATTGGTTATAAATTATACAATGCGTTTGGTATGAAAGTCTTAAGGTTATATAAGAGTCGTATATACATTATTTTACTAATCATTGACGGTACATATGTGTTGTTATCCACAAGTGGAAAAAATTGAATGTATAAGATAAGATGGTTGACTCTCCTGTAAAGTAATATAAAAAAATTGAATTCTCTTTTAAGTTTCTTAACCTAATGAGATTTTTATTATCATTGATCTCTCGCTACTCAGTTATTACGGGTTAAATGTTTCATATTTCTTGAGGAAGCACGTGAATCCTCACCTTAAAATGCCTCGTGAACCACTTCTTCACATTTTTTTAAATGGTCTTAGTGCAGTTGGTTATTGTGGAAACTTCGAAATGCTTACCACCCACATAATGAACATGTTGAGAACAAATGCACCGATAATAAGGGTAGCATTTATGTTCATTTTCAACTGGATTAGAATCCACTGTGATTGGCCCAATGTTATCATTCAGCCCATCATTATTAAGAGAAATGTTAGGTGTTAAACTTGAGTGTGATTCAGGCCTACTCGGTCTATTGGGCTCCAAAGATCCATTAAGAGTGTTATTTGTAGTCATAACTCATAAATATCCTTTTTAATCTCATGAGAAACAGTAAAAAAACTATTTTAACAATAATATTGTGTTTCATTAGAAAAACTGCAATTTTTGTTTTATCGGGTCAAGCGGTGAAATGGACCAAAAAAAAAAAAAAAACTATGTTTTTGTAAGAATAAGTTGTATATTTTATACAAAAAAAACTATATTCTTTTGCTAAAGCCACTCATAATCTAACTAGTCAAATGATTATAGTAAAATCCTGAATTTTACTTGGAGGGCTGTATCTATGATTATTTTCTAAACGATTTAAACATTTCAAGCAACCAAATTGAGGTTCATGGATCTCACACACATGAGAATCTAGACTTATTTTTCTATCAAAATGGGATCTATTTATGTATCAACCTAACAAGTTTAGTTCACAATTTCTTTAGGTGGAGCTGGTGATCTGAAATGAACATTCATAAATCATACCTTCATTCCTAATTAACGTTGTTCATCAACACCAAAAATGGAAGATTTAACCGCATTCACAAACACATATGAATAGTCATTAATATAGTGTTCTTTGTGGAAGAACACCCTGAAACATGCTTATACGAGTGAGGGGATTAGGGAAGAAAGAGTATTTTGTCTGGTTTTAAGATTGTGAGGATTAAGTAGAGTAAATACTAATTTGCACTTGATTTAGAGCACCCACAACAGTGCCTAAGGAACCTTCCGGACTTTACAAACCTTTCCCATTTCATCACCATTGTGGATCTCATCCACCCACTTCGTTCAGAAATGCAAACCTTCGACAGACCAGTCATGTGGGTCCCCTCTCTCACATACACATTTATATATTATATATTATTTTAATATTTATTATTGTGGTATGTGAGGGTTTAGTGTTGTAGAAGAAATAAGTGTTTCTAAAGAAACTTTAAAATTTGATATGAAACTCATATGTCCGTTTGTAGATGTTTAGTGTTGTTAGGGCTTTCAATTAAGAAAAAACCCAATGCAATGCGTGTAAGAAATGGTTTATACGTTATAGATGTATTTTTTATTAGATGATTGATGTGACATGCATTTAGGCATTAATATATTGAATAACACTGAAGATGTTCTTAATAGAATACAATCAAATTAAGCGCTCAAAGGAAGAAGTATTAACTATTCAATCTGAAGAGGTAGGTCCCAGCAGAGCCCAGTTGGACCCGCAAGACTCACCTTGAATAGGGACGTCTGCGCAATGACCAACTGCTCCAGCAGGACCCACCATGCTCAGAGAACCTTACGCGCAGTACGCCAGCTGTACCCGCAGGGAAAGCCTCCCAATGGCGAAGTACACCGCCTGTTCCCGCAGCTGCGGATACAAGCCATCAGGGAAGGCTACCCGCACTAACAGCAAGGCTACACGCACAAGGCATTCGCTACTTCAGTAGTCACATGAAGGAATGAGCAGGGCGGGAATACGCCCGCATAAATGAGCCAGTCCGTATGCTTCTGGAAGGTCTTTCGTACTATACCTACTAAGGTATGGACGGAACAGACAATTTGACCAGAGCAGCCCATGAACCAATCACAGGGTGACAGCTCACCGACAACAATACGAGGAGCACCCCTCTAGTACTGTTTGTCACTATTAGCCGCTGCCTACTCACCAACCCTTACGATGGGACGTGCGCAGCCTACAGTTGGTGGAACAGTGCGTAGCTGGCAATAAAGGAATAGTATACAGCCGACCTTTACTGTTGGCCGTAGCCTATCCACCAACAAGTATGGCCTGTGCGTAGTCCACTGTTGGTAGAACAGGAATACTATTCAGCCGGCTGTACCTTCTGGGAAACCTACCTTCGGCTATAAATACTCCAACACCTTGGAATGGTAAGGACATCATCTGATATCTCAATCTTATCTAGCAATCCCTTAATATACACTTATATTCAGAGCAATCTAGTCTGATTCTCACGCCGGAGGGTGGTCACAAGGAGGAACCCCCCCTTCTCAGTGACGAGCTTACGGTGTATGTTTTGCAGGTCTCCTGAAGAACAACCTTCTCTGCTAGACCTCATTCTCGTGGGAAACATTACTTAACCCCCAGATTATCTATAATCTGCCCAGGGTTAACCTAGTGTTTCTTCATTGACGCCATCCGTGCATAAAAGCTAGAACTAATTTAGTTTTTTCAAAATTTCTGAAGAAATGGTTAACGTTACTCCGGTCCCAAGGCCAGTAACCGACCAAGAAACCCCGGTAACCACAACCCCAGCAACTGGGGGGAACACCGGCGGTTATACAAATCTTACGAACACTACCCCGACTACCCAAGCCGGGGCAAGTGCAGTAAATATTCCACTGGGGTTCACTGATGCCCAGTTGGAAAAACGAACGAGGGTCCCTCGCCAAACACTGGATCAAGTGAAGGCGTGGGCCGAAGCACGTCAGAGAGAGTTCCAAGCTGAATTGGATGAACGCTTGCGTTCAGTTCAACAGGCTGACGAGTTCGGCAGTACTCGCCAACATCTCAATATGAACAGCGAGTGCGAGTACTCAGACGACGAAAGGGAAGAATCCGATACCGACGCAAACCCTCGCCATAAGGCGAAAGGGAAGCGTAAGGAAACGGACTTCCAGCTGGAAAGAAATTTTGGGGAAGCTTTTAAACCAACCAATGCGGAGAGAAACCCGCGTGACTTCTCCAAAACCTTTAGGCCAACTGCTACAAATGCAGGAAAGTCAAAGTTCGCAAGGGACATTGCGAAAGCAATCGCCCCGAGAAGTGCCAAACAAATGTCCAACATTGGCACTTATGATGGTCTATCCGACCCAGACGACCACTTGAACAGATTCATTGCGGGGGCAACCGTCAGTAACTGGACGGAACCCACGTGGTGTTATATGTTCCAGATGACTCTGGTTGGAGCGGCCAGGGCATGGTTCGATCGTTTACCGGTCCACCACATATATGACTGGGCGGACTTTCAGAACAAGTTCAGCCAGCACTTCAGCCAACAGAGGAAATATACCGAAGAACAGTGGACGATCCTCAACTGCGTGAGAGAGGAGGATGAATCTTTACTAGACTTCATCACCCGCTTCAACTCCAAAAAGCTAAGTCTCGGCAACATAAGTGAAGATCTTGTTCGCGCCGCTTTCATCCAAGGCGCTGAATACCCAGAGCTTATCCGCACATTAACAGGTAAGGATGGCATGCCATCAACATGGGATGCCATCATGACGGCGGCAAAGCGCTTTGCCGAGACGGAGAAGCAACTGGGAAGGGATCTTCCCCAGAGTACACACCTCTACACGCAGAGGACAAGGGAGAACAATGTTCGGATCGCCCGGCAGAACAAAAAGAGGAAGCTAGGTATCTGGCAGTCAAGGGTAAACTTTGACACCTCATCCAGCTCTCATCCTCTTGTTGGCGGAAGAAATCACACACACCCTTCAAACCAAAAGCACCGGTGGACGCCACTCACCAAAAGCGTCACGGAGATATTTGCCACTGAAAAGGTACCGTGGCCAAAAGCTCTAATGATCCGGCAGCGACCTAATGCGGATCAGAGCAAATCCTGTGACTTCCACGGGACAAAAGGTCATAGTACGGAAGAGTGTACATCCTTGAAGGATATTATCGAAGCATTCGTCAAGGATGGAAGACTGGCACACCTGGTGGCATCAATCAAGAAGGGAGGAAGAAACGACAACCGGTACCGAGGCAACGGACGAAAGCCCGTTGACATCAGCATCAACATGGTTCATGGTAAGGTCAGAGGAAGAAAAAGGCGAACGCCAGAACCATGCGCGTGGAAGGAAGCTGAGGTGCGCTTCCCGCGAGTGCCAGGAGGACCCAGCAAAGAAGGCCCTATCGTCATCAAAAGCCAGCTGGGGCACTACATCACTTCCCGCACTCTTGCTGACAACGGCGCATCGTCAACGGTGATGTACAGGCAGTTCTTTGACAAGCTAGACGATGAAGACAAGGAACGCCTGGAAACGATCTGCGCCTCGATGGAAGGGTTTGATGGCAGCACAAACACCCCCCTGGGTATCCTATCTTTCCCCGTCACTCTTACGGATGGAAAACACTCCCGCACAGAAGATGTGGACTTTCTCGTGATGAGGAAGCCACACCATACATACGACATCCTCTTCGGGAGAGACGGGATGGCAAGGTTCAACGCCGTGGTATCCTCAGTCCACGGCATGATGGGATGGCCAACAGCTGAGGGTGTAGCGATGATCACCGGCATTCCCCAGGTATGCATCGCATCTGTCTCATCTAAACCCAAACCAAAGATGGCTAAACCAACCATCACCGAACCAGAAAGATGGGCCTTCAACGGCAGGTACCCTGACCAGGCCGTCACCATTGGCCCAACAATTGTTGATCCCACACGCACCTTACTCAAGCGCTTATTACAAAAGAACGCTGACATCTTCGCGTGGACACCAGCTGACATGACTGGTGTACCCCAAAGTAAGGCAGAGCATAAGCTCAAATGCGATCCGGCTGTTACGCCGATCGTACAAAAGCGCAGAGTAATGGGGCCAGAACAAACTAACGCGTGTAGAACCCAAGTCAAGGAACTCCTTGACGCAGCCATCGTACGCGTTAGTAGATATCAAACTTGGGTTGCAAATCCCGTTATGGTACCGAAGAATGACAAACAATGGCGCATGTGCATAGATTTCAAGGATTTGAACAAAGCATGCCCCAAAGATTGTTATCCGTTACCTGAAATTGATCTTAAGGTGGATTCGTTGGCACCATTCCGCCTTAAATGCTTCCTAGACGCGTATAAGGGGTACCATCAAATCCACATGGCCGTTGATGATCAGGACAAAACCGCTTTTCAGACGCCCGATGGCACATTTTGTTATCAAATGATGCCATTCGGACTTAAGAATGCCGGGTCCACATACCAACGCCTGATGGACAAAGAGTTTCATTCCCAAATTGGGAGGAACTTGGAAGTCTACATGGATGACTTGGTCATCAAAAGCCCTGACCCAGAAGCGATGTTGAAAGACATCGAAGAAACTTTCAACACGCTCAGGAAGATAAACATGAAGCTCAACCCGAGCAAGTGTGCCTTTGGAATGGAAGAAGGGAAGTTCTTGGGGGTCATCGTCACTAAAGATGGCTTCAGAGCGAACCCTGAAAAGGTTGAAGCCATTATCAAAATGGAATCACCTACTACCATCAAACAGGCTCAGACACTGAATGGACGACTAGTGGCACTTAATCGCTTTTTGGCAAACCACGCGGATAAGTCGTTTCCCTTCGTGTCAACATTGAGAAACTGTTTAAAGAAAACGCACTTCCGCTGGACACCAGAAGCGGAAGCAGCTTTTCAGGAGATTCGGTCACGCTTGATCGAACTCCCAACGCTGACAGCACCAAAAGCGGGAGAGGAGTTAATCCTATACCTTTCCGCAACTGATAGAGCAACCGGGGCAGTTCTGCTAGTAGAACGAAAAGGCATCCAAATGCCGATCTATTATGTCATCCGTATCCTAACAGACGTAGAAACCCGGTACTCTACCCTCGAAAAATTAGTCTTAGCACTTATACACGCTTCACGCATGCTAAGACGATATTTCCAGGGTCACCCAATCACCATTCTCTCCAACTTCAAACTTGCAAACGTTCTAGGCAAACCCGAGTTATCGGGACGCCTAGCCAAATGGGCAATTGAGTTGGGGGAATACGCGATAAAGTATAAGCCAAGACCAGCCATAAAAGGCCAGGTTCTGGCCGACTTTATTGCAGAAGTGCCTGCATCGCGGGAAAAAGAGTGCCAGGAAGAGGCTCAACCCTCTCCAGCACAAGACATCAATGATGTCTGGCGACTCTACACTGATGGAGCAGCCAGTAACGAGGGTTCAGGCGCAGGGCTGAAACTAACCAACCCAGCAGGCCAAGAATACACTTACGCTATTCGACTGGATTTTCCAAGTACGAATAACGAAGCCGAGTATGAGGCATTCTTGGCTGGGCTGAGAATTGCGCGTAAGATGGGTGTGAAAAACTTGGAAGCCCACGTGGATTCCATGTTAGTATCCAATCAAATCAACGGGACGTACACGGCCGTGAACGACACAATGGCCCTGTACCTCGCACAAGCAAAATCCCTTATGCGCGATTTCAACGACTGCAAAGTCATACACGTCAAGCGAAGTGAAAACAAATCTGCGGATGCGTTAAGCAAGCTTGCATCATTAGCCTTCACCCACTTAGGAAAGGATATCCGCATTGAACTCCTCGAGACACCTTCGGTCCCGCACAAGGAAATTTGTGTCATCCAAACCGGCACGGAAACGTGGATGACACCAATAATAAAATACCTTGCGGCAGGTACACTACCAGAATCCAAAACACAGGCAAGAAAACTACGCTGTAAAGCACTGAATTATCAACTCATCGATGACATCCTTTACAGACGTAACTTTCTTGGGCCACTCTTAAGATGCGTGGACAACCAAGATGCTGACTACCTCCTAAGGGAAGTACACGAAGGCATCTGTGGAGTACACGCAGGTCCCCGCGTTGTTGTAGCTAAGCTAAACAACGCGGGATACTTTTGGCCGGGGATGCATACTGATGCACTGGCATACATAAGAAAATGCAGGTCTTGCCAGCTTTACGCACCCAACAAGCACCGCCCGAAGAATGAACTTGTTCCAGTCACTTCATCATGGCCATTTCAGAAGTGGGCCATCGATGTGACAGGCCCATTTCCTACAGCAGCAGGAAATGTTCAGTTCCTAGTGGTAGCCATCGACTACTTCACCAAGTGGATAGAAGCAAAACCTTTAGCCCAAACAACCGCGAAACATATCAAAAAATTTATTTGGGAATTTATTATTTGTCGTTTTGGACTTCCACAGAATTTGGTGAGCGATAACGGCACCAACTTTGCTGACAAGAAGCTACAACAGTGGCTGAAAGAACTTCAAATCACCCACACCTTTACCTCAGTGGCACACCCGCAAGGTAATGGTGAGGTGGAAAGAGCAAATAAGAGCATCGTCGAAGGCATAAAGAAAAGACTCTTGGAACACAGATCCGGCTGGGTGGACGAGCTTCCGCACGTCCTTTGGGCAAACAGAACGCTGAAGAAGGCCAGTACGGGAGAAACCCCGTTCAGTCTCACTTATGGCACTGAAGCCATGGTCCCGGTCGAAATTGGTTTACCCTCACCAAGGGTCTTGATTCAGCCAGATGACAATGATGCGGAAAGACGGTTGGACCTTATGCTAACCGAGGAACGCAGAGACTTAGCCGCAGTGCCTGAAGAGAACTACAAGCGACAAATGCAAAAGTACTACAACACGCGGGTAAAACTCTGCAACTTCAATGAAGGAGACTACATACTGCGTAACAACGAGGCTTCGAACCAAGAACGCCCAGGAAAGCTGGCCCCAGTCTGGGAAGGGCCATACATTATCAAAGAAGTCCTGGGAAAGGGCGCATACCGGCTCGAAAGGCTCGATGGCACTCCCATCCCAAGAACATGGAATGGAGCTCAATTACGCAAATGTTATATGTAGATCAATTCCAAATTTGTAAAGAAAAGGCCTAGAGTCACTTCTAATGGAAATGATTCTCCTTTCACAATGTGTTGATAGCCTTACCTTTATACTTATGAACTTCCCACACTGGTGCCGGTATTCACCGCACAAATGGGGGAAGAAGTAAGTCGTTACGTGTGGAAGGCGGCAAAACCCGCATAAACACAACGCTAAAAATAAGGAGAACCTACACGCAGGTCAGATGTAAGTAAAGTTTAGCCATCCTTGTAAGTGCAAGTGACGGTCTTACCCGCACAATCACGAACAAGGAAGCAAAACTTCAACCTATCATCTACCACGTTCAAAGGTTAACTTATTCTGAACACTTAGAAAATTTCAAAGGAAAAGATGAGGAAAACTGCAGCGCATGTCAGATATAAGTAAAGTTAAGCCATCCTACTAACTGTAAGTGACGGTCATACCCGCACAATCATGAAAGAGGAAGCGAAACAAACTTATAATTTACCACGTTAAAAAGTTAACTTATCCAAGTACTAAAGAAATTACTAAGTTAGATCAAAAAATGCGTAAAATAAACAAGGCAAAGAACAAACACAATCTTTATTTCATCAAATTCAAACATTACAAAGATAGCTATACAAAAGCAAAAATCTACGCTAATGGTGGAAAGGGATCTTCAGAATCAGGCTTCAGGACCACTTCCACTTGGACCCGCTCCATCAGTAGAGCGTGGTGGTTCAAGGAAGGCTTTAAGAATAGCTAGCCCATCATCAGCAGCAGCGACTTCGTTCACCTTCTCCACCACAGGATGCGGGAAGGCGGCATACTGGTTCACTGCTTGGTCGTAAATAGCTTCAGTATCCACATCGTACAAAGGGAAGTTGGAAGGCGGGATGCCTTTCTCAACGAACCCTAGACCAAGCAGGAAGCCGGCCTTTTCCCCATCCTCATGAGAAGCATTGAGGGCTGCGCTCATAGCATCGTCATAAGGCGTCTCTGAGAAGACCCGATGCACAACCTACAAAGAAAAAAATACAAGTATCAGAACCTTTTCTATTTATAAAGAAAAGCGTGAAGACATGAAGCTAGACTTACCCGAGACAACGCTTCTCGAAGAAGCCATTCCTTGGCAACCAGAGCTTCTTGGAGGGCGGCTTGAGCTTGGGTACAGGCGCGTTCGGCTTCACTTTTATTAAGGTTGGCAAGCAACACTTCCTTTGCAGCAGCCTCTTCGACGCCCTTTAGCTTCCGCTCAGTATGGTCAAGCACGCCCCTCTGGTCCAGGATCTCTTGAAGCTTCTTCGCATCCTCCCTCGCCAAAGCATCATGAGCCTGCTGGAGAGCCTCTAATTTGGCTTTAAGCTCTTCATTCTCCACGCGTAGAGGCTCGGCAACAGCTTCAGCCTTGGTGGCCCTTTCAGTCGCGTTCCTAGCAGTCTCCTTAGCCAGCCGAAGCTGTTCATTAACAGCTTGGGCAGCCTTGGAGCGAGCCTCGAGACGGGCCTGAACCTCGACTTCAAGGGCCTTGAACGCCTTCTCCTTCTCCGCCGCCGCGGCGGAAAGCCTCCTATTCTCCTCCCGGACAGCCCGCGCCTGAGCTACTTCCTGAAGGCGAGCTGCTTTTAACTTGTCGTTTTCACGACAAAGCAGCTCGACGCGCGGCTGCATCCGGGCCAGGAGAACCCGAAGCTCATTGCTTAGCCTACCCTCCTGGTAGCTAGCCATGGCTTCCCCCAACGCACCACTAGGAGCAGCGTGACGAGCCCACTCCACGCACTCCACAGGGGTGCGAAGGGTTGTTCCTCGGTGAATGTTCCATCGTGGAACATACACTTCATTGGAATCCGACACTGCAAAAACACAAAGCAGTTAGGAAAAGATGATAAAATATATATATATATATATATATATATATATATATAAATGGGCCAAAAGAACCCTACGCACCTGTAGGGTCAATTACAGGCCGATAGCCGCCGAACCCATCACCTGAACCCAACGGAAATCCATCCAAGAGGTCAGACAGATGGGAAGGTGGCAGAGATTGGCGAGAAGCCCCATGCGTACCTGATGGATCGGCCGTCGTTGCCGATGGCGGGGGCATGGTAGCAGCCGCCGCGGAATCCGCAGCAAAAGTTACCGCCGGCTCGGTGAAAGATGCTGCAAAAATAGCACTCACAGCCGACGGTGACGTCATCACAACTGGAACAGTCGGCTCAACGGAGTGAGCAACTGAACCAGTGGAAGCAGGCGCAGGCGCAGCCGCCTGGGTCGTCGCCTCAGGTAGGCTGACCGGGTCTACCGTCATTGGCGGGGAGGTACTCCTCTGCGCTCCACCCTGGAATGCGTCAACATCCACGCCTGCACAAAGAAAAGTGTTAAATGATATTAAGCTATGAAGATAAAAGCTAAAGGAAATTTGTACTTACGGGTTTTCTTGAGCCTGAAAGTACGGACGGGCGGGTATGAACCCGATGGAGCCGGCCTCTTCACGCCGGTCACTGTTATCATCCTGGGTTCTTCGGTGACAGTTGTCACAGCCTCCGGAATGGTGATCTTGTCACCACCGGGATTCCCCGCCACCTCTTCGCTCTCGGTCTCCGAGTCAGACCGAGGCGCTGGATCGGCTGTGGAGGCCACCTTCTCCTTCCCCTTCCCGCCGGCAGCCTTCTTCTTCCGCACCAACGGAGGACCATCTGCGGATTCCTCATCAGAACATACGATTAGAGGAATTCCAGCAGAGGTTTCAACATTGAGGGGTCGAGGGTCGAAGAGCGCCTTACCTGGCCGACGGGCGCTAAGGATCTCATGGCCTAGCGGATAGACCTCCACGAACCGATCCGCCGTTTGTTCTAGGATGGGCAACTCGTTCTCGTCTAGAGCACGAGTACCCATCCGAGCGGGACCGTCAGCCTCCCGCTGGTTCAGGAGCGACTGCAAGTCGTTCCCCTCTGAAATAAACAGGAAAAAAGTTAGAAGAAATTCTAAATCAACAAAAAGAAAGAAAGCATACCGTAAGGAACAGAGTTCGAACCGTATTCGAGGACGATTGGGATCTTATGCGCATCCGCAGCCTTCCACACCCGGCTCATCCCCAGCATCACCATCCCGGACTCCGCAAACCGGTAAACCGGAGATTGGACCCGAGATATCTTCGCAAACCATTCCGCCTCCTGGTAGTTGGAGGCGTGAAGGCTGGGAAGTGCTTGCCCATTCTTGAATTTCATGGCAATGGGGATGGCGCGAGCGGATATGAAGAAGAACTCCCGCTTCCACGAGCGAAGACTGCGCTCGGTCGCGCAGATCTTTAAACCCTTGATTCGGGTTGTCAGGGTATACCACCCCTGGATGCACCTCCAAGTGTAGAAGGTCATCAGACGGTCAACATAGGGCTCAACGCCCAAAATCCGGCACACCCACTCGAAGTGGCGAATCTTGGCGATCGCCATGGGGTGCAACTCGGTCAAATGAACACCGTGCCTCTCAAGGACACGGTAAACAAACTTTGTCAATGGTAACCTAAGATTCCCATAGACAAAGAATGCAGCATATACCCCGATCTTGCCTCTGGGGGCATCGTACACAGTCTGGTGGGGTTCAGGAAACTCAGGCTCGAGAGACTCGAGCATGAACTTCCTGACGACGTACCGATACAGATCGCCAGGCAGAGCACACTGGCACTCGCCAGCAGTACTCTTGTCATCGACTGCAGATTCGAGATCACGAGACATCTTGTAGAAGAAGAAAACGATTTCGGGAGAATGCTTGCCTGAAAAGGTGAGTATTCGCCGGAAATCGCAAAGAAGATGAAGAGAAGAGTGAAAGTGTGGATTACAAAGAACCCTCTCCCCCTTTATATACTAATCGCAATTAATGCGGAAGAGAGAGAAAACGAAGGTGCAATGAAACTATGACACGTGACAAAAAGCAAGCTGGCAACAGCTGTTGACAGGACGCATACCATTAATTTCGCGGCCACGCGCCCGAAAAATCGCGCCCACGCGCCTGAAAAAGCGTCTGGAATGACCATGTACTGTCACGTCACCATAACTTCCTGCACGTCCTGACACAGTCAGAAGAAACCGTCGCAAGACGTGTCAGAGGTTTGGACTGTTCTTATCCTTCCACCAACTCTTCGAATTTCAAAATTCAAAATTCAAAAAGATTCAAAAGTAAGCGGGAAAATACCCATTCCTTGGCAACCAAGTAACTGTAAGACAGGTGCGGGTACAGTGTTAAGGCAAAACCCTTCACAAACTTAGCACCTGCAAGGAATTGAAGCCAAGAATTCCTCGGCAACCAAGTAACCGTAAGACGGATGCGGGTACAGTGTTAAGGCAAAACCCTTCACATACTTAGCACCCGCAGGGAATTGACGCCAGGAATACCTTGGAAGTAAAGTAACCGTAAGACAAGTGCGGGTACAGTGTCAAGGCAAAACCCTTCACATACTTAGCACTCTGCAGGGAATTCAAACCAAGAAGGATCTTCTGGGCCATGCTGGCGGGAACGGGAATAACATCCCCGCATGACAGGAACGTCGAGAACTATATTGTTCGAAACTCCATGATGGGATTGGTGGTTTTAGCATAATTGATCAGTATGTTGTAAACTACCAAAACCCCACGGAGGATCCACACAAGTGGGACTCAACGCTCCTGACGTACAAGGAGGTTACAAACCTACCCGCCTCACACCCAAAGATCAAGCAGAAAAGTCGGGAATTTCTGCGTGACATCAGGAAAACCGCGGGAAGAATCACCACGGAAAACCTAAAAACTAAACCCTTTTCAAAAACTTCTTGTAAGTCCAAAAAGTTCACCTCACTTATTAATAATTCATGAGAAGAACATTGGACTGGGGGGACTTGAAGAGGTAGGTCCCAGCAGAGCCCAGTTGGACCCGCAAGACTCACCTTGAATAGGGACGTCTGCGCAATGACCAACTGCTCCAGCAGGACCCACCATGCTCAGAGAACCTTACGCGCAGTACGCCAGCTGTACCCGCAGGAAAGCCTCCCAATGGCGAAGTACACTGCCTGTTCCCGCAGCTGCGGATACAAGCCATCAGGGAAGGCTACCCGCACTAACAGCAAGGCTACACGCACAAGGCATTCGCTACTTCAGTAGTCACATGAAGGAATGAGCAAGGCGGGAATACGCCCGCATAAATGAGCCAGTCCGTATGCTTCTAGAAGGTCTTTCGTACTATACCTACTAAGGTATGGACGGAACAGACAATTTGACCAGAGCAGCCCATGAACCAATCACAGGGTGACAGCTCACCGACAACAATACGAGGAGCACCCCTCTAGTACTGTTTGTCACTATTAGCCGCTGCCTACTCACCAACCCTTACGATGGGACGTGCGCAGCCTACAGTTGGTGGAACAGTGCATAGCTGGCAATAAAGGAATAGTATACAGCCGACCTTTACTGTTGGCCGTAGCCTATCCACCAACCAGTATGGCCTGTGCGTAGTCCACTGTTGGTAGAACAGGAATACTATTCAGCCGGCTGTACCTTCTGGGAAACCTACCTTCGGCTATAAATACTCCAACACCTTGGAATGGTAAGGACATCATCTGATATCTCAATCTTATCTAGCAATCTCTTAATATACACTTATATTCAGAGCAATCTAGTCTGATTCTCACGCCGGAGGGTGGTCACAAGGAGGAACCCCCCCCCCCCTTCTCAGTGACGAGCTTACGGTGTCTGTTTTGCAGGTCTCCTGAAGAACAACCTTCTCTGCTAGACCTCATCCTCGTGGGAAACATTACTTAATCCCCAGATTATCTATAATCTGCCCAGGGTTAACCTAGTGTTTCTTCACAATCAAAAAATAACAAGCTAGCGAAAAGCAAAACCAATAGATAGTATTATTCACAACTTCTATTTGTATATCTATGTATACAAAAACAATACAAGAAATTAAATAGAAAGAAACAAATAATTCTAGAAAATATAAAAAAAATCCATAAGATTATAAAATGTAATCATGGTGGTGATGATTTTCATGCAGTAAAGAAGGTTCTTTTTTTCTTTTTTCTTTTGGTTTGCTCATCTCATCTATCTTGGTTGCAACCTTTTATTGAATTCTTTTTTCTTCTTTTTGGATGCTTCTTTTTTCTTTACCAAGATGGGTTTTGTTGTACAGTTAGTTAAGTTTTAAGCTTGATCTGTATATGTATCTAAGGCCAAGGGTAAAGATGCAAAAGTAAAAAAAGAAAAAGACTGAGAAAATGGGGTCTGTTTGTTGGTGAAAAAGAACTAAGCTTCAAGTAGGGTGGTGATCATGATGACCATGATAGTGATGCTGTCTTTTTTTTTTTTTTACTTTTCTTATTTACTGATTTCAATGATGATCTTGACTGTCAGGTTCAGGCCAGAAGGTGGAGTACTTCAACCAATCTGCCTCTTGGTGGTTTGTGATTGATGACTCCTACATTTTCATCACAACAAGAAAACAAAATCCAAGTTAGATTCTAGGGTTAAAGATCTCAACAAGAAAAAAAACATAGATTCATGGCTACAATGGCCATTTAAATGGAAACTACATGGATATAGCACGGTTTAATTGTAATGCCCAAAAACTAAATTAATGTGCATTAAAATTTAAAACAACTTTTGTGACAAACGACCAAAGGTATGCATACAGATCGATGACACTACTAAAAAGTGGTGTGCGATTGTGCGTGCGTATAGACACCCTTAATTAACCATTGGGAATACGAGTATGACGGTCTGGGAAGAAAGTATAATTATCGAGGAAATAACTATTAAATTACAATCAAACAAATTATCTCTTTACCCTTTAAACAGCTTTTTATATCTTGTTAATAATTTGGATATTAAATAATAAAAAAGCTCATAATCTTAATCACTTTTTGCTAAACACTAGAAACTCCATCTTATTATAAAATAGTATTCCTATGTCTTAAATCAAGAAGGGTTACCTTTGTTTTCTTTCTATTTTTAAAAGAAAGAAAGAAAAAGTTGGTCATATATATGGAGGTTACACCTAAATCTCATGGTGCTTTTAGCCTTCAATCACATAGGGTCGTGTGTTTCTCTTTGTCCTAGGATGCCATTCATCACAAAAGTTTTTGGGTCATCTTACATCATTTTTAGAGCTTTAATTTGCCTTTTAATTCAAAATTATCAGTTGGTTGCAACCGAATTTTGAAACTTTAGATCATCTATCCACATCATACAAATAAACTTTCCTCCAAAGGGTTGGCAGGGTACCATTTTATTTGATAAGTTTTAGAAGCACAATTATGCCCTATTGTACTAAAATATCATATGCTATATTATGAAACTTAAGCTATAGCTACAAGAAAACGACATCATTTGAACCGATATCGTAAGGCATAATGCCACGTTAGTTTTGTTCTCACACTTTATATATCAAGCATTGCTCGTAACATCACTCAAGTTATTGAAAGTTTGTATGAGATGACGAGTTCGTATTAAACACTTATACACTACAATTATAACGCAATATGCCCAAATATAAAAATTTTTATGGTTATTTAAAATTTAATAAAGAATAAAAAGAGGTCTCTTAGAATATTTACTTTGGGACATTAGTGAGTATAAGCTTGAGTTTCTTTGTACTTTCGTACTTTTTTCTTGTTCAAAAAGAGGGAAAAGAATATGTTGGATGCCAACATCCATGATTTAGATCTTATTTTTGCCATGTTTTTTTATCCTCCTCTAAAAGATGGAATAATAAAGTATTATATGTACGTTGTAATTGGAGAAAAATATATAAACACACACACACATGAGGTGTGTAAAACATGAAACATTAATAATCAAACTTTATTTTTTTTCTAGGAGAATCATTCATATTTTTTTCTAACTATACACCACTCAAGTTTCAACATTTTTTTCAGTCGTATCAACTTTTTTGTAAATGTCATTTTAGTTAAATGATTTAAACAAAAAATAAAGAATCTTGGTTATGTTTAATTGTTTTTATAAGCTAACATATCTATGAAACATTTAATTAAGAGTTTTATTAATTTATCAATATATATATGCAAGAGACCCGTGAAAAAAAACAGTTAGGGATTTGTTAATATCAATTAAATTCAAGTTTTTGACCTAAAACAAATCTAATAATTTAAGTAAACTTTAAAATTTAGCTTAGACTATATTTATGTTATTTGCATTTTCTAAATAAAAGGATAATATAGTAAATTCGTCCATAATATACACATTAGAACACCAGGTGTTCGATAAAATGTCTCAATGAGTTAATCGGTTTTTTCGGGTTTACAGAGGGGAGAGCAACTATGGGTTGCTCTCCTTTCGCCTGTTAGTTCGGGTTTTTACTTCCAAACTCAGCTCGAGTTTGTTTGTTGGCCTTTCGTCTTGTGGGGTTATGACTAGGGCTCAGATTGTCAACGGAGCCCCATCGGGGAAGGTGAGCACTGGCTATTAGCCGTGCCCGTTTAGAGGATTCCATTGCTGCCCGGATGGATTGGTTGGGTCCAAGGGGATCCAAAGGTTAGGGGCACATATAAAGCGGTTACACCTATATTCGGATGACAAAAAATGCACTATGCGGGATGCGGTATCCGGGGATTGTGAGCTTTTTGTTGCGTTGGCAGATGCTCTAAAGGTTGCCAAACTATGGTTGTGCGGTGAGTGCATGTCTTTACAGGCCCTCAATCGGCATTGTCACCATGTAGACAAAGTTATCAAGTTCAAAGGTGATACGGGAGGGGTGGAAGACTTCATTGTCGGAATCCCTAAGCCACAACTTGCGATAGATGTAGCTCCTTTGGGTAGGATAGTTTTGGACGCGACCCTCCTTGACCGTATTTTCGCACTTCCGGTAAAGACAGTTAAAAGCGTCCCTTCTAGCTGTCGCATGGCATTTGCCCATGCCTTATCTGCTTCATTGTGCAAGGTGGTGTCTAGGCCAGAGTCCATTGAAGCGTGGGTTAAACTTTTGATATTACCCCGTTGCACATTACAAGTTGTCAAGCCTTCCAACCGACAGGAGCGTAGGTCGGGGAATAGGAAATCCTTACAATGTCATTCTATTCGGCATGCCCTAGCAAGTTGGGGTGATGGAAGCGGATGTTTTGATCTTATCCAATCGCTCTTTAACCAACCGATGGATATGGGCTCCAGAGCCGATGAGGGCTCCTTCGGGGGTGATCATTCGAGGGAGGGCCTCAATGCTAAGCAATGTATTCGGAAAGTTGCCGATGGGCACTTCACGGCCGCAGTTAAAGTCTTGTGCTCTTCGGGTGTTGCTCCTCTTGGTGACGCTACTATGAAAGCGTTGCTTGATAAGCATCCCGTCTTGCCCCCGCCCGCCTTGCCTGATGCCTTACTCTCGGTGGCCCCTTTGGTTGTGGACGTTGAAAGTGTCCTAGGGTGTATTAAATCGTTTCCTAAAGGGACTTCATGTGGTAGAGATGGGCTTAGGGCCCAACATATTTTGGATGCCCTATGTGGGGAAGGATCCGCGATTGCCGTGGGGTTGCTTAAGGTTATCACTGAGGTGGTTAACTTGTGGTTAGGGGGGAGATGCCCTGTTTCTTTGGCGGAGTTTGTGGCCTCGGCCCCTCTAACGCCACTACTTAAGCCCGACAATGGGGTTAGGCCTATTGCCGTTGGCGCGATTTGGAGAAGACTTGTATCCAAAGTGGCTATGAGGAGTGTTGGGAAAGAGATGGCAAAATACCTTGGTGATTTTCAATTCGGGGTGGGGGTCCTGAGTGGAGCGGAGGCGGTGCTTTATAGCGCGAATAGATTTCTTAATATGTTCCACTCGGATGGGTCGTTGGCTTTGCTTACAGTAGATTTTTCTAATGCCTTCAACCTGGTGGATAGGACCACCCTCCTGCAGGAAGTTCGTGCCAGATGCCCATCTATTTCCATATGGGTTAATTTTCTTTACGGGCAACCGGCAAGGCTATATGTAGGGAATGATTGTATCCAGTCAACTACTGGGGTTCAACAAGGCGATCCTTTAGGACCCCTTCTCTTTGCTTTAGCTTTACACCCCCTCATTCATCAAGTACGAGATGGTTGCAAGTTACTTTTCCATGCATGGTACTTAGATGATGGCACGATTATAGGAGACACCATTGAAGTGGCTAAAGCCTTGGATATAATTAGATCTAAGGGGCCAAGTTTAGGGCTTGAGCTTAATATTAAAAAGACAGAAGTATATTGGCCGTCGTGCAATGGGGTAAAGGCAAAAGTAGGTTTATTTCCTATAGGGATTGGGAGACCGGAGTTAGGGGTAAAACTCCTTGGAGGTGCGGTTAGCCGGGATGCTGGGTTTATCAGTAGTTTGGCCATTACCAGAGCTTCAAGAGCCGTGGAACTAATGAGATGTCTTACTCATCTGCGTGACCCTCAATGTGAGTTTCTCTTGCTTCGCTCATGTATGGGGGTGGCTAAATTGTTGTTTGGACTCCGAACATGTCAGCCTATGTTTGTTAAGGAAGCTGTCTCTGTTTTTGACAAAGGGCTTCGAGCGACGATTGAGGATATTGTGGTATGTGGGGGTCCTTTTTTTGGGGATTTTCAATGGAGACTAGCCTCTCTCCCAATCCATTTCGGTGGTTTAGGGTTATGTTCAGCTGAGGATGTTTCCACCTATGCTTTCGTCGCCTCGAGAGCACAATCTTGGAAGTTACAGGACCACATTTTGCGTGATTGTGGTGGTGATGGGTTGGATTCCGATTTTGGGTGTGCGATGGATTATTTGCACTACTCTATTCCCGATTTTGATCTTGGCGGGTTCGCTAATAAGGACACCGCCCCCCCTAAAGCCCAAAATGCTTTGACGAGTGCCCTTTATAGTAAAACCGTCCAAAGTTTGGGAGAAAAGTTTGGCATGTCCTCTCGTCAAAGAGCGGTATTAGAATGTCTTTAGGCTCCTCATGCTCAAGACTTTTTGACTGTCACCCCAATCGAAGGGTTAGGCCAGCACATGTCAGCAGTGGAGTACCGAGCCATTCTTAAATATCGTTTAATGATCCCACTGTTCCTAGTTGATGAGCCATGCCCGGTCTGCCGTAAGGTTTGTTTAGATAATTTTGGTGAACACGCGATTCATTGCAAAGAACTCCTTGGGTTCAAATATAGACATGATTTGGTCAGAGATGTCCTTTATGATGTGTTAAAACGGGCGGGAATCTCGGCAAGAAAAGAGGCTCCTGTGAATTTCTTGTCGGATCCACGTGAAGGAAGGTCTACTCTCCGACCAGCGGACATTCTTGTGTTTGGATGGGCGGGGGGAAGCATGCTTGTGTGGACCTTACTGGGGTGTCCCCTCTTGTCGGGCTTAGCGACACCGGGTTTGTTGCTAGGCATGCCATGCTAAAGGCAGAAGCAGGAAAAATTGCTAAGCACGAGAAGGCGTGTGTGGAGAATCAACACGCCTTCATTCCTTTTGCTTTTGACACATTTGGGTCTTTTGCCCCCGATGCTGTTGCGTTTCTAAAAAGAGTTCAGCGGGTCATGCACAGTAACTCATCGACGCCGAAGAACGATAACTTTGTTTTCAGTAGGATCGGTTTTGCCATTAAAAAGGGGATGGCGGCGTACCTGCCTCTTGATTGTAATTAAAACTATTTTCAACAATATTGTTCTTCAACAAAAAAAAAAATAAAATAAAACATTAGAACCATGTGTTGGTTCACCAAGAATGGACCAAATTCATATTCATTTTTCTAGAATTAACCAATTTAGTTAATCCTTCATTTTTGGTTCTACTATCAGTGAAAGATATTTCAATGACTTAGTGGGTCCCACGAGTAACAAAGATGCAAATATCAATCGACATTAATTTCCTATAGTAAGAAACAAACAATATATATAAAGAACATGCACAATAATCAGACACGTTACCAAAAGGAAGAAAGAGCAAAGGTTATAAAGGGAAGGGGAATAACAAACTAACAAGAAGAATATATCCTTCTTTTTTTCTTAAACGTATCTTATTTTTAGACAAAATATTATAAATATATGTAAATTTTAAATATATAATAGGTAAAAAGAAATAGGAATATTAAGAACCATGAAAAGAGAAAAGTGAAAAGGAACAGATTAAATGCTTTATCCCTGTCTTTTATTTAATAAAAACAATATTATAGTTTATATTTATGCATATATATAAGTTTTAACTAGTATATATTCATTTTTTAATATAATATTAAATCGATATAATTACATAAAATTCAGAGTCAAAAAGGTGGTGAAAAACTAACTTCTTTAATATCAGTTGATGATGAAGGAGTGCACCCCATTATCAGTTCCTCCAATCCTGATGTTGATCTCCCTCCTTCCATTTTATGATGATGATGTTGCTGCTGTTATTAGAAATCATGCATGCAAACACATTATTACTTTTACATTGTAATTATTTTTTAATTTTTTTTATTTAATTAAAAGAAAGAAACTTTATTGTTATTATAGATTACTAGCTTAAAACCTGTATACTTTGTAAGTGAAAATTATAGGAAAATTTAAATATGAATAGATAGTTTTTATATTTGAACAATTTGAATTTTAACGTAGTATGAAGAGATGATGTTAGGTAATTGATAAATCTTATGTTTTTATAATAAAAAATAGGGGAAAAATAAATAAAAGTCATGACAATGACAATAATAATATTATGAAACAAATCAACGTACTATTTAGCAATAGATCAATAAATTGATTAGTAGATGTATATCAAACTTATTAAACATATAGAACAAATTACTGATTAATGTTATAAAAAGATTATCCACTAACTTATCAAACTTTTTAATCCATTTTTATAACACCAATGTTGCATATATCGGATTAGATTAGTAATATTTTATATCTTTTCTTTACTAATACAATATATTATATAACATTGTTCTTTTCTTTGCTTACAACAAAACTACCCGACCGGGTTCATATATTTTAGTTGTTTGCAACTCATGTGGCTAGCTAGCAACCTTATGACTTGCATGCAACACTAGTTTTAGTCTTTTAAACTAACGGTTTTACCGATAAAAATAAATACTCAATTGACATAACACCATAAAACAAACAAGTATCACCGGCGGTTACTTAATCAGCAATCCATTGGTGAATATCCGTTAGTGATACCTATTTGTTCAGAAGCGGAAATATTCTAAATCACCTGAAAGTTGTCCATGATTCTCGAGACATGAAACGAGTCCTCATCAAGCATATGATGTGGCGGCGGAGGTGGCGAGATGAGAGTGGACATAGGATGACTTGGCCTGCTGACTTGGAAAGCAGCCGCTGTCATCAGGTGCTGATGTGGATTGTGTTGTGTCACGTGATGCTGCGGCTCATCGCACGTGACACCTCCCAACATATCCCTTCCGGTTGAAGCTTCTACTCCAGTTGTACCCACCTGCTTCAAACAGCTTTATAACACTTGACTAATGTGTTTGGTTTGTTTCTAGGAAGTACAATAATTAAAATAATTAATGCACAAAGTACAACGGGGTTATAAACTTATAATAATCAATAAATATTGGATTTGCTTACAACACAAGTAAAGCATATGAGAAAAGCAACCTTCAATCCATTCTGAGGTCATCACTTAATCTTGCACTTAACTAATATTAAAAACTCTGGACATCATTTTATGTCCATAATTAAGCCAAATTCTGTATAAGCTAAAATAATTAGAGGAAATATTATCTCTTTAGTGAAAATATGATGGATTAAACTTAAAAAAAGTACTTCTTATTAATATCAAGGACGAGGCTTTTTAGTTTTGCTCATGGACATTATAGTTCTATCATGCTATCTTGTAATTATTGAAGTAATACATAAAAATAATGTTTATTGGAATTTTGTTGTATCATGAGTACATGAAAATAAAAAGAACATGAAAAGAAAGTAACAAGTGATATACTTACATAATGTCTTCTTGTTGATTTGATACATAACAGGATTTACTAAATTATATAAAGTAAAGTACTTTGGTATAAATTATTTTTACATGAATGATTTTGGTTATATGGAACTAAAGATTTTCCAAAGAAAATAATTAGTGATGGAAATAGAACTTTTAATTTGATATACCATGACGGCTAACAAATCAAACAAAACGTACCTCGTCAAAGCTTTTCCGAAATGGGGCAAAACTAAAATGATCAACACCCTTTAGATGTTGCATATGATCCATGGGATTGTAACTTGACATGACTGCACCAACACTAACCGCTGAGAGTTCATCCATGTTATTATGAGCATGAGCAGTAGTGGTAGTTATGTTAATCTCCTTAGAAGAACAACTCCCACTTCCGCTCCTGCTCTCTCTTCTGCTCATTTCATTATTATTTAAACCCTCAATAGGTATCATATTCGATAACACATTATTACTAGCTCTTTCTGACCAATTGCATTGACGAGGTTGAGTCTGATAAAATATCTTTGACACCACAAGCTCGCCCTCGCGTTCCTCCTCATGTTGCCCAAGGTGGTATTGATGCATTACCCAATTAGTCTTCTCAGGTTTTCGGTTTTTACCGAAGTTTGTGTAGAGTACCAAGATTTTCTTGCATCCTTTTTGCTTTCCATTAACCATAACCGGTCTTGTTTTGCCCGTTTTGTGCCAACGCGTCTCACCACCTTGTAAATCACATTCGGTTTGGATCTTTCTTCTTTTTCTAGTACCCGTGGTGTAAGCTTTTGATGGCCGATGAAAGAAGTGTCGACTTAATCCGTCTCTCGTAACTCCTAAAACATTATTAAGATAAAAAAATTCAATGATTTCATGTGTGTTTGTATAGGTTTTTAATCATCATACTTGTCATTTAACAATGATTCAGTCATTTTAATTAGTTGTTAAAATACAACATAAAAAGAGCATATTTCTATTAAAATCACTAGAGTTGTCTAGATTGTAGTATGGCATATTTCCATACTCCTTTTTTGGTATTTAAGTAACAAATACAATTATCAAAAGAAACTCATTACCTTTCAATAAATTCGAAAATAAAAAGTAGGTTTATAGGTGTAACAAATTAAACAAGAAACCCTAACTTTGAAAAACACCATTAAGTATCTTACTTTTTGTTAGACAAGAAACAGTATTGTGCATTCATAGTAAAACCTAACTCTTGAATTATGTGACAAACAAGTTATATTTTCTTGTTTGTGTTCTTGTTTCTATATATACAAAATACCAACCAGACTTTGTTGAAAAATGACAACATGACCGCTCTCGCAATCATGCACATAACCGACACAAAACAACGGCCAGATAATTTTTTGAATATTGGTGGCACGAGAAGCCAGAATATTTAATATCAACAAAGAGTAATTGATCACCTGGAAGCTTTTCAGGATGAGTATAACAGATCCCATCTTCACCTTCAATTGTAGGGATGAATTCATCAATCAACGGGTGAGATTTAAACTTCTTGTCTTCGACTTTGGCTTCAAGATGTTCAATCAATTCTTGGTCCGTTGGATCAAATTTCACTCCTGCTGGTAGACCCATCCAATCCTGCTATGAATGAATTAATCTCTAGATGTTATTAGTATAATAAAGGTTCCAAAAATAATCAAGAAAATAGATTTTTTTGGTGTTAATTAACAAAAAGACAAATTCAAGAATTAGCATGAGTTTATATTATATATATTCTTTTGAATTGATTCTAAAATATGTTTCAAACTCGTATAAGAATAGAATGATTCGTACGATGAAGCGTACCGGTTTTCCTTCGAGTCTATGACCGCATCCGGGACAGTGTTTGGATCCACATAACTGATGTTCTTCAAGCTTTGCATCAATGAGATTAGAGCTACTTATATTCATGATTCTTGTTCTTATTCTTTGACCAATCGGATTTATTAGTTATCGAATACTCGATAAGTAACCGTAATCATCATGATCATCAACTCTCAGTTACTTTGATGAAGATCTGGACCAAGAAATTTAATTAACACAAGAATATTTCAAGAAAAGACATGAAGAATATAATCAACAAGTGTTTTTTTAATTTTTGATGAATGAAGAAGAAAGAAAGCACATGATGAGTACTTGAATGAGATATATTCTTGTATAGTGAAAATATCCTTAGTAACAAATATACTAATTGAAGGAGAGAGAGAGTATGAAAACCATAAAAAACACCAGAATTCCTTCAAACTTTAACTGAAGTCTAGAGAGATAAAGGAAAAGTGCTCTCTCTCACACACACTGTGTATATATGTGTGTGTATGTATATACAAACACATGTAACACCACCTTTTAACTCTATCCTATTTTAAGCATATATGAACTCAACACTCTTCTTCGTAATTGCTTGTGTGTACATGTATATATATACATATACATGAATGTATATGTATATGTATGTGTATGTGTAAGTGTATCTTTGTTCAAATAAATAAAAATAATTTGGGACACTTGTCACCGTTCTAGACTCACTTAACTTGTATTTTCCGGTCTCTCTCAATTTAACAATCTTTTTTTAATCTGCAAATAACTACAAATAACTATTTGTACATGTGTTTATTCAACTCGTTTAACACACCAATTTTTTAATGACAACATTGAAGAAACACAACACTGATCCAATCCCCTCAACGGGTTCTGGATCTAATGAAACACTGATCTAAACATTTTTATTACTTTATAGCATTATATTTGTTTTATGTGTGCAATATATAGGTTTCTAATAATCTAATCTATATGTATATTATATTATATATATAATATATATATAGAGAGAGAGAGAGAGAGGAAGAGAGGATTTATAAGGTAGATATGATAAGCGGAAAGATGTTTGGTTTGAGAACATTGACCGCTTAAGCAAAAGCTCTACGCGACGGCTATACCAACTGTTTGGTTTTGTTTTCCCTTTATTAAATTCAAATTAAATAGCTATTCTTTTATTTTAAAAGTATCAATTTTAAATTAATAATACGGAATATATTGTATAAAAAGGACTAGCAAGTTGCAACAAGCTAGCTAGTACATATGCAAGAGCAAAACAATTACTAACAATTAAGTGATCACAAACAAAGTAGGATTTCTTGAATTTTCAATAAAATATATATGTAACAAAGAACGACTTTTTTCATAAAATATGTTCTTTATTAACTACTCACTCTGTCCCATTATAAGTGTCATGGTTTGATTTTTCAAGTCTTTTTTGTTTAACTTTGATCGACAATATTTTTGTTTGTGTTATATAATACTTGATGTAAAATATATGAATGGATTAGGTTTTAAATGTACTTTACATTGATATAATTTTCATCAAGTATTATATGACACGAACAAAAATATTTATGGTCAAGTTTGTAAAAAAAAGACTTGAAAAGTCAAACTATGACACTTATAATAGGACGGAGGGAGTATATTTTATATGTAGGGAGTACAATTAATATCTGATTTTGCATTATGGGTTTTATACAACTAAATTAGTCTAATATATGAAATTGAGTATACAAGCTATACCCTTTCATACTTTATGAATACTAAACGGGTACTGCCCGACGCAGTGAATACGAACCCTTGTGATTGTGTGACAACCATGAGTGTTCTTGGTTCGATTTGAAACCTTAAAACCGTTTAAACCAGTTATTTGTTAGGTTTCGACCTTTCGTGGTTGGTTTTTTCTTGAACTTCCAGTTTCAATTTTCAACGATTCAATTTTGATTTTCGACACCAAAATACCAGTAATAACGATTTAATTGGCTCACATGTTTAACTCAAAAATTGTCAAAACGGGTCGTGAACACCATACATGACATATTATTTTTTTTAGTTAAAAAATTACAGTAATACTATACTTAAATTAAAGAGAATTCAATTCTCGTTTTTATAATGTGACTTTTTGAAAAAAAAAATACTTATGTATTTAATAAAGACTGTTTAAAAATCGTATATATAGGTGCATCGTCATTTAATGTAACTTTGGTGTGTATAGAAATCATGCAATTATACCCATAGTTTCTTTTATCACGAAAATAAGTTATTCCATGATAATAATGTATTGTGTTTATTCAAATTATAAGGGAAAATAATAGGAAAAATTTTGGGGTGGGGAAAGGAGTCACATGCGTTTTTAGATGTGGAGTAGAACAGATGATGATGCCTTTGCCATGGAGAACAATATCGTTGCTTGATTTCCAAGTAAAATCACCTATATACTTGATGGACCACCACCACCCTTTTTATATATATTTAATAATAATAAACAAGTATAAATATATGAAGAACGCTAAGAAAATTATTAAATTAGGAAATAATTCAAGAAAAGTCTTTTATACTATTCACATGTAAATTGTAATATAGCCCTATTTGCGGTGCGCACATATGATGTATATATGTGTGAACCCTCGGGTGGGCAAAAGTGAAATTGCATTAATTTTGACGTTATTTTACTAATCTCGTGAAAATAACGTTAAAAGTGACGGACGGTTAATCAGGCATCATGTAGTGGCGTTGATAGCTGAAAGATAAGGGTACATGCACCGATCAGCCGGTGTCCCGATGATTGAGTGCTATGTGCCTTATGTCCACGGCTTGATGCAAAACTACTATCGAGCCGGGGGTCTCACCGGAAGCAGCCTCTCTATCCCTATGGGGTAGAGGTAAGGCTGCCTACATCTTACCCTCCTCAGACCCTACCATAGCTTTGCTATTGGTGGGATATACTGAGTACGATGATGATGACATGTAAATTGTAATAATCTTTTTTCTTGATTCACTACTAACTTTTACTTACAAGATCAATATCAAATTAAAAATAAATTGAGAAATTCGTTTTCTCTCTAAAAAACACCAACAATAAATTTAGTGATGATCAACAAATGAAAGAGAAGAACAATTCGAGCCAAGAACACTAACGATTTGGTAATAATCAACTTTGTAATCGACAGTTGTGCAATGCGGTATAGAACACGGCACACAAACAAAAACACAGGTGAATTATTATAAAATAAAGTAAATACAAAATCATATAATTAAAATTAATGGTACTAACAAAAATTCACTAGTGAATTATCATAGAATAAAATAAATATGTACGTACGTATCTATCTATGTGAATGTGGTCAACTGAATTTGTGTAGATATACTTTCATTCCTAAAGTTTAGTGATATATTTTATATATTCTTAAAAATAAATATTCTTGCACTTTTTCTACAACATAACTTGATGGTACATTATTTTTATACGTAGGGTCCTATCCGAATCAATTATATTGTTTCTCTTTAATTGTTTACGTATAGACATATATATGAAAATATATTAAACTCGTATGATTAAAGAATACTTGAACAATAAGCACCAATTTATAATTTTATATCTAAAAAAGTAACACTATTGTATGGATGAACTAATCATACTTTATGTTGACTTAAAAAAGTCAACCTTTTAATGTATTGCATTTATTTATTTTTGCAAGCATAATATAATAAATAATAACTTGCTTTTGAAATGAAATAATTATTGATTTGAGTATATATTGTTTATATGCCAATATTGCAGTTCTGTGTTATCAACTATCAAGATGTTTGTTATGATAAATTCCTCTCAAATTAATGGTGGTGAAGGTTTTAGTCATATAGTATACAAAAAGTAGTGTAGTATTATTAATTTGTATGGTTTTTAGTTTCGAAATTAATCGGATGGTTTACAACTACTATACTGCCATACGGCAACGTACTCGATTTGTGTTTTCACTTACATTTTGTTTGGTAGGGCTACATTTTTTATACCTGTACACTACCGATCTCATTCTAATTGTACATTAACGGCCATATGTATAGTTACATAGGGCGTAGTCCCATCTGTTTAGGTTTTGACCTTTGTGTTTATGTGCTAGCAAAGTCACAAGTGACACATAATGATCACATTAGTTACCCCCATGAGGCCATGAAGAGAATAGGTCAAAGCATCCTTACCCCACCCTCAAATAAAAATAATAAATTACGACTTATTTTTGTGGTCCACCGTATCAAAATATTACTAGACAAACATGATGACTATTCATATTCTTTCTTATTTTCTTATGAAGCATACTTATTTCCTAGGCTACTTGTGACTATTTATTTTTCTTTTAAAAAATAGTAACAACTTTTGCATATACAAACAGGGAACTTTTAACAATAGTCAAAGACCCACAAAAAGTTTATAGCGTTACAAGGATTAAGGAAATTGAAAGTTCTACCATTTGTTTCGATTAATAGAAGGAAATCCAATGCTTTTGTGCCTTCAATGATGGCGTGAACGATTGTTTCTTTGTTGAAAATTTTGTTTATGAGATTTTCAAATGTACCAACGCGTCATCCTTAATACCGTGTCCATGATCTTTGTCTTTTTCTTACACCATGAGACATGATCATGAAAATAGAGAATTTCTTTAGTGAAAAGACGAAAATTGGTTGGGTGTAACACCATTGACTTCTAAGAGTTGAAACTATAAGTTGTCTCCTCGTGTAGACCACCTAAAGAGAATAAAATGGTACGAACTTACACATTCCTTCTTTCAAGGCAACTCGCGTGAGTTTTTTTTGCCGAAACAACCACTAATTGAACACAGTTATCTTGATGGGCACTCGGTTATTCCACTCATAGTGTAAATTTTCCAAGTTGTGGCTGCTATGATCAACGGATGACGAATTGACTTGACCGAAAACCATGTCCCTTGTCTAGAAACCATTTCTGAGGGTCACATCTGTTGGAGATGGTAATCGTGTTTAGAATTTGGCAATCTCACCATTCTTGTATGTCTTTATTCGATGAAGGTACCCTAGACTACTCCACATTTCAATCTAGGGCGCTACCAACAATTGAAATGGACTCGGATATTAGGAAATTAAGGTTTCCTTATTGCGAGCAAGAAGAGTCTCGATGACTTCTCGCACAAAGGAGTATTGTTCACCCAACAATCAATCCAAAGTCTGGTGTTATTATCCTTTTTGATGAAAGCTTGAAAGTTTTGAGCATCTAACTATCTGAGAGACATGCACTCTTGATGATATGCGCTACATGGTAACCAATGTTAGTTTAAATATCATTTAGGTCATTTAATTTGTAACATATATAAAATGATTTCATAAGATATGAATTATACTTACACATAATTCTGATTTTTATTTTAAACAGAAAATGTATATGTGATAACACATGTTACATAATTAAAAAAACATTAAAGAACATGTTTTTACAAGCACAATCTTAAATTATTTTATGGGTAGTCAAAGATTTAATGATGAATGGTCCAAAAATTGTTTGGGGTAAACAAAAAGGCCATGATTGTAAATAGGGTCATGTGCATCATCTTCTTGTCCTATTTTCTTTTGGAAAAAAATCTACAACAAAAAGTGACACACGAAATGAAATCAATGGCCAAGAATCATTCAAGAGCAAGTAAACACGCCCTCTCATTGGATTTCTTCTTTTGTCTAAACAAACAATGGTGTGAATTAAAATTCTTGGTTGACCCATTTCATTTCTTGAATGTTGACTAAACCAACATGCATGGGGTCCCACAATATAATATAATTAACCGTTTTTCTATTAATTATGTTATTCTAGATCAAATAAAAAACAAATATTACTTTGTTACTATATTTCTTGACTTGCTTTTCATCTAGTTTGTATTTAGTTGAATTTAAATGGTTAATTAACACTTCCTTTTTTATTTTTAATAGCAACTTCAATTATAGAACCTCTTCCGACTGGAAATTTCGATCCGGGAGAAAAAAAAAACCAAAGTTACATACTAAGTAATGAGTTTTTAACTATACTATCCAATTCAATTTGAAATTGCAATTTTAAAAAGAAAGCCATAAATAAAAAATCGAAACAAAATGATAGAAAAAAATAACTTGATTCAAATATATATTCATCTTGATTCGAGTATTTTAAATAAACCACCAAACAATATTGAAAATAATCATCTCAACCACGTCATTTCTCTTCTTCACCTATTTAGCTGAATCCAACCAATTCATTATGTTTATGTTTTGCGGGTTCAAACTGATTGGAAAATTCAACTCCACTTTAACACTCTTTATATGTTTCTTTATTTCTAATTCTTTTGTTAGGTTCAAGTGGCAACTGCTGTTAGAAAAAATGAGTTTGTTTATAAAAGACAAAAAAAATGTTAAAATGTGTTTTTAGTAAATTTTTTGAAAGACGTGATTCATTTAAGTTTTTGAGTAAAAGACCTAACGCGCATCAAGTGTGTTTGCACGCTCGACAAACCATCATCTCAACAAATTCTCCAACCGTCTTTCATCCTTCTATCTTGATTTTAGATCCTTCTCATCCAGTTTTCATGTAAGGATGATGATATTATCAATCATATTCGGTTCAATAAGTATTTGTTGGGCAATTATCCATAAGATATTGAGTGTATAAGTGGGTATTTGATAAATTCATTAGTTTGTTAAAAATAATGCTTGTTGAGATTTTCAAAACCATATATTTTATCATTCTGTTATAAATATATTATTATAATTATTATGGTTATCAACACCTAAAATAAATTAGCTTCTTTTACAAGTTTTCCTCTCCTATATATACTCTATTGCATCTCCTTGTAATATACACCTATTAATGAAATCTCTCTTCTTCTCCCTACATCTCATTGTCATATTGTTATAGCTATTAGGCTTGTTTCACAACACGTTATCAACACGAATAGATTTTGGAGTTGGATCACATATAATAAGCATAAGCGTGATTGGAAGGAGGTCTCTGGTCCTACTGTTCGAAGTCTTCAATACAACGTGGTATCTTATAGCGACGTATTCAAGATTCCATTCAAGTGGCTATACTTTTTATAGGATGTCGTGAGTTGCAAAACAAGGTAATAAAAGTTTTTGTTACAAGCTTTGTTTAATAGATCGTTTATATATATGTGGTAGGTGCTTACCGCATATGAAAAGGGATCAATTTTCCTTATCACTTTTATTATATTTTTATTTTATTTTTATTTAATTATCCTTCGTCACCTACAATAAAGGTGAAGTAGATGAAAACTGAAATTTTAATCATTGTGATAAATTTCTTTGGTAATCAATAAATTTTACAAAATCTGTAATTAACTCGGCAGGCGGTTTTCTTATAAAAGAAATTTACATATTTATTATTATTCAACGGATATTGATTGACTGCTAGGGTCGACAATTATTAGAATCTAAAAGAAAAGAGAGAGTGCATTTACTTTTAACAGAAAGTGTTATTCCTAATCGCAATATCTTGTTTATTGTAACATCCTAAAATTTTAATGATGAATAAAGGAAGTTATGTTTAGTGATTTCACGTAATTGATTAATGTCGGGGAAGAAGCGGGTCTTGGACTTGGATTAGTTGAGATGGGTTAAATGAGAATGGGATTTCAGGGATATAAATACCCCCAAAATCCCAAAATATCTTCATTTTCCCCCACTCTCCTAAACACACACATACACACACACCAAGCACACCCAAAACCGCCGCCGGCCGGGCCGAGAAAGAAGGAAGGATCGAGCGAGGTCCGGGTAAGAGAGAAAGATTAGTGGTGATACCAAGATAAACGAGATCCAAACAAGCTCAAAAGGTATGATTCTTGATCTTGGAAGTTTAAATATCCGAGCTTTTAGTGTATAAACGACCGAAAATGGTCGGGAAGTGTAGTGGGTGGTATTGAACCTTAACAAGGGTGTTAAAATCGCCCGAAATGTTGATCAGAAACCGAAACAGCGGATATCTGGGCAACTTCGCCTTCATCTGGGCAACTTCGCCTTCATCTGGGCAACTTCGCCTTCAAGCGATGAACTTCGCCTGCAAGCTAAGTTCGCCTGATGAACTTCGCCTGCAAGCTAAGTTCGCCTGATGACAAGTTCGCCTGAGGTTTAAGTTCGCCTGATGATAAGTTCGCCTGAGGTTTAACTTCGCCTAAAGCTAAGTTCGCCTGAGGTTTAACTTCGCCTAAAGCTAAGTTCGCCTGAGGTTTAACTTCGCCTAAAGCCAAGTTCGTTTAGAAAATAAATTAAAAATCTAATGAAAAATGTGTTAAGACAGTTAATGGAAATAAAATTTTTCCAAGCTGACCTGGCAGCTCGACCCCAGCCAGGGGCTCTGCCCCTTGGACCCTGCTAGGGGCTGCCGCCCCTAGACCCCGCTGCCAGGGGCGCTGCCCCCGGACCCACGTTCGTTGTGGGTCATATAAAGATAGAAATACATTATGAAAAGTGATAGTTAATTGATAGGTATACTTGTTATACAGTCAGCCGTGCACAACTGAAGAAAGGGATTACGATTAACGGTGAACGTAACCGTGTTCAGGTGAGTTTCTAGCCCCATTTATGTGTTATGTTTTCGGGGCTGTGTGCATTCTCAATATGTTTGTTAATACACTTATCCTAAGAGATAAGTGTATGCCTTATGTGGATAATGTGAAATGTATGAATGATTGCTTGATGGTACGTGAACGATCTTCGGATATCGCACGTACTGTCAGGTTGTAACGCTAAGTATAAGATAAGTATGATATGTATGCTTATGTGTATGAACGTGATAAAGTTAATAAAAGAAGGAAATGACGGTTGCATGGTTGTATGGTTACGAAAAGGGTACCGAGCCCTAATAATACTCGAGGTATGATGTATGGTTGTATGGTAACGAAGAGGGAATCGAACCCTACTAATATTCGAGAACTAGGGAACCGAACCCTACTAATATTCGAGGAAAGAGGGAAACCGAGCCCTAATAATACTCGTGGAAAGAGGGAAACCGAGCCCTAATAATACTCGTGGAAAGAGGGTACCGAGCCCTAATAATACTCGAGGAAGGAGGGTACCGAGCCCTAATAATACTCGAGGAAGGAGGGTACCGAGCCCTAATAATACTCGAGGAAGGAGGGTATCGGGCCCTAATAATACTCGAGGAATGTAGGGCGTAATGCTCTTTATAACGTAAGATATGAAGGTAAGTTAATACAAAAGAAAGAATGAATGTATGAAAGTATGAAAGTATGAAGTACGAATGAAAGAATATAATGTTATGTGAATGGTATGATTATGTGATTATCTAGAACTCACTCAGCGTAGCTGACTTTTAGTATGCACGCAGGTGAGTAGGATGAGACAGCTGGCTTGAGCGGGGACACATGGCAGAAGAATAAGAGTCTGGCATCTGAAGACTTATGATATTTTAATTTTAATGCTTTAATGTTGAAAGACAATGGATGTTTTGAGACAAGTTATGAATTATGTAATGTTTTATGAAAGTTTTATATTCTGCGTAAATGTTTTAATTAACTCTGATATTTAGAACTGTGTTTATGAGTAAATCCAACACGAAAGTAGGGCTACCGGTAACGGGGCCTTACATTTATACTTCTACTAGAATAAATGAGTAGAATCGAGATAATAGTTTGTTTATAATCGGATAGCAATCGCATCTTGTTTATATTTTCTACTAAATTATTAGTAAATTCAAAGTTGATTTATAACAAGACTTATAATTCGTTTTCATGCTATACGTGCATTTAATTCTAGGTCTTGTTAAAGTAAAATTATTTATTATTTGTTACAACATGATTTATTTGCTTATTTGATGATATCATGTATATTTAATATTCATGCATGACTTGTATTAAGATTTATAATAAATTGTGTATTTGTGTTAGTTAAACAGAACATATTTCAATGCATTAAGGTGCAAATATGCTTTCGTAATTCCTTCACTACTTTAGTAGTCAATAAATTTAATTCGTTAGTTGTCACGATTGTTTTGAGGAAAAAGTTGTAAGATTTTTAAATAGCAATGGTACATACCAATTTATTAAATGATGTTTGAAATAAATAGATCGATATCAAACTAAATCTCTTTTTGTAATTGGTAACCATATTATTTGATTGAAAAAGAAAAAAAAATATATAGAAATTGTTTTCAGATTTATATATTTTGATTAATAATTTGATGCATGCTAATATGTGATTGTCAATTTCTTTACCATAATTTTATTTTGAGATGGATTTTGAGTTTAGCACACATCTACTGTCTTTATTATTAAAGTGTGAATAACTTAAAGTTGTTCTATATTATTATTGTTGCAGTTGTATGTTTTTTAGATGCTACCAAGTATTTATGCATAGAATGTATTTATTTACTTGCAAGAGATGAAAAAAATAGTTTATAAAGTTTTATTATAACTTGTTTTATATGGTGTCATGTAATTACGTCATTAAGTATAATGCTGAAGTATACCTTTTATTATATACGTTATTATTTTTAGATAGATTGTACTGATAAGAACAACTAAGCAAAAGTTGTGATTGATTAATCACTACTCTTATAAAAGAGTAAGTATGTATTGATATGACACTCGAAGTCTCATATTAATTAAACGTCGTAAGATTTAAGACCTACACTTCTTACACTCAAAGTGTCATGTAATTTCTTCTTTATTGATATAATGTGAAGAGGATGTTCTTTATGAGGAAAAAACTGGATGACACAACTTTTGTTTGTCACGCCTCATTTATGCTCTAGATATATCAATATTATTAAAAAAAGTATGAAGTGTTTGAGATGTGTTCATATTCATTAGTCCAAGAAAATACTAAAAGCCATGAAAATGGTTTGGTTTTACTCCATTCCCCAAATGAATGCGAATATATATTAATCATTGTGATCATGGACAAAATTGAGAAGATTTCTAGTGATGGTCATATTAATAAAGAGATCGACCATCAATTTTTTATAATGTTCATGCTGATAATGCGATCAACCATCAGAAGTGACAACGTGATTGATCATATAGGTGGAAATATAAAAGTGAAATCACATGATCACTTGAGAAAGGTAATACAATGTTCTCATATTTAACTATTTGCATTAAAGAAGCATAATGCATATATGATCATAAACCTGAAGTTTATGGATCATGATTATCTTGGCGTGATCGGTTCGACCACACCGAGTCAATGATGTGAAATTTATTGAGGAACTAAAAGATTCTTCATAATATTTATACATGTAATATTTCTCTCAAGGGAAATCATTTATTTACCAACTGAAGGAGGGTGTGAATCACTAGATGTTATGGAATTGAGAAAATGATACACATATCCTAACATGATACCATTTAGTGTTTTGAAAATCGATGCATCGTCTAAATGGCTATCAAGACTACAACTTGATGTTTGCATGATCTATGGCTTATCTAATAAGATAGCAAGCATATTATTCCATATTGGTATATTTACATTCGGTTATAATAATGAATTTGATCCCCAAGTTAATAATGATATGGAATAAGTGTTGAACTTCATAACAAATTATGTTCTTACATAAATTGTTTTGTTAAAGACGATTACTCAGCGTCTATAATTTGTTGCAAAGGCAATATCACGAGAACAAAGGTTCATGTTTGAATTTGAGTACATATGATGTTACATGTCTTAGAAACTAATTCACATCAAGCCAACAAGTTATGATACTTCCTTCCCATTATAATTGGTTTTTGGTCAGTAACCAAGATTTTCTCATCTAATATTTCGTGTGTGTTATATACTGAAATTAATCCACCATAAAACACAAAGATGAGGTCACAAAGGAAGTTGGGAATTTATGTCGGTATTAAATATTATTTATGATTATATACGTAGAGGCACTAATGAGATATTTGCTTATGGCTCATTAGTTTTCACTTTAGTGAATCAATATTCCCAACATTAGGAGGAGATTTAAAGCAGTTGGAAAACAAATTTAATTGGAATAAATTATCATTGATCCTCAAACTAAATTATATGAACTAAAAGTTCAAAGGATAATTCATGAATAAAGATTAGCGAATGAATTACCAGACGATTCACTGACCAAGAGAGAGTGTCTAGCTAAGACACCTATACGAACTGCTAATGCTCCAATTTATAAATGTCCCGGAAGGAAAAACGCGTATTGATAATAATTCTAATGCACGCTTGTAGCGTGGTAGATTGATCGGTTCCAAAGTTAAAATTCCCTCGAAAATTGGAGCAAGTAATAAAGATGGTCAAGTCGAGATGTAGTAAAAGGTCTCTTGAAAGAAATTAGATATGATGGTTCTTGAAGAACCTTAGGTACCTGAAAACAAAGAGCTCTCAATAAATTATATTGTATCATGTCTACAAAGATATATGGAATCGAAATAAAGTCGACGTCGTTATATATATGTATAATTAGCGCTTGAAATGATGATGATGATGATGATGATGATGATGATGAGGATTAAGATTCTAAATATGCCTATAACATGATTGGCCAAAATGGAAAGACGCAAACAGGGCATAGTTGAATTCTCTAAATAACGGAAAGTTTGTTGGACCAGCAGTCCGTACAACTAAAGTTGTAAAATGTGTTAGATACAAATGGGTATTGTATATGAGTTATGAAAATTCATCAAGTGATATAAGGCCAAATTGATGGCATAAGAATTTTTGCAAAGACCCATGATTAATTATGAGGAGACACATTCTCCAATGGTGGAAACAATGACTTTCCGATAACTAAACAGTCTGGTAATATAAAGAGAGAATTGATATGCGTCCAATAAATATTGTTATTAAGTTGATACTGAGAGTTTACAAAAAAATCTATGAAGGATTTGAATTATCAAATCATGTAAAGTAAGTTCTCGAGAACATAATGATTGTTATGTATAGAGTCATATTTGATACTTTACGATATTGAATATGTTGAACATAAATGGAACTCCTAAAAAGTTTCCTAAGGTAATTGAATACTTGAAAGATTAGTTGATCCTGTGCATCAATAAGCATACACATAGAAGAGAATACACATTATGAGTACTATATCTCAATAAACAAAGAAATTGTACAATATGGATTTTGATATGTGATAACAAAGTGATGTGTTAATGAGCAAGTTTATGAAGCAAATATCCTGATAAAGTGAATGCGTATGCATAATTTGTCAAGTAGAAAAGAAGTCCACGATGGATTAGTAAATGCATGGATTTATGCTTATTACGTATAAACTAAACTATTCGAATTGAGCTTGGCACAAATCAAGAGATATTTTGATAAAGAGGGAGATATGTTGGGTATAATTAGCCATATTTTTTATCAAAATTTCACTCTTAAAAGTTCATTATAATCACAGTTTACAATGACGATATATCACCGAGAGAAAATTATGAGCTTTTAAAGAGAAAATTCTTTTTGAAAAACCTTGACAAGGTGTGATTATTACTCGACTTATAGTTCGAGTATATGTGTAATTATATATTTATAGGTTTATAAATCCATCAAATATCTATGAAATGTTGAGACATTTTACCATGTACAAATTTAATCATTTTAGCACGTTAAGGGATATCTACCAATGACTCTATATTATTTCCTATCTGAATATGAAATATTATTGGTTCGGAAATATCATAATTAAAGTGCATATGTGCATTAATATCTATTGCTAATTATATATGACTTATATATCTTTTATTCATATTTATCAGTATGTGTCCAGCAATAGGACATCGAAATGGGTTAGCACACATATTTCAGGTAAGAAATATATGGGCTTATATTTTACTAACACATCAAAACAAGTTTGGTTAGTCTTGTTGATGCAGAGAAACACAACAGGATTATAGTGTTTACCAGATGAAGCAATAAAAGTTTTCACGTGAAGATCATACAACATTATTCAACTTAAGGATTCAAATGTTAAATGACGAAGACGCAAATGATTGACTACAAAAGTTTTGGGCAACTTTCATAGAAGATCGATATTTACCATTTTAACGGATACATAAATCAGGGGGAGACAATACGCGCTGCACTCTTTTTCCCTTAGCTATGGTTTTGTCCCACTGGGTTTTCCTAGCAAGGTTTTTAATGAGGCAGCATATCTAAGCGTATTAAGTTGATAACCAAGGGGGAGTGTTATAAATATATATTATTATTATTATTATGGTTATCAACACCTAAAATAGATTAGCTTCTTCTACAAGTTTTCCTCTCCTATATATACTCTATTGCATCTCATTGTAATATACACCTATTAATGAAATCTCTCTTCTTCTCCCTATATCTCATTGTCATATTGTTATAGCTATTAGGCTTGTTTCACAACACATTCCTATTTTTATATACTTTTATGCTTTTTACTACAAGTAATATTATCAAAATACATATCATAAAAAGAAACTTTCATTTTATACGCAACAAAGCTAGTAGAAATAGCATTATTAGACAAACGTTAAGGAAGATAAAAGAAAATTAAAACTTTCGAGAATGTGATTCGGGTGTATGGATCAAGTAAATGGGCGTATGATTTCGGTTAATCGGGTTAGGTATCACCCAATCACATACCCGTCTCACACCCATGACATTTTCTTTTCCGTCTCATACTCAATCCCATACCCAACCTGGATGTTTTAGGTTTTAGGTATTTCTGTCGAACTCGATTTTTTTACCAATCTCTTACTCGGTCCCATATCCCTTGCTTCTGCTTAACCCATCTATCACACCGCCACACACCACGTAGTGTTGTTGCCTTCATAAGTGATCTCTTGACAATATGTTAATCATAATCAAATTAAGTTTTGTGGTCCATAAAAGTGTCATTAAATAAAGAAAAAGAAACTCTGCTTTATACCTTATCTAAATTTATTATTTTTTTATTTCCAAATCTTTCGGATTTTATATAGAAACATAGATATTACATCAACATAGCAGGTAGGCGGACAACAAGTTGCGCCGCCACCCCTTTCTGAATTGCAAACCCTAACCTGCTAAAGACATACCCTGCCCTTTTGAAGTCGACACATTGCTACTAACCACAATTGGACCACAATGAAAGGGAACTGCATTAGTTTATCAAACTTGTCATAATATTTACTGTCTTTTTTATTGAAAGAAAAAAAAAGATATGATATATTAGGGCTCTAAGAGTTGGTTTATTGTAAAAATAGAAGTTATGTTTTAAAAAAATTGCCCAGCGAGATGGTGGTGGAGTGTTATGGAAAATACTTTATGTTTCATGTGATCCAGGTTTGATCATTGCCATTAATTGAGATTCAATGAACAGAGAGCGTTCACTAGTTGGATCCATAAATTGAACGAGATTTTTATATCATAGCACTGTCGTGCATTCAGACAAGTGTTCACGGGCGTTGGCCTTAGGTGAGGGTTTAACCTGAATCGGAAGACGAGTGTATCCCGTTGTGATGAATTTAGACAATACACATTTGGAGGATTTGTTGGCCGTTAAAAATAAATAACTACTATTACTATTTTTATTATCACAGGAATATTTTTCCTAACAGTTAGGCATATCTTGTAGGGGTGTGCGTGGTGCGGTTCGGTGCGGTTTTTAACTTAAACCGAACCAAAAACCAAACTTTCAGTTTTATGATTTTTTAAAACCATTCGGTTCCGGTTTTTTCGGTTTTTAGTTTTCGGTTTTTGGGTTCGGTTCGGTTTTGAAAGCGGGTTTTTCGGTTTTGCTAGTCGAGCGAAAACTTTTTGAACAAGAAACACTTGACCCAAGATATTAAAATCGAGCATGTCATTTCTTTTTCTTTAAACTAATGATTAATAGAAAATTGAATATTTGGACATAAAATATTAAAAGATAATAAAAGACATATTTGAAGTAATTTCAAAATCAAAACCGAAAGTACCCATTATTGGTTTTTAATCAATCTTGCAAACCAAACATATTTGTATTAAGAATATGTTAAAATTAAACAAATATTCATTGGTAGATTTGTTTTAATGATTATGGTTAAGATGTTATGGTTATTTCGGTTCGGTTCTTAACAAAATACAAAACCGAACCAAAACCAATATTTCGGTTTTTGCTAAAGCTCAAAACCGAACCACCGGTTTCTATTTCGGTTTGGTCTTTTTGGTTCGGTTATTTTGTTTTTATTGGTTTCGGTTCGGTTTTTTCGATTTTATGCACACCCATAATATCTTGTATGGTTCTTGATGGTGCATGGAACCTGTAACGGTTATCACATCCAAGAGTACACTAGGATTAAAAAGATAAAAACATTATAATCATCTCATTTACACAAGGATATATGTTTTTAACTTGTAGCTACATATCATATTAATAGCTACACAAGTATACCTAATTTCTGTAGCTATCTTGGCAACAATGTTTCTACCAAATTTTAGGTTTTATAATATCTCATATGTCATTAATTAACTACGTGATTTTATGGACAACAAAATATCATTTTTTTAATTAAAATCATTTATACTTTTAATGGCAAATTATGTTAAATTTATAAATTAAGTATACTTAGATAATAAAAATAACTTATGGTTAATGGCCCATAAGGGACATTTTACGTCACATCATCATCAAAAATCTTCGTAAAAAATATTGTAATGGATAATGTCTTTGATGCATACTCAATCATTAATATTTCAAGACAAATATGAGTTTTATTATAGAAACGTTCATGTCCTCGTAAAGCTTGCACTACGCATATTTATGTAAAATAAAAGGACAAGTAAGATAATAAAAAAATGAAGGAGAATGCGTCCTCCCATGGTTTAAGTACCAATCAATTGTGAGAGTGTGAAAAATAATTTTCGTTTGGAAACAGTAAGTTTATGTGTTATTTTAACATCAAGAACAAAAGAAGAATCTTATCTTATGCTGGTGGCACCGTTGATTATGTAAAATTATAATAGAACGAATAACAACAATAATAATATATTAATATTCCTCTCTTATCTCTCATATTCATGCATGTGGCTTGCAACTCTTAATTGATGGATGATTTGCTTGTAGAAACTGTATATATGAGGCGGCAAGCATACATAGTCTTCATTATTAAGCAACGTCTAATAGTCTTGCCACAAATATTAAATTATTATAGAGGTAGGGTATCAAAAAGATCCAAATACCATTTAGAAATACCCGCAAGTCAATCAGAAGTCCCTCATAAGGCACCCGCGGGGCATATAAACCATCTGCATAACCATTTGAGGAAGAAACACCCTCATAGCACATGCGGAAGCATCACAGCATCCTCAAAAGTCATTTGCAAGAATGAATATCCTTCCGCGTAAATAACCACGAGGAAATGCTATGGGACAGCTGTCAATAACCAATTACCTTCTAGAAGACTTGCCAAGATGCTTTCTTGGGCAATACGTGACCTTTCAGCCAATCAGCCAGTGACACCTGGCAAGGTCGTTATAACCGTGCACATGGCCAATACTGCTCCATTAACCAATGATAGAGAGACACGTGTCCAGGTTGTTATACATGCACATGCAACGTATAAGCTAAACCTATTGTATAAGAACACGCGTCCAAACGGTTATGAGGCATCTTCTAAAAGGACAGCTGGTCCAATCACTTCCCTACACTCTTCGGCAATAAATACCCTCTCAATCATCATGAGGTATTCATTCACTCCCACTGTACTCTCTCAATTTACTTAAGTACTTTACTCTCATCAGAACTGTACTTATTCTCACGCCGGAGGGTGGTTACGGGAAGACCCCCCCTCTTGTCCTTCCCGTAGCGAGCTCACGGTGTCTGTTTTGCAGGTTCACGTCACTAGACTTTGGGCAATTGTATTCATATCGTATTAGCAGTTAACCGTATCCTACCCTGTTGACTCATCGGATCTAGGACCCATTAGTGGGGAGTAGATCCGTGTTTCTTCATTGGCGCCATCCGTGCTTTTGTTAGAACAGCAGAAAAACTTTCCGTTATCTTTACGATATGAGTCAGTTACCTAAAGGGTCGACGGAGAATCAAGCACAACCTCCACGTGATCTCAACTTTGAAACACGTGAAGGAGCAACATCTGTGTTTGCTCGAATTTCGACCCCTGTCGCAAGAACCAACATCGTCAACCCAGGAAATTTTTCCTTGGGTGGTTCAACGGCTCGGGGGTTGTTTGCTCAACAAGAAGGTGTTACTCCGGTAGACGACGGAAATGTTGTCACACCAACTACTGACTTGGGGCATGTCACAGCCCCATGAGGTTCTAACTTGAGGAATTTAGAACGAGTTGTAAGAGAAGTCCATCGAACTCAATCGGAGTTAGGTTTGGAAGAAGATTCCGGTGATTCTAATCTAAGAAGAGCTCACCGTCATGATTTCAGAACCGAAGAAACTTTGTCTCCGGACGAATGGCTTCGTGTTCAACAGGATAGTTTGAAAGCAGAGTATGAACGTCGGGTCTGGAATGAACGTTTCCATGGCCGTACCCTGACGTACGATGAGCCTCCTAGGAGATCCGTGTTTCTTCAACCATATAATGTGATATAAATTCTTTAAATCATGTATTATGAATCCTAACTTGAGTGGTTTTCCTACAGTAATAGATTTCCTCATTACAAACTACATAACACAACGTAATTTAGTTTAAGAGTTTTAATCTACACCATTCAATTAAACGTTCAATTCTATTGTTATTAGAGATGAGTCGGTACCGGTACCAAAAATAACAGTACCGATTTTCTCAAATTCTTGGTAATAGCACTAGTATCAAAATCTTATGTTCGATACCGGTTCTGAAGGCGAATTTCGGGTAATACCGGTACTGAAAAATTTGGTATATGAACCTATTGTGCATTTTCACAAGTTAGTTTGGAGTTAGTACTTTAAAAGGGTGAGTGAGTGAGTGAGTGAGTGAGTGAGTGAGTGAGTGAGTTGGGTTTGACTTGTAACCACAAAGTAGAAAAGATTCGGTTCATCTAATATGGACTCTTTTGGTTCACTCAATCAATTCCATCAATATTCCCATTTACTTAAAACAATTATTTAAAAAAGGTGAGTTTGAATTTGTCTCAGAATTACCAACTTAAGGCCCTTGAGGGAATATTGGGCAAAACACACACACAACTTATTACATTGTAGTATTGTACATAGCAAGTCACTACTCAGTACATATTAACTTGTTTTTTAATCAGTTTCAGATTATAACTTTTTTCAACATGTATTCAAACATGCATGAAACAAGTGATATATCAAGAGTTTAAAAATTTAACTTTCTGCACCTCAAAACGCGCTAACAGCTAATGACTTGTATCGTATAATATTGTATTAATTAATAAATATTGTATAGTTGGCATGTATATCGGTTAAATATAGATAATATTGTTAGTTGATTTCATCCCTAATTAAATGGGATTTCCTGTGTATATATGTAACCGGTTCGGTGATAATGAGAATCAACCAAATTATACCAACTATCTCTTTTTACATGGTATCATTAGCCTAATCACCGCCGCCGCCCACCCTCTCCTCCTTCATCATCTCTCTTTCACTCGCCGGCGGTACCCCCTCGATCCTACTCACCAACAATGGAATCGAAACTTCACCCAGCAATCACCGTTTCCAACATCAGGCATGCTGTCCCGATTCTTCCAATAACGAGACCGGCCAATACACATCGTGGTCGGAATTGTTCAAGATCCATTTCCGTGCATATCAAGTTTACAATCACCTATTGCCAAAACCCGCCCTTGCTGCCTCCTCCGCGTCCAAGGAAAAACAAACCGCCGAAGACATCGCGGCTGCCCTTGCTGCCGCCGACCTTTGGGATCGGTTAGATGCCATAGTCCTTCAATGGATCTATGGCACCATCTCTCTTGACCTTATCAACACCATCCTCAAACCCAACACGACGGCACATGAAGCTTGTACCACCCTTGAAACATTATTCCAAGATAACAAATCATCCAGAGCCATCTACCTTACCTAGAAACTTAATAATACCCGCCTCGATAACTTTGAAAACATGGCAGCCTACTATCAAGAGGTCATGGTCATAATATGCGACCAATTTGCTAATGTCGAGGCGCCATTAACGGATGCGAAGATGGTTCAACAACTTGTTACCGGGTTAAACGAGCAATACGAAGGGATTGCTATGTTGATTTCCAACCTTCAACCGCTTCCCTCGTTTCACGAGGCACGTTCCAAGCTTATGCGGGAATATGATCGAAAAACGAACATGACCTTACATGCATCACAGAACGCGGGAGCCGCTCTTCATGCTACAACTTCTCAAAAACCCGACACTCAAGCCCCTCGGTCGGACCAGCGGTCCACTCCTGACGCATCGGCTGACCGCGGTAGCGGTAGGTCCCGTTGTAGGGGCCGTGGTCGTTTTGGTGGTCGAGGACCACCCAACCGCACCTATTCACAGCCACCAAATCCATTCAACTCGGTTCAAGGTCAATGGGTTTTCCAGCCCTCATGGGGCCACGGTTCACATGCAAATCAATGGTCCAATCAACCACCGTGCCCATATCCAACCACCCCTCGTTCCACTGGTAGTCATTCTCCGGGTATCCTAGGCCCACGACCGAATCAGGCGTTTACAGCAGGTTACACTCCGACCGACATTGACCAGGCCTTATACACAATGTCACTTAATCCACCGGATACTCCATGGGCTATGGACAACGGAGCAACCACCCACATGACAAACTAGCCAGGTAACTTCACGTCTTACTTTAATAATGGCATTCATCGTAATATTATCGTTGGAAACGGGACCACTGTTCCGGTTCTTGGACAAGGCAATCAAACCTTACCCCCACCGTTTCCGCCACTTAAATTAACCAACGTCCTTTATGCACCTAATTTAATCCATAATCTTTTATCTGTTAGACGTTTAATCACAGATAACTGGGTTTCTATTAAATTTGACCATTTCGGTTTTACTGTGAAGGACCTCAAGACGCGGACCCGTATCCTCCGATGCAACAATACCGGTGATTTGTATCTCCTGACGCCACAAATGCTCTCAAAAATCAAGTCTCCATCAGCAAATGTGACAATCTCACAAACACTGTGGCATCAACGTCTTGGCCACCCTGGCTCATGTCCTTTACAATCTCTCAAGAAGTCTTCTTTTATTTCTTTTTCTAAGTCTAATAAACGTGTCTGCGAACCGTGAGTTTTTGGGAAAAGTGTCAAACTCCCTTTTATTGGTTCATGTAATCGTACTTATTTGCCTTTTGAAATTGTTCACAGTGACCTTTGGACCTCATCGATCTTGAGTTCCGGGGGTCACCACTACTACATCTTATTTATTGATGATTTTTCTAATTTTATATGGACATTCCCGATCACTAGGAAATCACAGGTTTTCTCCATTTTTCAACAATTTTATAACCTGATTGGAACACAATTTGATAAACGCATTAAACAATTACAATGCGATAACGGCATAGAATACATCAATAATCAATTTACTCAATTCTTTAATCAACACGGTATGACGTTCCGTCTATCGTGCCCTCATACCTCCTCCCAAAATGGTAGGGCCGAACGCAAAATCCGCACTATCAATAACATGGTTCGCACTCTTCTTCCTCAATCCAACCTACCAAACACTTATTGGCACTATGCTCTTGAAACAACAACCTACCTTTTAAACATCCTACCCAACAAACCAAATAACCTCAACAACCCAACCACAGTCCTATATAACCGTCAACCATCCTACACTCATCTTCGAGTGTTTGGCTGCCTATGCTACCCACTCAAACCATCCACCATGATACATAAACTTGAACACCGGTCAAATGCATGCGTTTTCCTTGGATATCCACCAAACCACCGCGGCTACCGGTGCTTCGATCTAAACACCCGTCAAATGATTACTTCCCGACATGTAATCTTTGACGAAACCGTTTTTCCATATTCCAAAACCACCAAACCGACATCGAACCCGTATATATTCATGTCCGAACCACTACATCCATCCATTTGGTCGAACCTTCATAACCCTCCTTACAAACCCTCCTCTCAAAACCCACCTATTTCCAAACCGGGGGAGTCTACTACCCCACCCATCAATCCAATAAAAGAACCGGTTTCTCCAAACGAACCGACTTCTCCCCAAACTCCCCAAACAACCGGTCAAACTCCCAACGAGCCGGCTTCTCCCCAAACTGAACCGTCTTCGGTTAATATACCTTCACCGATTCTCACCTACTCTCGCCGTCCGAAAGCCGCAGCCACCACCCAGCCTACGGCCCCAATGCCAACACACTCCACATCACAGCCTACGGCCCCCCTCCCACTCGTACCATGCGGACACGTGCCATGGACGGGATCTTGAAACCGAAACCACACTTCAACCTTAACACTACACATGTCGAACCAATACCCAACTCGCCGAAAACTGCCTTGTCCAATACTGTATGGCGAAACGCTATGCAAAACGAGTACGATGCCCTTCATAAAAATGAGACATGGGAGTTAGTCCCGCGACAACCGACTATGAATATTATCAGGTGCATGTGGTTATTCAGGCATAAGTTCAGATCCGACGGGTCATTGGAGCGCTATAAAGCGCGCTTGGTGTGCGATGGTCGTAGTCAGCAGGTTGGTATTGATTGCGGTAAAACTTTTAGCCCAGTTGTCAAACCGGAAACCATCCGAACGGTCCTATCTATCGCACTATCTCAATCGTGGGCCGTTCATCAACTTGACGTCACGAATGCTTTTCTTCACGGGAACCTAAACGAGACGGTATACATGCATCAACCTATGCGTTTTCGAGATAGAAGGTTCCCGGATCACGTTTGCTTGCTTAAGAAGTCATTATACGGTCTGAAACAGGCACCTCGAGCTTGGTACCAACGTTTCACCGAATTTGTTCTCAAATTGGGATTTAAGCAAAGCCGGAGTGACAACTCACTGTTCACCTATCATCACGGTTCTGACACCGCGTATTTGCTTTTATATGTGGACGACATACTTCTCACGACATCGTCCGAGCAACTTTGTATTAATCTGATGGACCGTTTAAGCTCGGAATTCGCAATGAAAGATTTGGGACCGTTTAGCTATTTCTTGGGGATATCAGTAAAATGAACGGGTAACGAAATGTTCCTCTCACAAAAGAATTACGCGCAAGACATAATAAATCGAGCCGGCATGACCTCTTGCAAACCCGTTGCAACTCCGGTTGACACTAAAGGAAAGCTTCCTTCAGATGCCCCGAATTCGAGGACCCGTCCCTTTACAGAAGCTTGGCCGGAGCCCTCCAGTATCTCACCTTTACGAGACCCGACATCTCGTACGCGGTCCAACAGGTTTTAATGCACATGCATTCCCCGCGCCTTCCGCACTGGGATAGTTTAAAACGTATCATACGATACATTCGGGGCACCTCTCATCTTGGACTTACTCTTGGATCGATGACCTCGACCTCGTTACGTGCCTACACTGATGCCGATTGGGCGGGGTGTCCCGAAACTCGTCGATCCACGTTGGGCTACTGCGTATACTTTGGCAACAACTTGCTAGCTTGGTCCTCGAAACGCCAATCAACCATCTCACGTTCAAGCGCGGAAGCCGAATACCGAGGTATTGCAAATGTTGTTGCAGAAATTTGTTGGATTCGAAACCTTCTTCTGGAACTCAATCGGCCACTCACTCATGCTTCATTGGTGTATTGTGATAATTTAAGCTCCATTTACCTATCCGGTAACCCAGTCCAGCACCAATGAACTAAACACATTGAGCTTGACATCCACTTTGTTCGAGAACAAGTTCAACGAGGTCTCGTGCGCGTTCTTCACGTTCCATCCCGTTACCAGATTGCTGACATATTTACGAAAGGCCTTCCTAAAGCCCTATTTGAAGATTTTCGTACCAGTCTCAGCCTTCGTGAACCTCCAGCTTCGACTGCGGAGGTCTAATAGATATTGTATAGTTGGCATGTATATCGGTTAAATATAGATAATATTGTTAGTTAAAATTTCATCCCTAATTAAATGAGATTTCCTGTGTATATATGTAACCGGTTTGGTGATAATGAGAATCAAGCAAATTATACCAATTATCTCTTTCTACATTAATATTCAAAACCGGCTATAAATATGGACACTCATGACTCATGTTTATCGCACGCGATAGGGTAATTTAAAGAACCTAAAGGAGCATGAGTCATATATTATGCGGAACGACGTTCTTGCCAAGGTCGTATGTCTTTTTTCAGCTGATTCAAGTTCATCTTCAATGCATATCAGAAGAAAAAAACTACCAAAACCGGCTGTCTTAGTCTCACGTTTGCCGCACATGCATTAACGACTTGTACTGTGTAACATAATACTACACACTATAGTACAGTAAGTTCTTTACAGTTCTTGTCAATTCAAACATTACATTCAGATGTTGCAATACCAAATAAGGTTTATGCACATTTAATAAGTTCTTGATTGCACGCTAAGCTGGAAATCTGGAATATGATCCTTGAATAACCAAATGTAAACAGCAAACAAAAATGTATCGGTCAACAGTGGTGCAAAGGAGCCGAGCCACTTGCGACCTACCCGATCGATAAAAAAACTCAAAACGAGCCGAGCTTTTTAGAGCTCAAGCCATGCCCAAGCCTCAAGTAAAGATCGTTTAGTTATTGAGCCCGGGCTCGAGCCTTGTGTATTTTTAAGTTTTACCTCTTTTGAACTTCTATGTATTAAATTCACACTACACAGCAAAGCTCAAGCCGAGCTTTGGCTCGTTTAAGGTACTACACAAGCTCAAACCAAGCTTAGACTCGTTTAAGGTTGTTCTCAAAATATATAAAAACAATAAAAAACGTATACAAATTAACTAATCAATAACAAACGAGCCGAGTCCGAGCTTGAAAAATCAACTCGTGAGCTCAGCTCGAGATTTAGAAAATAGCTCCAAACGAGCCCAGCGCGAGCCTAGTAGAGCTTGGGCTCGGCTTGGCTAGTTTACACCGCTATGACAGTCAATAGAAATTAGCTATACGGCTATATCTTTGCCATATTATGTAATTTAAACGTATATAGTTGTATAAATCACATTATAATTTATACATGACACACACTAACCTACGTTAAGGCTATTAAATTAATTGTGACTTGTGAGAGTATTTACTACAAATACACACACAAATCATTTAACTACGAGAGTGTAAAATACGTGGCGATCAGCACAAACATGAAAACATAAACAACAAATAATGAGTTAAAAATTAATATTCACTACTACTTACATTTACATTTAGGGTTCTGAGTCTAGAAAATGCGGCACGATGCATGATATTCGAAGATAGAAATTGCGCTGATCGAGCAGTTGAAGCAAAATTGGGAGGTGATTGTGCCACGATATTTGGGGGTTTTGGAGACTTTTTTGGCCTAGCTTTTTTAACCAAGCTTATATTTTTTTAGCTTATTTTTACAAAATAAGTTTAATTTGGTGTTTGGTTTAGTTTTTTAAGTTTAAGCTTATTAGTTTGTACAAGCGAATTTGACGAAACTTTTTTGAAGATGGTTTTTTTAGCTTATTTGTGTAAGGATATAAACATAAGCCAAAAAATAAAAGCTAGGCCAAACACCCCCTTGGAGTGACGAAGATGAAAAGTTGAGGGGGTTCGCACGTGTGAGAATAGTATTAGCGCAGCACGTGTAGGGTCTTGTTTCTTACTTATCACGAGTCAAGTCAGGGTCGTTTGAAGCTCGAGCTTGAAATTAAACGAGACAGTTTAACAAGGCTTGAACTTGATTTTAAAGTTAATAATACATGTACTTGTATTGATGAGACGTTGATAAACCGAACTGATTAATTGTTAACATGGTCAAAACCGGTTAATCCAATAACCGTTTACACTTAGTAATTGACTTCAACATGTATAATAACTTAATATGTGTAACGGCTATTCGGGTGTTTTTAGTGGTGAGTGGGTGGGTGACAATTCATGACATTGCCCAAAACACAAGCCGAACACGACACGATAAAATACATGTTTTCGGTTTGCTAACGAGCTGAACACAACCCCATTTAAGGGTTTTATAAATGTTTGTATTCGGATTTTATAGTTTAAAAAGTGTTAATATTTGTAGTTAAATATTTGGTTATTTGTTGTTTCCTATAAGTTTTATTTGAGTCGGATTAATGATTGTTTAAATTGTTACGAAATCACTAGTTATTATTCATATTCACAAATTAAAATATTAAACAGATTCATACAAAACACAAACATGAACACGACGCGACTTTAAATAGGTCAAACACAACACGGATAAATATAAGGGTTGGTTAGGGTTGACGAATTCAAACCACCAACAAGACACAATTGACGCGCCTGGTTGATTCGTTTATCAATGTGAGCATTAAAGGTTATCGCAATATAGTGATGTTTAAAAGACTATCGAAACTCATTGAACTTTTTAACTTAAACCAAATCGGCAGGTTAGATGTAAGACAATTTGATTTCCAGTTTATCATTTAGGACATGTCGGGATAAACTGAATTGAGCGAGGTATAAATAAATAAATGTTTTGGCCGCTTTGACCGACCTAGCCAACCCAGCGGTTTGGTTTAAATTATCTAACTAGATGGACCATGGCATCCATAATAGCCGTCTTTAATACTTAAATACTATATAGAAACAAAAATTATCTAAAACACTCATGACAATATATAATCTAGTATGTTAATCGGGCACTTGTAATAAGACTTGATAAATTTATGGCATGTGCAATAACCCAGTAAAAAAAAGTTCCATTGCCGGGAATCGAACCCGGGTCTCCTGGGTGAAAGCCAGATATCCTAACCGCTGGACGACAATGGATTGTTGGTTTTGCTGTATACATATCTTCTAATGACTTTATGCAGCTCGAAAGATGTTAATTAGGCTAACATAATAATAGGCTAGCTTCTTTATATTTAAGTTTTTGTAATGAAAGATAGAATAGTTGTTTAACTGGACTAATTACACAAGAATTTTCATGTTGAAAGATGGCATGTTTATGCTCGAAACACGATTCATGTCAATTGTTGTAGCAAATGCTCATCCCTAACCCAAGGCTTCGTCCACTTTCTAGCGACTCGATTTGTTGTAAGTTCCCTAACCAATCTCTCTATAAGCATAGTTAATCATCTTTGCTTATAACTTGCAAGCATACATCAAGTTTGAGAAACAAAATTTTCAGCTTTAAGTGGTTAAAATCATGTTACTACATCTTATTTGTCTAATATAAATGTTGGAGGAAGTAATATGTCAAATAAAATTCTTAAAGAGAATGAAACTTCAAGAGATGAGGTATGACAAGTAGAGCAGGGGTACGTTTAGCATATCCCTAATTATATTACAAACTCCTATTTTGAGATAGAATATTAACAAATTAACAATCAATGCTAGATACATGGAAAGAAAGAAAAAAAAAAGATACATGCATGGAAAGAAATACATGGAAAGAAATATGATCTAAATATAAGTCTGTTTTATAATTACCAAACCAAATTAATACAGTTGTATTCCAAAACAATGTAGGGTCTGCAATAGGCTGAGTCGCTGAGAAGCAGCAAGGATCAAACCGATTATATGTATTTAGCTTGGTTATATGTATTTCGGGTTTTATACTCGTGTCATGATTTATCTTGTTTATTATTTAGCTTGGTCCGAAAGATCAAAGATGCTCACAGAATATAAAAGCATTAACTTTTTATATGGTCGCAGTAATTATACATTTAATGACCTCATAAATTTAGGAGACAAAACTTTTAATTTTTTTTTAACAAAATTCACGTATAATCTAATTTAGGTTACTATAGTGTCATCTTTCTAAGAATTTGTTTATATGTTATATTTCTTCGGCTCTCTCAATTGTGACGATTTTTAGCATGGCTGCCATGAAACACCTTTCAACCAAACATCTCTTTTTGCTGTTGCTCATCATTAACATCTTCAAACAAAGTTATATCATTGTTAAATCTAGTTTTTTACACTTTAATCATATTAGGTGGTTTAGCAAAGTGTATCTATAGGTGGTGTTTGGGTTTGCAACTTTGCATAGCTTTCTAGGTACTCCGCCGGTTGAGGAAGTTAAATCAAAGTCCCTTAAGCTTGTTATATTTTTATAAGCTGTTAACAAACATCCTAATCTTACTTTTAAATTTATACTATTTTTCACTATGGGGCTCGAATCCTCAACCTTTAAAGGATCGAGAGGCACTATCATAAACCAAGGTTTTTTCAATTTTTTATTTACAAATCGGAAAACATTGTGTTTTTATTATCTAAAAGAAAACAGGGTTCTTATTTTTTAACACATGCACACAGAATGTCCACAAGTTTTTTTTTCTAACAAAAACGTTTCTTCTGATTTAAAAAATAGTTAAATATTAAAACAATTAGAGAAAAATCACATATGGGGCTTTCCCATCTACAATTGGTGATTAAGTTTTAATTGTAGGGGTGTAAGAGATGTGTAAGGGAATGCAATAGTACCAGTAGTAAGTGAAAATCCTTAATCTCATCTCTTAGTGGCAAATAAGGGTGAGTTGGATGACCATGTTTTTTAAGCAACCGCTACTTGCAATTAATCTAAACCTCACTTTCCCGATCCTGCCCCCTATCTATTATACCTCGTTTGGCAGTGGCGAATTCGGGATAAATAGGTTTGGTAGTGGCAAATAAGAGAGGATGAGAGAGTTTGATAGTGGTGAATAAGAGAGGATGGGAGTATCTCTTTTGTAGCTCCATCGATCTATCCATAATACTTTATTAAACATTGTTGTTTAAGGATGAGTCATTCTCTCTTATTCGTCACTACCAGAATTAAACATTGTTGTTTAAGGATGAGTCATTCTCTCTTATTCGTCACTACCAGACCTGTTTATCCCTTATTTGCCACTATCCAACAAGTTTAAAAAGCTAGGCGGCAAACTAGCTAGGCCGGGAGAGTGAGGTTTGGGCTAATCGCCTATAACAAGTGCGAAAACAACATGGTACGAGAGCCAAAATCCAACTCACTCTTATTCGTCGCCACTAGTAGATGAGATAAATTATTTTCATCAACAAGTACTCTTACTCCCTTACACATATCTTACACACCTATAATTTATATTCAAATCACCAATAGTAACACCTATAATTTATATTCAAATCACCAATAGTAACCTAAAAATGAACAACTAAAAAAATCAATTACATGTTAACATAATTATCAAAAAAACAAGTGGGCTTGAGCCTATTTCATCAACCAGCAAAGTACCTAGAAACCTGTACAAATCCAAAAGGCACCTATAAACAACTTCTCCATAATGCTAAACCTCAAACAAATTCTATATAATATACTCATGCACAAATTAAGTTCTAACCTGCTCAACATGCATGCACATCCCATAGAAGTAAACACGGCTGAAGGTGCAGTGTCAGTGCCAGTGTCATCACCAGTGTCATTGCCTAGCCCCGTGCCAATTGGGAAGATCGAATACATGACGTTGGCGAGTAAAGAGTGGCTGAGTACGAAGTATTCTCCATTCAAGATATGCTATGAGTGCAGGTGTTGTCATGTGGCTTCAGATCCAAAAACCTGCTCAAACATGCCTTGCTGTTATAACATAGATTGCACGCTTCCGAACAGACCTTTCGGCCTTTGTTCTTTCGTCCCCGTGACCTGCAATTGTGACAACTGTGCTTCCTAACATTGCTTAAGTTTCTTGTAGTCATACGAACAAATATTATATGTTGACTGGATATTTAGAAAATTTATCTTTACTTAATTTTTGGATTTTATGTTATGTGACATTTTTTGGATTTTATGCTATGTTACGGTTGTTATCTGACGTCCTTGACCGGCAATTTCAAGTAGTGTGTTATGAGTTATGACCACCATCATTTAACATTAATAAACAAAGTCACTAAAGGAATATTTTTTATATGATGCGGGTATTTGTTTATATATTGATGTTTTACTGCAAAATGTGATGCTAAATGGAAAACAATCCTAATTCTTATGAAAAATAACAAAAACTAAATTTAGTGCCATTTTTATTTTCTGGGAGTGAATAGGTCAAATACAACTGGAATAAGTAAAAAATAAAAAAAAATTAAACCAATAGCAAATAATATCTTATTGATATATGCCATTTGAGAATTCTAATGGGTTGCTATTTTGAAACCTCAATTTTGGATTTTGATTTAGTCCTATGATTTTGTATTGGAATTTTAACCATTAACAAATCCGCCCCTACTTGTAAAAAAAAAAACGAAGGTGAATGCTTGTGTCACGCTTTTTACATGGGTTCCACAGGTTTAGCCCCTAGCAACCTAAATGTATAAATCGACACTCAACATGAGTTAACATGCTCAACTTTTGTAATAACAATAACTTTCAAATGACTAGACTACTTTGACTGAACTCTGATTTTACCCAAACACACTACTCTATACGTTAATAGTTCATTTTTCTTTGTATAAATATGTCTTCTTTATTTGTTATAAGTTGACCAATATAAAACGGATTACATGATGCATCACTTCCAATTGGATTCCTTTTTCCTTCTTACCGTTGTTACCACCTCTCTCAAGGTTGTGGTCGTCATCATCACCATTACATTGAAATATATCATGATCGGCATCTATGTTACGCTGCTGCAAATTCCTCTTTAGGTCAACGTATCCTCCAAATTCCACCTGCCATTAGAAGAAAATAAGCTCCAGTTTTGCAATGCACATGGTTGACGATGAAGTTTGAAACTTGGGAACGACGATCGGTCCAAGAACTATGAATATAAGTAAACCTTGGGGTTTCATACAATATTTATAGCCACTAGGAGGCATAATTACATAATTAGCCTTCTCAATAACGGACCCATTAACGTGGAGATGACGACAGAGCTCAAATTGCATCACATTGAAGGTGTCGGGGTGCAGGTGGCTTGAATTCGAAGGTGAGGTTGCAAAATGCATCCACCCGGTGACCGCATGGATGAAATCGTACTTAACTTTTAAAAAATAAAAAGTTGGAATTACCGCACTAGTCATATTGTTAGTTAAAATTAATATTGGCTAGTGATAAAATCTAATTTTCATATTCTACTTGCAGTATACTAAGGACTGTTCAAAAAGTTTGTGCCCTGCTCGAAGCTCGCTCAAAAATAGCCTGTACAAAACTTGACTCAACTCGATTTCTAAATGAACGAGCTTGAGCCGGGGTTGGCTCGGCTTGTTTAAATTAAACCTGAATTTTAGTATATAATAATAGCATAACAAAATAAGAAAAAAAGTAAAAATAATGTATTTATTATGCCATTCGAGCTTTAAAACATTATAAAAAATATATAATATAATAAATTCTATGGTATATAAATTGATGTTTAAAATTACATCTTTGTTTTTTATATAATAGTATTCGTAAAAAGAAAACATAAATAAAAAATAAACAAGTTCGGCTCAACGAGCTCAAGCTCAGGTTTCAATCAACCTTGATTTTCCGGCTCGATTAGTTGACAAGTCAAGCTCGAGCCCACATCATTTTTCAGCCATATCAGTATACCCAAGCACCCCAAATTTCACCACACAGATATTTTCCACTTTCCCGCCAAACTCAATTGCAAATAGACATAACAAATCATTCGATCTCACTAATCAGTTTTCTTCTTCAGCTGCGGAAGCTTCGAGAATCACGATGGTATGTACATCTAACAAACTCACGCTGGTTTAATATTCTATAGTTCATAGCCAATCTATTATCTATTGAAGATTAATCGTTTTTAGGTTAGATTTGTGCAAACGAAAACAATCTATTGGTTTCGTTTCGAGTTTTCCAAATCGCGATGGAATCAGTAGTTAAATTAAGTTTCCGAAGAACATCATAATTGCTTTGATAGGGTTTCATACACCAACACGCATTTTAGGTGTAAAAAGTTGTTCATATTTTCGATTAATATGTTGCTTAGGTAGTTTCGAATCTAGATATGTGAAATGCGGTGTTAATTTAACATAACATCACATTGATTGTGATTGATTGTTTCGTTCCGTTTCGTCGCCTAGCTTTGCTTCAATCGAGAACTTGCCCAAATTCTATTGGTTAGTTTGTGTGCCTTAATTTTGTTTGATTTTATTTTGTTTCACTGAACATGATGAAACTGGAGGTATGACTTTAGAAGGTTTACAGGAATAAGCAGATGCCGTTGGGTGAATATTTGTTAATAAGTATTTAGAGAAATTGTGTTTGAACATATTGTAGTCTCCGAGTGTTGCTCTGTAGCTTCTTTCGACTGAAAGTTAAGCTATAGTTAAATGGTTTAATCTGGTGAGGGAAAGCAGAAGCCAGAAAGGCTATGTTGAATACAGTAGCCACAGAGCAACATTGTGAATGTACTGTGCAGTTAATCTGTTCTGGTAATTGTTTTGCTAGCGTTTCATATACGAACACGCATTTTAGGTGTTAAAAGTTGTTCATATTTTCGATTATATTTGTTGATGAGGTAGTTTTGAATCTAGATATGTGAAATGCGACGTCGATTCGTTTCGTGTCCTAGAGTTGCTTCAATTGAGAACTAGAAGAAATCTATTGGTTAATATGTGTGCCCTAGTTTTGTTTGATTTTAGAAGGTTTACGGGAATAAGCAGATGTTGTTGGGTGAGTATATGTCAATAAGTTTGAGAAATTGTGATTGGACATATTATAGTGTCCGAGTGTTGCTCTGTAGCTTCTTTAGACTAAAAATTAAGCTATAATCAAATGGTTTAATCTGTTAAACCAAAGCACAAAAGCTATGTTGAATACAGTAGCCACAGAGTTCGATTGATTTGTTTCTCAGATGTGTGTGGCTGCAAATTGTTTATATTGTTTGTGGATCTTATAACTACATTGATTATGATGTTGCTGCTCAAATCGCTTCTACTATTACTAAGCATATCTTATTTTTATTTACTACTGTTTTCATGTTGGCATAGTCCAAGAAAAGAGGTTTGTCACTGGAAGAGAAGCGGGAGAAGATGCTTCAAATCTTTTATGACTCTCAAGACTTTTACCTGGTGAGTATAGAATACCATTTTCATTTACAGTTTTTATTTAAAATACATAATTACTACTATTATTATCTGCTAATTTGTGCCCCTGAATTGCATCAGTATTTTTATTTTGTATGGTACACATTTCATTGACCGAAATGTTAGATCACGAGCATTTTGTTGTTTGGTTTGTTACAATTTTTGGTATTCTTTGAGGCATTTACTAGTGTCTGTGGATGTAATAATAGAATTATTTTCACCACCCTCTTGTCTCACATACATTCTAGCACATGTCTTAGCTTATGAAAGAAGCTGATAAATGTTCATTTTCAAGCAGTTGGATCATGTAGAAATTATGGGTGTTACTCTCACTTGCATATCTGAATTTTTAAAATTACAAATATCTTGTTGTGAGTGTTAGCATAAGTTGGATGCAGAGTAAGGCCTTATGTATTATAGGTTTGGGATTCATTGATTTACTCTTTTGTTATCAAATGATTCAATAAAGGTCTTATATTGCAATGTTCAATTTGTCTCAAATTTAAGGCTGGCTGTTATGTTTGAAACTTATATTCATGCATGCATTTTTGTACAAATGTCAGCTCAAGGAACTTGAAAAGTTGGGTCCCAAAAAGGGTGTCATCAGTCAATCTGTCAAAGATGTTATCCAAAGTCTAGTGGATGATGACTTGGTCTCTAAAGACAAGATCGGAACCTCGGTAAGACAGAATTTCTGTTTCTGTTTCTCAGTATAATAGTTCATAAATCTATATTAATCTCAAAATTTTCAGATATACTTTTGGAGTCTTCCTAGTTGTGCTGGGAATCAGGTAAAGTAATCTTTTACATCAGAATTAAATCACATATAAATAAATATTGTTTCTCTTTTTTATGTCTTATACATGCATTTTCATTTGACAGCTAAGAAATGTTACAAAGAAACTTGAGTCAGAGCTTGAAAGCAGCAAGAAGCGGCATGTAGAGCTTGTGGAGCAATGCGAGTCTCTAAAGAAAGGACGAGAGGATTCAGTAAGTTGGTGACTTAACTTTTTTTATATTATTATTAAATTATTCACTAACCCTGAATAACTTAAGATATATAATTATTTTGACTAATACTCTTTTAACTTCAATGTTTAACAGGATGCACGAGAAGAGGCTTTGAGTGAGCTGAAAGACATTGAACAAAAGTATAACGAACTGAAAGTAGGTTCACATTCATTCTCTCTCGCTATATAGTATATAACTTAAAGAATCTGACCATTGTAACTAATCTTAATTTCAGAAAGAAATGGGACAATATGCAGACAATGATCCAGCTACAGTTGAAGCAATGAGTAATGAACTAAGTGTCTTCTTTTTCTTCTTTTTCTTCATTATACTTTTTGGTTAATTACACCAAAATGTATTTTCTTTGGTGTAAATAACCCAAAATTTATTTTTTCATAATCTAGTAGAACACATTTCTTTTGAGTATTTGAATTCATATATTTACTAGCTTGTAAACAAACACATGCTGAAATATTTGTTATTGATTTCAGAGGAAGCTATTAAGGTTGCCCATGAAGCGTCTAACAGATGGACAGGTTTGACCTCCTTCACATTAAGGTGGTGTTTGGTTTGCACTTAGGAATCACTAAATGTATGAGTTTGATAACAAGGCGTGTAATGGATATGGGTGTAGATTTCTAAACACAACCGTTAAGACGAGTATGGAGGATACCCAATTTATATATGGGCATCAACTCCATAGCATTAAACAAAACGTACTTTTTTAACACTATCAAGCCAGTACCCTCAAACCAAACACCACCCAAGTTATAGTTTTACACTGGGTATTCTTAACTGTGCCATTGATATATTCTGCAGACAATATTTTCACATTGCGCCAGTGGTGTTCTAACAATTTTCCTCAGGCCAAAGAGCAGCTTGAACACTTGTACAATGAGGTAAATTTTAATTTCTTAAAAAAATTAACTTTATTTCTGATAATTAGTATGCCAAATATGATTACAAGGATTATTATATTTTGATAATAGATTAGTTTTAATAATATATTCCAAATATGATTACAAAGATTAGTTTTTTAAGAATATTAATTTAGGAGGCCTTATGCGTTAAATATAAACTTCGAATGACTTTCTATTCTTAATCTGTTTCCTTTTAAACTATTTTTTTTTAATTTACCAGTTTCTTAAGAGAAACCGTGTCACTATGATTTTGGCTCTGAAGTGCTAATGCGTTAAATATAAACTTTGAATGACTGTATTCTTAATCTGTTTCCTTTTAAACTATATTTTTTTTATTTGACCAGTTTCTTAAGAGAAATCGTGTCACTATGATTTTGGCTCTGAAGTGCTATTTCTTACTCAAAACTTCTTAACTTGATTTTAATTTTTTAAAAGAACAATTAACTATGAGTTTCCGAGAAATATATGTTCTCTAACTTGGTTCATGGTTAACATTTGATTTTCAGGTGGGAATAACAGAAGATTTTGACTATATAGAGTTACCAGCAGTGACACCTCTCAAGCAAGTTGACGAAAAGACACCATAAGCTTACATGATAAGTACACAACTACTCTAGTATCCTAGTATCATTTACATAAGTTGTTTTATATGTAGCGGGTTCTTGAACTGTCATTACTATAGACATTGCATGTGTGCAGTTTTATATATAACTCATCGTTTCCAAAGTTTATGCAAATTTCATTTTCTAACCAGTTGACAAATTTAAGGGGTACTTCACTACTTTATATTACAAACAGATGATAACACATCTAAGTTCTAACATATGGTGTGTGCAACATGTATGTTCGCGACACTTCATTATAACATTGTATACGTCCAAAAGAGGAAACACCCCACATGAAAATGACTAAAGAACTTTGTGTATCCTTGGGTGTACAGTTTTTTACTACACACATGGTTAGATTGTCTGTTAAAGCATACCCAAAATGCCTTCTAGTCAACTTTGGTGGATTTATTTATAAAAAAGTTATTGCAATTAGATGAACAACAATCACTTCTTGGATACAAACCCTAATGAGAAATCTCTTAAGTAGTGTATGCACACATACAGAGTAGTTCAACACATGAAAAAGATTAATTGAACTATGAAATCTCGTGTATATAAGGCGAAAAAGTTAGAAAATATAGTATGATAACATGATTTGAAAGATGCTCTTAAAAGTTTTTAAAAAAATTATTAGAACAAGTGTGTCATGCATACTATATAATCAATATTGAATAAAAAAATTATGAAAATCGAATGAATACTTGTACCCTTATTTTAAATATGATCATAAAATGACCATCTACCCATCTGTTTTTAAATTATATCTGCTAACCACAACATACAGCAAATTATAAGATCATACAATTCTCTATTTGAAACTGAAGAAACACTAAGTGACCCCGGGCAGATTACGGATAATCTGGGGGTTAAATAGATGTTTCCCACGAGGGTTGTGTCCGGCAAGATGGTTATTCTTCCGATGACCTGCAAAACAGACACCGTGAGCTCGTCACTGAGAAGGGGGGGGGGTAACTCCTTGTGACCACCCTCCGGCGTGAGAATCAGACTAGATTGCTCTTAAATATAAGTGTATATTAAGAGATTGCTAGATAAGATAAGATAATGAGATATCAGATGATGTCCTTACCATTCCAAGGTGTTGGAGTATTTATAGCCGAAGGTAGGTTTCCTAGAAGGTACAGCCGGCCGAATAGTATTCCTGTTCTACCAACAGTGGGCTACGCACAAGCCATGCTGGTTGGTGGATAGGCTGCGGCCGACAGTGACAAGGTCGGCTGTATACTGTTCCTTTACTGCCGGCTATGCACTGTTCCACCAACTGTAGGCTGCGCACGTCCCACAGTAAGGGTTGGTGAGTAGGCAGCGGCTAATAGTGACAAACAGTACTAGAGGGTGCTCCTCCTCGTACTGTTGTCGGTGAGCTGTCACCCTGTGATTGGTTCATGGGCGTCTCTGGTCAGATCGTCTGTTTTGCCCATACCTTGGTAGGTATAGTACAAAAGATCTTCCAGAAGCATACGGACTGGCTCATTTGGGCGGGAGTATTCCCGCCTTGCTCATTCCTTCAGGTGACTACTGAAGTAGCAAGAGTTAGTGCCTTGTGCGTGTAGCCTTGCTATCAGTACGGGTAGCCTTCCCTGATGGCTTGTATCCGCAACTGCGGGAACAAGCGGGGTACTTCACCATTGGGAGGCTTTCCCTGCGGGTACAGCTGGCGTACTGCGCGTAAGGTCTTCTCTGAGCATGGTGGGTCCTGCGGAAGCAGTTGGTCGTTGCGCAAACGTCCCTGTTCAAGGTGAGTTGCGGGTCCAACTGGGCTCTGCTGGGACCTACCTCTTCAAGTCCCCCCAGTCCAATGTTCTTCTCATGAATTATTAATAAGTGAGGTGAACTTTTGGACTAGCAAGGGGTTTTGAAAAGGGTTTTTAGTTTTAAGGTTTTCCGTGGGGATTCTTCCCGCGGTTTTCCTAATGTCACGCAGAAATTCCCGACTTTTCTGCTTGATCTTTGGGTATGAAGCGGGTAGGTCTGTAACCTCCTCGCAAGTCAGGAGCGTTGAGTCCCACTTGTGTGGATTCTCCATGGGGTTTTGGTAGTTTTCAACATAGTGATCAATTATGTTAAAACCACCAATTCCATCTTGGAGTTTCAAACAATATAGTTCTCGACGTTCCCGCCATGCGGGGATGTTATTCCCGTTTCCGCAAGCATGGCCCAGAAGATCCTTCCTGGTTTGAATTCCCTGCGGAGTGCTAAGTATGTGAAGGGTTTTGCCTTGACACTGTACCCGCACTCGTCTTACGGTTACTTTACTTCCAAGGTATTCCTGGCGTCAATTCACTGCGGGTGCTAAGTATGTGAAGGGTTTTGCCTTAACACTTTACTCGCACATGTCTTATAGTTACTTGGTTGCCAAGGTAAGGGGTATTTTCCCGCTTTTGAATCTTTTTGAAATTTTGAAATTCGAAGAGTTGGTGAAAGGATAAGAACAGTCCAAACTATTGAAACGTCATCTGACGGTTTCTTCTGACAGTGTCAGGACGTGCAGGAAGTTATGGCGACGTGACAGTATATGGTCATTCCAGGCGCTTTTTCAGGCGCGTGGGTGCGAATTTTCGGGCGCGTGGCCGCGAAATTACTGGCACGCGTCCTTTCAACAGCTGTTGCCAGCTTGCTTTTTGCCACGTGTCATAGTTTCATTGCACCTGCGATTTCTCTCTCTTCCGCATTAAATTCACCGCATTAATTGCGATTAGTATATAAAGGGGGAGAGGGTCCTTTGAAATCCACACTTTCACTTTTCTCTTCATCTTCAAAACGATTTCCGGCGAATAATCACCTTTTCAGTCGAGCATTCTCTTGAAATCGTTTTCTTTTTCATACCTGCAAGATGTCCTCTGCTTACGATCTTGAGGGTACAGCCCAGGAGGCTGGGGTGCACGCCGAGCACCCGTCATCCACGTCCGACAAGGATGACAAGAGTACTGCTGGCGAGTGCCAGTGTGCTCTGCCTGTCGATCTATATCAGTACATCGTCAGGAAGTTCATGCTCGAGTCTCTCGAGCCTGAGTTTCCTGAACCTCATCAGACGGTGTATGATGCCCCCAGAGGCAAGATCGGGGTATATGCCGCATTCTTTGTCTATGGGAATCTTAGGTTCCCATTGACAAAGTTTGTGTACCGTGTCCTAGAGAGGCACGGTGTACACCTGACCGAGGTGCACCCGATGGCGATCGCGAAGATTCGCCACTTCGAGTGGGTGTGCCGGATTCTGGGCATTGAGCCCTTCGTCGACCGCCTGATGACCTTCTACTCTTGGAGGTGCATCCAGGGGTGGTATACTCTGATAACCCGTATAAAGGGTTTGAAGATTTGCGCAACCGAGCGCAGTCTTCGTTCGTGGAAGCGGGAGTTCTTTTTTATCTCCGCTCGCGCCATCCCCCTTGCCATGAAGTTCAAGAATGGGCAAGCACTCCCCAGCCTTCACGCCTCTAACTATCAGGAGGCGGAATGGTTCTCGAAAATATCCCGAGTCCAATCTCCGGTTTACCGCTTTGCGGAGTCCGGGATGGTGATGCTCGGGATGAGCCGGGTGTGGAAGGATGCGGATGCGCAAAAGATCCCGATCGTCCTTGAATACGGTTTGAACTCTGTCCCTTACGGTACGGTCTGTCTTCTTTGTTTATATTTGTTTGTCTTCTAACTGTTTTGTCTTTTATTTCAGAGGGGAACGACTTGTAGTCGCTCCTGTATCCGCGGGAGGCTGATAGTCCCGCTCGGATGGGTACTCGTGCTATAGATGAGAACGAGTTGCCCATCCTTGCACAGACGGCGGATCGGTTCGTGGAGGTCTACCCGCCAGGCCACGAGATCCTGAGCGCCAGGCGGCCAGGTAAGGCGTTATTCAACCCTCGACCCCTCAATGTTGAAACCTCTGCTGGAATTCCTCTAATCCTGTGTTCTGATGAGGAATCCGCAGATGGTCCTTCGTTGGTGCGGAAGAAGAAGGCTGCCAGCGGGAAGGGGAAGGCGAAGGTGGCCTCCACTGCCGATCCGGTGCCTCGGTCTGACTCAGAGACCGAGAGCGAGGAGGTGGCGGGGAACCCCGGTGGTAATAAGACCACTGCTCCGGAGGCTGCGACTGTAACCTCCGGAGAGCCTAGGATGACGACGGTGAGCGGCGCAAAGAGGCCGGCTCCATCGGGTTCGTCCCCGCCTGTCCGCACTTTTAGGCTCAAGAAAACCCGTAAGTACAAACTTCCTTTATTTTTAACTTCATAGCTTTCCATCATTAATACTTATCTTCCTTGTGCAGGCGTTGATGCTACCGCATTCCAGGGTGGAGCGGGGAGGAGTACCTCCCCGCCCATGACGGTAGGCTTGGTCAGCCTACCTGAGGCGACGACCCAGGCGGCTACGCCTACGCCTGCTTCCGCTGGTTCAGTTGCTCACTCCGTTGAGCCAACTATTCCAGCTGTGATGACATCACCGCCGGCTGTCAGTGCCATATTTACCGCATCTTTCACTGAGCCGGCGGTTACTTTTGCTGCGGACTCCGCAGCGGCGACCGCGGCGGCCTTCACCATGCCTCCTCCGTCATCGGCAACGACAGCCGATCCTTCAGGTATGCATGGGGCTTCTCGCCAACCTCTGCCTCCTTCCCATCTACATGACCTCTTGGACGGATTTCCCTTGGGTTCAGGTGATGGGTTTGGCGGCTATCGGCCTGTTATTGACCCTACAGGTGCGTAGGGTTCTTTTGGCCTATTTTTTTTTTATATCATCTTTTCCTAACTGCTTTTTGTTTTTTGCAGTGTCGGATTCCAATGAAGTGTATGTTCCACGATGGAACATCCGCCGAGGAACAACCCTTCGCACACTTGTGGAGTGCGTGGAGTGGGCTCGTCACGCAGCTCCCAGTGGTGCGTTGGGGGAAGCCATGGCTAGCTACCAGGAGGGTAGGCTAACCAATGAGCTTCGGATTCTCCTGGCCCGGATGCAGCCGCGCGTCGAGCTGCTTTGTCGTGAAAACGACAAGTTAAAAGCAGCTCGCATTCAAGAAGTAGCTCAGGCGCGGGCTGTCCGGGAGGAGAATAGGAGGCTCTCCGCCGCGGCTGCGGAGAAGGAGAAGGCGTTCAAGGCCCTTGAAGTTGAGGTTCAGGCCCGTCTCGAGGCCCGTTCCAAGGCTGCCCAAGCTGTTAACGAACAGCTTCGGCTGGCTAAGGAAACTGCTAGGAACGCAACTGAAAGGGCCACCAAGGCTGAAGCTGTTGCCGAGCCTCTACGCCTCGAGAATGAGGAACTTAAAGCTAAATTAGAGGCGCTCCAACAGGCTCATGATGCCTTGGCGATGGAGGACGCGAAGAAGCTCCAAGAGATCCTGGACCAGAGGGGCGTGCTTAACCACACTGAGCGGAAGCTAAAGGGCATCGAAGAGGCTGCTGCAAAGGAAGTGTTGCTTGCCAACCTCAATAAAAGTGAAGCCGAACGCGCCTGTAACCAAGCTCAAGCCGCCCTCCAAGAAGCTCTGGTTGCCAAGGAATGGCTTCTTCGAGAAGCGTTGTCTCAGGTAAGCTTTTCCTGTCTTTACGCTTTTCTTTGTAAATAGAAAAGGTTTTAATACTTGTATTTTTTTTCTTTTTGTAGGTTGTGCATCGGGTCTTCACGGAGACGTCTTATGACGATGCTATGAGTACAGCCCTCAACGCTTCTCATGAGGATGGGGAAAAGGCCGGCTTCCTGCTTGGTCTAGGGTTTGTTGAGAAAGGCATCCCGCCTTCCAACTTCCCTTTGTATGATGTGGATACTGAAGCTGTTTATGACCAAGCAGTGAATCAGTATGCCGCCTTCCCGCATCTGGTGGTGGAGAAGGTAAACGAAGTCGCTGCTGCTGATGATGGGCTAGCTATTCTTAAAGCTTTCCTTGAACCGCCACGCTCTACTGATGGTGCGGGTCCAAGTGGAAGTGGTCCTGAAGCATGATCCTGAAGATCCCTTTCCACCATTAGCATAGATTTTTGTTTTTTTGTATAGCTTCTTTTGTATGCGGGTATGTACCCAGCAATCTTTGTAATAATTGAATTTTGATGGAATAAAGATTGTGTTAATTCCTTGCCTTGTTTATTTTACGCATGTTTTGATTTATCTTAGCAATTTCTTTAGTACTTAGATAAGTTAACTTTTTAACGTGGCAAATTATAAGTTTGTTTCGCTTCCTCTTTCATGATTGTGCGGGTATGACCGTCACTTACACTTAGTATGATGGCTTAACTTTACTTATATCTGACCTGCGTGGAAGTTTTCCTCATCTTTTCCTTTGAAATTTTCTAAGTGTTCAGAATAAGTTAACCTTTGAACGTGGTAGATAATAGGTTGAAGTTTTGCCTCCTTGTTCGTGATTGTGCGGGTAAGACCGTCACTTGCACTTAGTAGGATGGCTAAACTTTGCCTACATCTGACCTGCGCGGAGGTTTTCCTTAAAACTTGAAATTTTTACCGTTTTGTGTTTATGCTGGTTTTGCCGCCTTCCACACGTAACGACTTACTTCTTCCCCTATTTATGCGGTGAATACCGGCACATCAGTGTGGGAAGTTCATAAGTATAAAGGTAAGGCTATCAATACATTGTGAAAGGAGAATCATTTCCATTAGAAGTGGCTCTAGGCCTTTTCTTTACAAGTTTGGAATTGATCTACATATAACATTTGCGTAATTGAGCTCCATTCCATGTTCTTGGGATGGGAGTGCCATCGAGCCTTTCGAGCCGGTATGCGCCCTTTCCTAGAACTTCTTTGATAATGTATGGCCCTTCCCAGACCGGGGCCAGTTTTCCTGGGCGTTGTTGGTTCGAAGCCTCGTTGTTACGCAGTATGTAGTCTCCTACATTGAAGTTGCAGAGTTTTACCCGCGTGTTGTAGTACTTTTGCATTTGTCGCTTGTAGTTCTCTTCACGCACTGCGGCTAAGTCTCTGCGTTCCTCGGTTAGCATAAGGTCTAACCGTCTTTCCGTATCATTGTCTTCTGGCTGAATCAAGACCCTTGGTGAGGGTAAACCAATTTCAACCGGGACCATGGCTTCAGTGCCATAAGTGAGACTGAACGGGGTTTTTCCCGTACTGGCCTTTTTCAGCGTTCTGTTTGCCCAAAGGACGTGCGGAAGCTCGTCCACCAAGCCGGATCTATGTTCCAAGAGTCTTTTCTTTATGCCTTCGACGATGCTCTTATTTGCTCTTTCCACCTCACCATTACCTTGCGGGTGTGCCACTGAGGTAAAGGTGTGGGTGATTTGAAGTTCTTTCAGCCACTGTTGTAGCTTCTTGTCAGCAAAGTTGGTGCCGTTATCGCTCACCAAATTATGTGGAAGTCCAAAACGACAAATAATAAATTCCCAAATAAATTTTTTGATATGTTTCGCGGTTGTTTGGGCTAAGGGTTTTGCTTCTATCCACTTGGTGAAGTAGTCGATGGCTACCACTAGGAACTGAACATTTCCTGCTGCTGTAGGAAATGGGCCTGTCACATCGATGGCCCACTTCTGAAATGGCCATGAAGAGGTGACTGGAACAAGTTCATTCTTCGGGCGGTGCGTGTTGGGTGCGTAGAGCTGACAGGACCTGCATTTTCTGATGTATGCCAGCGCATCCGTATGCATCCCCGGCCAAAAGTATCCCGCGTTGTTTAGCTTAGCTACAACAGCGCGTGGACCTGCGTGTACTCCACAGATGCCTTCGTGTACTTCCCTTAGGAGGTAGTCAGCATCTTGGTTGTCCACGCATCTTAAGAGTGGGCCAAGAAAGTTACGTCTGTAAAGGATGTCATCGATGAGTTGATAATTCAGTGCTTTACAGCGTAGTTTTCTTGCCTGTGTTTTTGACTCTGGTAGTGTACCTGCCGCGAGGTATTTTATTATTGGTGTCATCCACGTTTCTGTGCCGGTTTGGATGACACAAATTTCCTTGTGCGGGACCGAAGGTGCCTCGAGGAGTTCAATGCGGATGTCCTTTCCCAAGTGGGTGAAGGCTAATGATGCAAGCTTGCTTAACGCATCCGCATATTTGTTTTCACTACGCTTGACGTGTATGACTTTGCAATCGTTAAAATCGCGCATAAGGGTTTTTGCTTGTGCGAGGTACAGGGCCATTGTGTCGTTCACGGCCGTGTACGTCCCGTTGATTTGGTTGGCTACTAACATGGAATCCACGTGGGCTTCCAAGTGTTTCACTCCCATCTTACGCGCAATTCTCAGCCCAGCCAAGAATGCTTCATACTCGGCTTCGTTATTCGTACTTGGAAAATCCAGTCGAATAGCGTAAGTGTATTCTTGGCCTGCTGGGTTGGTTAGTTTCAGCCCTGCGCCTGAACCCTCGTTACTGGCTGCTCCATCAGTGTAGAGTCGCCAGACATCATTGATGTCCTGTGCTGGAGAGGGTTGAGCCTCTTCTTGGCACTCTTTTTCCCGCGATGCAGGCACTTCCGCAATAAAGTCGGCCAAAACCTGGCCTTTTATGGCTGGTCTTGGCTTATACTTTACGGCTGACATAATAGATTGCATCTGGATGCCTTTTCGCTCTACTAGCAGGACTGCCCCGGTTGCTCTATCTGTTGCGGAAAGGTATAGGATTAACTCCTCTCCCGCTTTTGGTGCTGTGAGCGTTGGGAGTTCGATCAAGCGTGACCGAATCTCCTGAAAAGCTGCTTCCGCTTCTGGTGTCCAGCGGAAGTGCGTTTTCTTTAAACAGTTTCTCAATGTTGACACGAAAGGAAACGATTTATCCGCGTGGTTTGCCAAAAAGCGATTAAGTGCCACTAGTCGTCCATTCAGTGTCTGAGCCTGTTTGATGGTAGTAGGTGATACCATTTTGATAATGGCTTCGACCTTTTCAGGGTTCGCTCTGAAGCCATCTTTAGTGACGATGACCCCCAAGAACTTCCCTTCTTCCATTCCAAAGGCACACTTGCTCGGGTTGAGTTTCATGTTTATCTTCCTAAGCGTGTTGAAAGTTTCTTCGATGTCTTTCAACATCGCTTCTGCGTCAGGGCTTTTGATGACCAAGTCATCCATGTAGACTTCCAAGTTCCTCCCGATTTGGGCATGAAACTGGTTGTCCATCAGACGTTGGTATGTGGACCCGGCATTCTTAAGTCAAAATGGCATCATTTGGTAACAAAATGTGCCATCGGGCGTCCGAAAAGCGGTTTTGTCCTGATCATCAACGGCCATGTGGATTTGATGGTACCCCTTATACGCATCCAGGAAGCATTTAAGGCGAAACGGTGCTAACGAATCCACCTTAAGATCAATTTCGGGTAACGGATAACAATCTTTGGGGCATGCTTTGTTCAAGTCCTTGAAATCTATGCACATGCGCCATTGTTTGTTATTCTTCGGTACCATAACGGGATTTGCAACCCATGTTTGATATTTGCTAACGCGTACGATGCCTGCGTCAAGGAGTTCCTTGACTTGGGTTCTACACGCGTTAGTTTGTTCTGGCCCCATTACTCTGCGCTTTTGTACGACTGGTGTAACAGCCGGATCGCACTTGAGCTTATGCTCTGCCTTACTTCGGGGTACACCAGTCATGTCAGCTGGTGTCCACGCGAAGATGTCAGCGTTTTTCTGTAATAAGCGTTTGAGTAAGGTGCGTGTGGGATCGACAACTGTTGGGCCAATAGTAACGGCCTGGTCCGGGTATTTGCCGTTGAAGGCCCATCTTTCCGGTTCGGTGATGGTTGGTTTAACCATCTTTGGTTTGGGTTTAGATGAGACAGATGCGATGCATACCTGGGGAATGCCGGTGATCATCGCTACACCCTCAGCTGTTGGCCATCCCATCATGCCGTGGACTGAAGATACCACGGCGTTGAATCTTGCCATCCCGTCTCTTCCGAAGAGAATGTCGTATGTGTGGTGTGGCTTCCTCATCACGACAAAATCCACGTCTTCCGTGCGTGAGTGATTCCCGTCCGTAAGAGTGACGGGGAAAGATAGGATACCCAGGGGGGTGTTTGTGCTGCCATCGAACCCTTCCATCGAGGCGTAGATCGTTTCCAGGCGTTCCTTGTCTTCGTCATCCAGCTTGTCGAAGAACTGCCTGTACATCACCGTTGACGAGGCGCCGTTGTCAGCAAGAGTGCGAGAAGTGATGTAGTGCCCCAGCTGGCTTTTGATGACGATAGGGCCGTCTTTGCTGGGTCCTCCTGGCACTCGCGGGAAGCGCACCTCAGCTTCCTTCCACGCGCATGGTTCTGTCGCTCGCCTTTTTCTTCCTCTGATCTTACCATGGACCATGTTGATGCTGATGTCAACGGGCTTTCGTCCGTTGCCTCTGTACCGGTTATCATTCCTTCCTCCCTTCTTGATTGATGCCACAAGGTGTGCAAGTCTTCCATCCTTGACGAATGTTTCAACAATATCCTTCAAGGATGTACACTCTTCCGTACTATGACCTTTTGTCCCGTGGAAGTCACAGGATTTGCTCTGATCCGCATTAGGTCGCTGCCGGATCATTGGAGCTTTTGGCCATGGTAGTTTTTCGGTGGCAAATATCTCCGTGACGCTTTTGGTGAGTGGCGTCCACCGGTGTTTTCGGCTTGAAGGGTGTGTGTTATCTCTTCCGTCAACAAGAGGGTGAGAGCTGGATGAGGTGTCAAAGTTTACCATTGACTTCCAAATACCTAGCTTCCTCTTTTTGTTCTGCCGGGCGATCCGAACATTGTTTTCTCTAGTCCTTTGCGTGTAGAGGTGTGTACTCTGGGGAAGATCCCTTCCCAGTTGCTTCTCCGTCTCAGCAAAGCGCTTGGCCGCCGTCATGATGGCATCCCATGTGGATGGCATGCCGTCCTTACCCGTCAATGTGCGGATAAGCTCTGGGTATTCGGCGCCCTGGATGAAAGCGGCGCGAACAAGATCTTCACTTATGTTGCCCAGACTTAGCTTTTTGAAGTTGAAGCGAGTGATGAAGTCTAGTAAAGATTCATCCTCCTCTCTCACGCAGTTGAGGATCGTCCACTGTTCTTCAGTATATTTCCTTTGTTGGCTGAAGTGTTGGCTGAACTTGTTTTGAAAGTCCGCCCAATCATAGATGTGGTGGACCGGTAAACGATCGAACCATGCCCTGGCCGCTCCAACCAGAGTCATCTGGAACATATAACACCACGTGGGTTCCGTCCAGTTACTGACGGTTGCCCCCGCAATGAATCTGTTCAAGTGGTCGTCTGGGTCGGATAGACCATCATAAGTGCCGATGTTGGACATTTGTTTGGCACTTCTCGGGGCGATTGCTTCCGCAATGTCCCTTGCAAACTTTGACTTTCCTGCATTTGCAGCAGTTGGTCTAAAGGTTTTGGAGAAGTCACGCGGGTTTCTCTCCGCATTCGTTGGTTTAAAGGTTTCTCCAAAATTCCTTGTCGGTTGGAAGTCCGTTTCCTTACGCTTCCCTTTTGCCTTATGGCGAGGGTTTGCGTCGGTATCGGATTCTTCCCGCTCATCGTCTGAGTACTCGCACTCACTGTTCATATTGAGATGTTGGCGAGTACTGCCGAATTCGTCAGCCTGTTGAAGTGAACGCAAGCGTTCATCCAACTCAGCTTGGAACTCTTTCTGACGTGCTTCGGCCCACGCCTTAACTTGATCTAGTGTTTGGCGAGGGACCCTCGTCCGTTTCTCCAACTGGGCATCAGTGAACCCCAGTGAAATATTGTTTACTGCACTTGTCCCGGCTTGGGTAACCGGGGTAGTGTTCGTAAAATTTGTATAACCGCCGGTGTTCCCAGTTGCTGGGTTGTGGTCACTGGGGTTTCTTGGTCACTTACTGGCCTTGGGACCGGAGTAACGTTAACCATTTCTTCAGATATTTTGAAAAAACTAAGAATTAGTTCTAGCTTTTATGCACGGATGGCGCCAATGAAGAAACACTAAGTGACCCCGGGCAGATTACGGATAATCTGGGGGTTAAATAGATGTTTCCCACGAGGGTTGTGTCCGGCAAGATGGTTATTCTTCCGATGACCTGCAAAACAGACACCGTGAGCTCGTCACTGAGAAGGGGGGGGGTACCTCCTTGTGACCACCCTCCGGCGTGAGAATCAGACTAGATTGCTCTTGAATATAAGTGTATATTAAGAAATTGCTAGATAAGATAAGATAATGAGATATCAGATGATGTCCTTACCATTCCAAGGTGTTGGAGTATTTATAGCCGAAGGTAGGTTTCCTAGAAGGTACAGCCGGCCGAATAGTATTCCTGTTCTGTAAGGCCCCGAACCCGGTAGCCCTACTTTAGCGTCGGATTTACTCATAAACACAGTTCTTCAAATCAGAGTTTATTAAAACTTTTCGCGGAATATAAAACATCAATCATTTGTTACAAAACGTTAAACCTTTTCTTTGATACCATAACACAAAACTTTATATTTAAAACATCTTTACTTCATTCTTCAGATGCCAGCCGTTCAATCCATGCCGTGTGTCATCCTCATGCTAACTCTGTAATCAGCTCACCTGCGTGCATACTAAAAGTCAGCTACGCTGAGTGAGTTCTAGTTAATCATACAATACCATACAATACCTTATTACATACATACGTACTTAACCTCATAACTTTCTTTCATACACACATAAGTACTCATATCTTTATTCTTACTTACATACTTTCTTTCTTACTTACATACTTGCTACCATACATACATACATATCTACAATCACTAACCTCAGTCTACCGAGAGTACGTTCATAGTTCACCGTCTATACCTGTACTCAAGGTCGTGAACACGTACAAAGGTCCGCAGTCCTTACCTATGTTCACCCTTTATGGTACGTGCAAGGTCCGCAGTCCTTCCCTATACCATCCCACATCCACAACACGTACAAGGTCCACAGTCCTCCCCTATGTTGCAACCTAAACCATAGCACGTACGAGGTCCGCAGTCCTCCCCTATGCTACCACAATACAACTACAGCACGTATAAGGTCCACAGTCCTTTCCTATGCTGATGCCTATCTATAATACGTATAAGGTCCGCAGTCCTTAACTACGTTGTCGTCTATTATCTGTAACACGTATAAGGCCCACCGTCCCTATCTACGTTTACATCTATCATCTACTTTAGTTATAAGGCCCGCAGTCCTTAACTACGTTTACATCTATCATCTACTTTACGTATAAGGCCCGCAGTCCTTAACTACGTTTACATCTATCATCTACTTTACGTATAAGGCCCGCAGTCCTTAACTACGCCATCACCAGCCGAGTCTATGTCCGACAAAAGCTAGAGGGATTTGCCATCCTAACTTACTATGTCGAACGTAGAACTCACATACCATTCGTGTACCTGTATACACCTACTTCACATATACAATAATTACATCATAGCATAAGAACACCCTAGGCGTTCTTTACATCATTCATTTAACAACCATACCTCTTGTCGATACGTGCAATATCCGAAGATCGTTCACGCCCCGACAAGTATTCATTTGTAATGTTCATACATCTTCGATGTATAATATTCGTACCTTTATTTTTGACCTGACAGTACGCGCAATATCCGAAGATCGTTCGCGTACCGACAAGCAACCATTCATATCCATCACATATATCACATATGGCATACACTTATCACTTAGGATAAATGTATTAACAACACATCGAGTATGCACACAGCCCCGAAAACATAACACATAAATGGGGCTAGGAACTCACCTGAATACTGTTACGCTCTCCGTTAATAGTTATTCCCCTCTTGAGCTGTGCACGGCTAACTGTATAATATTTACACGTATCAATTAGCTACTACTACTTATGTTGCGTTTCTATCTTTATATGACCCACAACGAACGGGGGTCCGGGGGCAGCGCCCCTGGCAGCGGGGTTCTAGGGGCGGCAGCCCCTAGCGGGGTCCAAGGGGCAGAGCCCCTGGCTGGGGTTAAGCTGCCAGGTCAGCTTGGAAAAATTTTATTTTCGATAACTGCCTTAACACATTTTCCATTAGGTTTTTAATTTATTTTCTAAACGAACCTCACTTCAGGCGAAGTTAAACCTCGGGCGAACTTGGCTTCAGGCGAAGTTAAACCTTAGGCGAACTTGGCTTCAGGCGAAGTTAAACCTTAGGCGAACTTGGCTTCAGGCGAAGTTAAACCTTAGGCGAACTTGGCTTCAGGCGAAGTTAAACCTTAGGCGAACTTGGCTTCAGGCGAAGTTAAACCTTAGGCGAACTTGGCTTCAGGCGAAGTTAAACCTTAGGCGAACTTGGCTTCAGGCGAAGTTATCCTTAGGCGAACTTGGCTTCAGGCGAAGTTATCCTTAGGCGAAGTTACGCTTGAAGGCGAAGTTACGCTTGAAGGCGAAGTTCATCAGGCGAACTTAATCTTGCAGGCGAAGTTGTCGCGCTGCAGATCTGTTTGCCCATAACTCCTTCGTTTCTTAGCCAAATAACTCGATTTTGGTACCCACGGAACCGTATGATCGGCGCCTACAAACCCCAACCATCAAATCGGCCTAAAATCGACGTTTTAGGGGTCCGATTTGGGCAGTTGGGTTTCGGGTCCGGTTAACCCATCCAATCCTAACCATTTTCAGTAATAATAGCTTTGTTAGATTAGTTCTTACCTTACCAACTCAGATCTATCAACAAATCTCGGGTCTCGGCTACGAATCTAGATCGGTTAGAATGTGTGTGTTTTGAGGGTGTAAGGAGTGTGTGTTAGGGAGTTTGGTGAGAAATGAGATATTTTGGGATTTTGGGGGTATTTATATCCCTGAAATCCCATTCTCATTTAACCTATCTCAATTAACCCAAGTCCATAACCCACTTCCATTACCCGACACTAGCCCGACCCATACCAACTCCTATTCTTTTATTTATTTCCTGATAACCCGAGTAAACTTCCCATCTATTAATAAGTAATATAATTAATATTACCTTTGAAATTTCAGGATGTTACATGTTCTACCAACAGTGGGCTACGCACAAGCCATGCTGGTTGGTGGATAGGCTGCGGCCGACAGTGACAAGGTCGGCTGTATACTGTTCCTTTACTGCCGGCTATGCACTGTTCCACCAACTGTAGGCTGCGCACGTCCCACAGTAAGGGTTGGTGAGTAGGCAGCGGCTAATAGTGACAAACAGTACTAGAGGGTGCTCCTCCTCGTACTGTTGTCGGTGAGCTGTCACCCTGTGATTGGTTCATGGGCGTCTCTGGTCAGATCGTCTGTTTTGCCCATACCTTGGTAGGTATAGTACAAAAGATCTTCCAGAAGCATACGGACTGGCTCATTTGGGCGGGAGTATTCCCGCCTTGCTCATTCCTTCAGGTGACTACTGAAGTAGCAAGAGTTAGTGCCTTGTGCGTGTAGCCTTGCTATCAGTGCGGGTAGCCTTCCCTGATGGCTTGTATCCGCAACTGCGGGAACAAGCGGGGTACTTCACCATTGGGAGGCTTTCCCTGCGGGTACAGCTGGCGTACTGCGCGTAAGGTCTTCTCTGAGCATGGTGGGTCCTGCGGAAGCAGTTGGTCGTTGCGCAAACGTCCCTGTTCAAGGTGAGTTGCGGGTCCAACTGGGCTCTGCTGGGACCTACCTCTTCAGAAACTGATTATGTAAATGAAATTTCTCTACAACCAAATCTTCCATAAACAATAATGATCTATACAATTTCTAGTAAATATATTAACAGATCATTCTAGGAAAGAGACTACAATATATGTATAAAAAATATCAAATATACTTCCAAAAATAAATAAAAAATATATTAAATAAATTTCCACATGCCAATCAGCCAAATATTTTATTTAACTAAAAAAATACTACAAAATGAAATAAAACAATAACATAACAGCCACTCTAGAAAATGCCAATCCAGATTTAATGATAGGAAGACTTGGGTTCTCTAATAAAAACGTAAGTTCAGTTTTTATTTGTATCACTTTTGATAATTATGATAACGAAGGATTTAAGCTAGGCAGTGCAACGTTGTCAGTTTGAATTCTGAGTCCATCCGAGTTTTCGTTTCACCGTGTGTTACGTCAGAAAATTATGATCTTGTAGTGGCACAACAACTGTCAAGTGGCAATTGGCGGTATAGTTTCCTGGGAACTCCCAAGCCAAACTCTAAGTCAGCTTAATCCTGATTAAGACGATCAAGATGAGATAACATACCGTTCTAAAAAAACAAATATTTTATATAATTAAAAATAATACAACAAAATGAAAATAATAAGACGGCAGCCACTCTGGAAAATGGCAGCCCCCCCCCCCCCCCCCCATGTGCGAAAGAACCTTTCTCTGCATCCCACTACACCCTTCCATCCCATCTCCATCCGTCCACGTGGCCACCACTCATCATCAACAACGGTATTCCAAAAAAACAAATTCAAAATTCTCATTATATAACTAACTAAACAAACCTCTAAACCACACACACACTGATTAGGTTGAGTTTTGAATTCAGTTGAATTTAATCATTTAATTGAATTCGAAATGGAAACCGTGAGAATCTGCTTCGTGATGACGCTGTTTGCTCTGGTGATGACGTTGCTTCTTCCGTCCATCAATGCTCAAGGTCCTGCTGCAGCTCCTGCTCCTTCAAATGACGGTAACTTATTATTATTATTAATCTGGTTCGTAATCGAGCTAAAATTAGAGTAGATCTGGAACTGTTTTTTGTAGTTTTGTACGACCTGATTGATATTGATTTAGGTGTTATTATTCACTCGAATTGAATATTGAATGAAAATTTGTAATCGAGCTAAAACTGGACTAGATCTGGAACTGTTGTCTGTGTTAACGTCTTTGATGTATAGCTTTACGAGATCTGATGATTGATGATGATTTAGGTTTTAGAGTGAAATAATCACTCGATTGAATGAAAATTAGTAATCCGAGTAAGAATTAGAGTGAATTGAATGAAATTAGAGTAGATCTGGAATTTATTTTTGTGTTACCGACTTTGAGTTATTGTTTTATGAGATCTGATTGATAATTTAGCGACCTTAGAGTGAAATTAGTGATTGATTTAGGGCTTTTGAAGAGCATCTGTAATTAATCAATCACATATAATGAAAATTCATATTCTGGATAAAAAACTAGAGTAAATCTGCAACTTATTTTTGTATTATCGTCTTCGATTTAGACCATCCGCAGTGGCCGGGGCGCTATATGGGGGTGCTTTTGGTTTTGGCCGTTTTTTCCAAGACCCCCCCCCCTCCCCCCTTTCTGCATCCAAACCAATCATCATTGGGTAACGATTGCAAGGGGGTTCTATGGCTTTATACCAATATATCACTATACCCACTTTTTGCAAAAAGCCCCGTTGTTGACCGGTATGCCACGCATGGCCGATACTTTAGGGGTTTAGAGTGGAATCCGCGTGATTGGTTTAGGTATTTTTTTCATTATTAATCAGTTACATATAGTGCTAATTTTTATGGGTTAAGCACTGAGCTAAACTCGAGGCTTTAGATCAGATAGATGGTGTAAATTTCAATTTTAATTCTTTCTTGGGGTATTTTGCGGTGCTTATTGTCTTGCTAGCTCCTTTTTTTTTGGTAATGAAGTTTGCTTTTCTAAAACAAAAAAAATATAGAATGCAAATTTCTAATCCTGATAAAAATTGTAGTAGATCTCCTTTTTTCTTTCTTTCTTTCTGTACTATCAACTTCGATTTAGTTTTATAAGATTTGATTGATAATTTTGGGTTTCGGAATGAATTGCAGATTGAGTTTAAATTTTTTCTTGTTTTATAGGAGCATCGATCGACCAAGGGATAGCATATGTGCTGATGGTGGTTGCATTGGCTTTAACTTACATCATTCACTAGATTTTGATTTTGGGGGTTTTTTGGCTGCAAATTTCTTATTATTTATTTTCAGGTTGACAACTTTTTTGGGATTATTTTATCATTCTAATTTATATTCTTTGGTATGTAAAGTTTATTTTTGCTATGATGATGCTGGATTTTATTGGATGCAAATTGTTTTTTCGTTGATTATGCTTTTCTGAAGAGAGAACTGTGGTTTTGGCCCAAGTTTGCAATTTCAGTCAAAATGTTTAAAGTTTGCTATTTCTGTCCGTAGGGTTTTATTTTTGTTGCAATTTCCTTCCAAGTGGTTAGCAAGGACGAAAATGAAACTCTATGAACAGAAATAGCAAATTTTTAAACTTTTGGACAGAAAATATTAAATTTGAACAAACATCCCGGACTCAAACCACACTTCTCAAAATTGGTAAAAAATGGAATCAGTTGTTTATGAATTTAAGTTGTACTTATGTAAAGGAGATCCAACGTAAATACGCTGATTATAGGACAACACCTTTAATTTGATGCAAATATAAAGAACGGAAAATGCAATTCACTCTAAATTGTAGGACGACACTAAGATTTTACCATATTTTCCAAGACTACCAATTCCAACAATGAATCGATTGTTGAATAAATAGTCATTTCTAATCGATGGAATTTAATTAATGTTGGAATAGTAATCGATAGACAGGGTTGGAATCGGAACGGAATATGTGACTTGAAAAACGAATTGGATAGGCAGCGACATTCATTGAATAGGCTAAGGCATAAGATATAATAATTGACTAGAATAGTTAGTCAAACGGGTTATTCGGGTTACCCGAAACCCATTAAAAAGTATGTGGTACTCGACTCGTATTAGTTCGGGTTGTACTCGGGTTTATTAGATCGGCTTTCATGACCACGGGCACTTTTGAATTCGAGTTAATAGTTATTCGTGTATGCTTTTGAGTTGTGGTTAAAAATGACACCCCTCTTATGAGAAAAATAAAAAAACTCTTTCTGTTCTACTCATAATTCAGAGGTGAATCATATAAGACCAAAAGTTGTGCTATCTTATGGACCTTAGTACCTAACATAGGCCACATCCTTCACGCACGTCAAGAGCACATTCAATGGCATCCTCTTAAATGAATAAAAAGTATCCGAATTAACAAAAGGCAAAATGAAAAAAATAAAAGTATATTAAAAAATAAGAGTTAAGCACTTTTTTCTCCCTTGTAATCAATGGACAAATGTACTTCGTATGATCGCATCTCATTTTTGAATTTAAGCAACCTACACCCCGATGTCAACACTTTCATCCACTTTTGAGTCCCTTAGTCTGTTAAATACGAATTTACCCGCAATTCTGTTAAATTACTACTAAGCATCGTTAACCCTTAATTTAAACCCCCAACAACCTCTCAATATATAAAAGAATAAAAGTACGAGTTCCCTTGACTGGCTTCGATAGGGTAGGTTCGTCATGCTCTTAACCACAACTTTAAAGCTTGGTTTATTGAAACTTCCTTTTTGGAGCTTTATGAACCAAGTTTCATTTTAAGAGTTTTTTTTTTCCTTTTCTTTTTCTTGTGGTGATGATCCATTGATTCTCTATAGATGTTACCTCAACAGCTTCATTCCATCAACTTCTTTAAGTGGCAACAAAATATTAGGTCAAAACTTAGGCTGAATATTGGCAGCTAGCTAACAAATTAAATTTGTAACTTCAAATGACGGTTTGTCTTGGTACCTGATCCTAACAATTTATCAGTGTATGAATGTTGAAAAAAAACTGTCGAGTCAGGTAACAAATTTCAAACATTTTCTCTTTAGGTTAAAAAAATGCATACGACGGTAATTATATAAGCTACGCCGAGACACAACTTGTTCTAAAAATTTAAAACTGCAAAATACGATAATTCATTTTATTTTTTAAATTAGACTTACTAAAGTAGGATTTAACTTAATAATTTGTCTTAGTAGCGGATCCTAACAATTTATCAGTTTCGGTTAATTTAGATAGATATTAATTGTGTATAGATTTATTCTGTTTCCTTATTTATCCTCTTTTCGGTTGTATTTTGTACTTCGTGTAGACCATTTATATTAGACTTCGTATATCATCCACAACCATATATCTTAAAGAAACTTTTAAAGCTTTATTAACTTTTATGTGTAATGTGTTTTTTTCTCTAATTTAACTCCCGGAACTCGAACGCCGGACCTTTAGCTGTTTAAGAAATTTTGTCATTGTTACTGGACCACCAACCACTAACATATCTTAATCGAATTATCAAAGCTTACAAAAATCACACATTTTAACACTTTGAAAAATCATTTAATAATTTTCAACCTAAGTCAATATATTCACATATAATTCTGAACTTTCAATAAATACATATGTAGGAAAGATACTTGTGAAAGTTTCCAACAATAAACATTTATGGAAAACATCTCTTTTCAAATTCACAACCAAATTTATCATCAATAAATTCACTTTTCAAAACCGAAATTTCTCATTTCTCATTTCTGTATCACAATGGTGCCATCTCAATCTAACACCACCACTCCAACGGTCTCTCCGCCCCCATCGACGCCCGAGATCGCTGATTTACTAAGATGCAATCACCAAACATTCTGTTACCGTTTTACAAGAAAGTTGAAACGGTATCTGGGATGTTTGAAGTCCAAAGATTCAAAGTGTTTAGAGACGAAGAACAATAAAGTTGTGGCGACAAGCAGTTGTAGCCATAGTATGACGTTGTCGCCGAATTATTATAGCGATATGAATCATGAAGAACGCGACGAGAAGCTTAAATCGGCTATTGTTTATTGTAAAAATTGAATTTATTAGTAATATCAAGCTATCTTCCGTTACTGTTATTTTAAGTTGTGGAAAATATTATGGAATATGCATGGTATCTTTGTTATGTGTCTTATCTTTTTGGTTTTGTTCATATTAAATTGGATTTTGGATGTTGTGATATACGCAAACATGTACACATACGTCGATCGATACTCGATACGTATAAGTTTTTTGTTTAAAAGATGTAAACAAAGGTTTAAATGAGCCGAGTCCATAGGTTGGGTGTTCATAGGTTTATTTTTTGGGTTATTCGGTTTAAACTGAATCTGATTTTGTAAAATCAACATAGAATTAGAAATTCAGTTTCGATTTAAAATCGAATTAAATCAAATTTGTAATTCGGGATTGGTTTGATTCGTGATATAACCCGAATAATGAACACAACATATTATTTTAGAAATAATTAAAATAATATAACTAAATAATATATTAATTTATAACTATAAATAAATAAAGAAACTGAATCGTGAGTTAAAACAACAATTATTTTGTATAGAAACTGAATCACGAGCCAAAACAACATATTATTTATATAGAAAATATAATACAATTATTTGATATATTTATTTATATATTTTTTAACCTTCTTGTTAATAAATACATTACTTAACAGGCATAATTATAATAAAATAACCAAGAAATTATTTTATAAGCATAGTAAATTAAGAAACTGAATAATAACTTATGCTTATTCACCCAAATATAGATTTATCCAGTAAACAAAATACAAAAATCAATAGAACCACAGTGAAACATTAAGTGAAATTGGATGTTATATAGAACGAGTATCAACATGTCTTAAAAACACGACACCAACGAAAAACAATTCGGTTAACCATTTCCTATGTCCTTAACCGTAACCTATGGTTATTCTCGTTTTCAAAACTGCTAAGCATGAGGCAGCGTGTTTGGAGAATCAGCACGTGCTCATTCCATTTGCCTTCGACACATTTGGATCCCTAGCTCCCGTGGCGGTCGCTTCTTGGAGCGGGTGCAGAAGGTGGTCCACAGTGACTCGCAGAGCCCGAGGAACCAAGGATTTATATTTAGTAGAATGGGCTTTGCGATTCAAAAGGGGATAGCGGCGCAGCTTGTTGCTCGCTTACCCATTATCCAGATGTAGCTCGGTTTGTGTTATATATAATAACTATTTGTAAAAAAAAAAAAAAAAAAAAAACTAACTGGTTTCTACTATACCAGTTAATAACTGATTTCAACCGATTAACCAGTTTCTATGTTTGTAATTGGTCCCTAACCTATGGTTGTTTTCGTTTCCAAACTGGCTTCTACTATACCAGTTAATAACCGGTTACAGTTTCCAGCCAACAGAGTCCATTGGCCTCTAATACAATATCGACTCAAAAAGACTACCCGATGCACACGAATAACACCTATGCGAGAAAAAAATGTAAGACACTGAGGACCGATTAAGTGATTAACAATAAATATAATCATAGATATAACAAAACCAAAATTTTGATATTAGTTACCATCAAGAAATAATAAATAACAAAACGACGAAAGTACCCTCTCGATTCAGCAACAGAAAACAAGTAATAACTCTTGTATGCCATTCTGCAGATACATTGATCAAACTAACAACAGCAGGAGCAGAGATTATTAACGCAACCGAATTACAACGAGCTTCAAAATTTCCAAGAAAGAATATTACATTGCATTTAGTTAAATCAAGTTTGATCATGAAACAGAAAACCCAAAACAGGGTTTTCTTTTATGTATAGCGAACGGTGAAAACTCAAACATGGTAGCCGGTGATTGTGAAACCTCTTCCGACAATCTCACCAGCACAAAACCATGCAAAGCATTCAATGCCAAACAGAGCGGCGATTCCCGCTTGTTCAACGTGCAAATCTTTCTTGTTTTTCCATAAATTCTTCACGTAGTCCAGTTCCTTCCAGAATGATTCGTTACGGCTAGGAAGGCTGCATACATAATCAATTACAAAACTCAGCTTGCTAAATAACACTGTAGTTTTATTTTTATAAGCTAATCGCAATGGGAACCATGAATCAAAATCTTTAAAAAAACAATTTAGGGTGTTGTATGCGTTTCGAATGAACTTTGGATGACTTTCAACTCGTTCACCTTTTAGCTATTTTTTTTTTTATTTGAGTCGTTTTGGATGAAAAGACGATCCAAAACAACTCCTTTATAAGTAGGCGAAACTGGCCTCTCTACTAGAAACTTAAACAATCCATCCAAAATGATTGTTTGCTTTTATAATGTTTAACCTTAAATGATATTCTTGTTTTTATATGACATGCAAACAAATTTCGGTATCAGCTAAGAGTTCATCGTTTGTTTGCTAATTGCTTCTAAAGTGCCACAAAGTCATAAACCAACTTGTAGAAATAATCCCTTAAAGATCTTAACAGAAATTGAAACAAATTGTTTGCGACCGAGAACTGCAGGCTAAAACTTTGCAATTTCAAAGGGATTTTCCTGATTTGCTTCGATACATCAAGCTTTTAGAAAAATTAAATTTAAGTTAACGTTATTGTGTGTTAACATACAATAGAGGTGCAAATGAACCGAGCCGCTCGCGAGCTACTCGAGGTGGCATTGATAATAAGCTCGAAATGAGCTGAGCTTTTTCGGGTTCAAGCCAAGCTTGAGCCTCAATCAAAGTTCGTAAAGTTATCGAGCCAGAGCTCGAGCCTATATGTTTTACCTTTTTTGGACTTCTATATTAATTTTTACACTGCACATCCATCCGAGCTTTGGCTCATTTCAGGTACTACACGAGCTCGAGCTGAGCTTTCGCTCGTTTAAGGTTTTTTCTCAAAACATACAAAAATAATTAAAAAAATGTAAATAAATTACTAATAAATAAAAACGAGCCGAGCATGAAAAAACAGCTCACGAGCCAAGCCCGAGCTTTAGAAACAAAGCTTGAAGCGAGCCGAGCTCGAGCCTAATCGAGCTCGGGCTAAGCTCGTTTACACCCGTTACTATGCCACCAAACAGAACATAAACAACTAGAAAGTGACAAGAAAACCAAGATATGGGACCCATAGAGTTAACCTGGCAAGACGCGTGTAGAACAACTGTTTGGCCAACTCATTGCACTTCTCAACAGTTGCAGGCTCTTGAACATATTGTTTGTTTTGCTCCATTAGCTGCTTGTAGTAAGCACTTCCGTGTTTGGATAAAAATTCTGATGCCTGACCGGCCTTCGATTGCAACTGCTTCAATCTTGCTGCCATCTTATCTGCAATTCACACTCAATTTTGTTATTTCATCGTCCAAACACGAAACAATAAACAGGTGATCTAATCAACAACACAAGGTATGATGAAACTGAATCCATGTTTAACATGTTATTTAAGTTTTAAACATAAACTGAGATTGAAATATTGCTGGGAACTCGTGCTAGATAACGCTTGGATAATCTGGGAGTCGTGAAACACTTTCAGATCAAAAAATATGCAATATTTATTGTGTCCCTATACTGATGGTGTCGTGTAACCTGTTTCTAAACAAGTCCGTGCTTGGAAAAAATGACACGATTGGTTATCGTGTTGTGTTCGTGTCTGGCACCACAAATAATCGTGTCTTGTCATGTTGTGTCTTACCTGCTATGCCAGCCCTACCCCCCCCCCCCCCCCCCGGAACCCCTGCCAAGGGATACCCCATTGCTTAGGGGATTCAATGAGCTGAAGATCATAATAAACTCAAACAAGTGTGCGCGGGGGTGCAAACGAGCCGAGCTCGCCTAGGCTCGATGATACAAACCCGTCTTAAGCTGAAGGGTCCAAGGGAGACAAATGGGTGAGGACACTGAATGGTCTACGTAACGTAACATATATTAATAAAATTGTGTCTATATAAGTGTTCATGCTTTAGTTTATGGATATCAATGTTTATGTTTATCAAATTAAGGGTTTTTATACCTTTTAAATCGGAGATCTAATCCCTCTCGAATCAGATTAACTGGAGACTAGCCCCTCTCGAATCGGGCCAACTATCCTTGTTCTTGTTTATTTTTATTAACTCAATATACTATTTTTGGGGTTCTATCACTTGAGCTTGGATCGTTTAACTTACACATAGCTCGAGCTCGGCTTGTTTAACTTACATATAGCTCGAGCTCGCTCGACTTGTTTTGATCTTTGTTTCTAAAGCTTGAGCTCGGCTCGTTTACTAGTTATTAAATAATTTATATATATTTATAATAAATTTTAATTATGTTTTTATATATAATATATATTAAATAGTTATCTTTCCATAACATTTTATAAAATCTATATAAATAACAGGCTCATTTAGGCTCATTTAGGCTGGTGAGCCGGCTCGAGCTCGATAAGTGAAGCTCGGGTTTGGGCTCGATTACTGAACGAGCTTAATTTAGACACGAGTTCAGGTTCGGGGTCGTTTAAGCTCCGCTCGATCGACGAGCCGATCTGGAGTAGCTCGCCTCGTTTGCACGCGCACCTCCTGAGAATTATTTGATGAATATTATATAACACACATTGGTCAAGAATTCAATCTAATTACACTAAATTATCCAGCAAATATGACAAGGATTAATTAAAACACTAAATCTCAAATCACTGACCAATTAAGTCAATTAAAGCAGCACAACAAAGCTGATTCAACAAGGTAATTAATCCTAAATCAAGATGATGATGATGATGATGATGATGATATGTATAATCAGTAGATCTCATCTAAGCAAGCAAATGGTACGTATTCAAAGTCAACTAAACACAAATACTACTAAAAATGTGGAAATTAGATCAGATGATGATGATGATGATGATGATGATGATGAAGTTATATACAAGTAGCATTTACCTCGGATCGATCTTATGTTTGCTACTCTCGCCGAACAACGTCTCCGACAGACACAGAAGCTTTTGACTTGTACGAGGTCAGAAACAAACAAACAAACAAACAAAGTCGTGTCTTAGTTAGTACTATTAAACCTCGTTTTTACACTTTTACTAGGTGAGATCATGGGGGTAAATCCAGATACTTTTGAGTTCTAATTTGTAAAAAGAGTTCGGCCAAGTCCGAGTTCGATTGGGCTCAAGTTCAGTTCAACTTGTTTAACGCACAAGCAGATTTTTTTTAACAGCAACTTTCATTAAACAAAGGCAAACTAGCAAAACACTAGCGACCAACAAACAAAACCATTAGAAAGAAAAAAATACACAAATCCTTCCAATTTAGCCCTTTAAACGAAGATATAATTTTTATCCAAAGAAACGCTAAAGATTTGATGTCGCCAAGCACTTTAGACGTCGTGGAGACTTTCTGATGAAAAATAACTTCGTTTCTTGAATTTTATATGCACCAACACGTCGTCATGATAATTGCCTCGTAACACCTTCTTTTTATTGCAAAGCAGGATTGATTAATGAATTATGAGCAAATCTCTAACCGAAAAGACGAAAATGAAAGGAATTTTACACCAAATACTAACAAGTAGATATCTTTGAGCTAAACGACCTTTGATATTATAAGTGTTAAAAGAGTAAATAAAGAAATAAAATAAGTATATTTGGCCGTCCTATACGTTTCCAAATTTTATATTTTACAAATGACTTAATTTGTAACAATAATAAAGAGAACTACATTTATTGTTATTGTTTATATTACTATATATATATATATACTCAAATGAATATGAATTATTTGTTCATGTAAATGATTTCTAGCTCTCAAGTGTTCGATGAGAGTAAGATCAACGAGCATGGCGTAATATAGTATAACCATGTTTATGTGTTATGTCATTGGATTTTAGACTTTTATAATTATTTAGTTAGTTGATTATATGGATGAGTTATTAGACTTGTTTTATGTAATAGTGGCGGTATATAGCAATAGTATGCTGTAACTTTTATAAAATTACTAGTTTAAGACCCGTGTAAATGTATACTTCAGTATTTCGTATTTTCTTTATGGATCAACTTGATCCCTTCTCTATATTTTTGTTACACAAGATATTGAGAAATTTTGATAGTTTAAAGAAAGTTACATCCATAGAAATGTAACAATCATCTTAGATACAATCGGATTACAATTACACATGTAATTAAAAAACAAATTCCACTTTTCATGTGTATTCTCATGATTTGCACAAGAGAAAAATATATAAATAATAAAAAGCTAATTAATCCTTAATTACCTTTAAAAGTATAGAACTAATACAATAAACTCATTTCTTCATTTCTTCTTTTATCCATAAACTCATGCAACCTTCTAAGTGCAACTTCAAGTGTCTCTTCACTCATGTTTGCAAAACAAACCCTAAACCAACCAGGCTCCGAGCATCGGCAAGAGCTTCCCGGCGATATATTTAGCCGCACTTCGTCCATTATCGTCTTCCATATCTCGAGTTCGCTTTCTCTTGTTGCTTCCTTTAAATAAGGACTCAAGTTCATCCAACAAAACAACCCGGCATTCCCTTTCAAACACTCGATTCCCGCTTTCTTTAACCCGTTAACGATCATTTCATATCGTTTCCTCAATCTTTCTCGGTTGATTTTTATATATTTTTCTGTAAACTCCTTGTTTGATAACATGGACGCCAACAAAAACTGTGTTTGTGATGATATTAAGGTGAAACTCGACATGCGTCGGGCGGTTGTAACCACTTGGTCGTTGTAAGAGTACACGGTCCCAACGCGGAAGCCTGGGAGGCCGAGATCTTTAGAAAGACTATACACAATGTGACACCGTTCTGCGTCTTGATAGTTTCTTGATTCCAGGATTTCTGCTATGCTGGCGAATTCGTCAGCATGAAATGCAGATCCTGAATAGATTTCGTCCGAGACTAAATGAATATTTTTTCTCGTGACGAAATCCAGGATCTGTTCTAGAACTTTCCGTTGGATGGTTGCACCCAACGGATTTGAGGGGTTTGTTATTAAAACCCCTTGTACTTTCATGCCCATGGATCTTGCATGATCATATGCAGATTCCAGGGCTTCGGGAGTGATTTGGAAATTGTTCGAGCTCTCGCAATGGATTGGAACGATTTCCACACCCGTTCTCCATCTCAAGTCACGATCGAATCTGAAACATTCAAGAAATGTCATGTTAATAAAACATGCATACATATATTATTAACAACATACTTCAGGATGATAAAGAAAACATCCGTACCCTGGATAGTAGGGAGTTGGGACGAGCAACGCGTCACCGGGGTTCGCTAAGATGAAGGTTAAAAGCTCGTTGGCAGCGGTTGCACCCGCGGTCAACACGACTCTTTTGGGGTTAAATTTTGCTTTACCTCCCCTTACTTGTTCCATAAAACTTGCCATGGCCTATAAAACAATCAAATATAAACTAGTTAAGACTTTTTGAACCATGATGAACAATGCTAGAATGTACTTCACATTTTGTTAAAAGAGTATTATTATTACCTTTCTGAAAGCTAGAAGCCCATGATAATCTTGAAACAAAGCATTTTCTCTAAAACCAGACACTTTTTTACCCCAACTTGTTGCTTCTTGATGTGATTCCAAGTATTCTTCAAGCAAATCGAACGAAACCTGTTTAAGAAAACCGAAACCCACGAACCAATATTAGTCATGTATGTCCATGCACATAATGTAATTATAAAGTTCTGATGGGACACACCAGTACTAATCGACAAAACTGTCACGAACTGATATAGTCATAAGTCATGACATATTACTAATATGTCATGCATGTCATGTCATGTAGTGAAATTTACCTGGTTTTCAGCTAAGCCCATTTGTATAACTCCAGAAGGGTTATGTATTTCATGATATGGGTTTTCATCATATGCCTTCCATCCAGCAAAATATGGTGAGTTTTCTCCATGTGTTTCTGAAACAGCAATCTTTGATAACCCTACAGTTGGTTGAACAATATCTATTGCCATTTGCACAACTGTTTTGTTGCAAACAACTGTTATGACTTATTAGTGTGTGTGTTTTTTTAGTTGATGAAACCTTTCCAAACAACTCTATTTATATATGGAGGTGGTTTATCCTTCCCAGAGCACAAATTATTAAATCCAAATGAGAGTTTATATGATTATTTGTACAATGTGTGTTGAGAGTTGTAAAGTTATGTGGTTTGGATGGTCCTGCATTAAAACAAATTGTGTGTATAAGAGAAAGTGTATTTTAAATTAGCTAAGGGACCAATGATTGAATAACTTTATATAATAAGTTTGGATTATCAAAAGTCACCTTTTTATAAAATTGTAATATGTATTTTATTTCTGGTGACAACTGTTTGGTCTAGCCATTTCCAATTTGACCAACTCCAAATTTTGCAATTTGCCACCATTCCTAAATTATGTACAAAATGATTAAATATGTGTTATTGTTTTCATTTTATTTATACTGTAGTTAAAAGTATATTATTAAAATATTATATACTAAAGCACCTTTACCAACATATAAATTTATCTACAATCACCGAACGTATATTCAGTATTCACTAACGGATCACCGACCTAATACACGATAATAAAACTCAGACAGATTTAACGAAATATCACGTTGACTTATCACTTGGATGAATTACCAATGGATGTTTTTATCAATTAAGTTTTTAGGGTCTTTTGCTAACATTTCGTTTCACCAACGTAGATCAGAAAAAAAAACATAGGTAATTCTTGTTTTTAATGGTGGTGAAACTCGTTTTTCTAGTAGTGATATACAATAGCAATATTTATGTATAACGCCTAAAAGGTATTAAAAAGTACTTAATTAAGTTTATTGGTTTATGTATACATACATGTATGTACAATGTGTAAGTGTATCTGTATATATCTACCATACTTTAGGTGTATGACTAGATGTAGCCATGTAGATGTAGGGGTTGAGATTCCTTTGTTATGTATGTGATGATCTTTCAACTAAAAAATCCAAATAAATTAAATAAAAAAATGAAATTAAAAATGTGGAATTTGTCTAATTAAAAAACATATCATGAGATTTACGAATCGTATTGACGTGGGTTTGATATGATGAAGATCCATGTGCAATTAGATCCCAACCAGCTGCAGATTTGCAATGGTCTTGATTAGATTTGATCAAGAAAAATAACCCAACAAATTTATAAAAGTTGTTATAATATATATATGTGGTATTTTTTTATATTAGTTGTTTGGCTCTAACCATACTTTTAAGATGCTTTTGTTTAAAAAAACGAGTTAAATGTATATATGTTTATACTTCATCATTGTATTTGCCAATACTTAAGCTGCTTTATAGATTGTTAGAAATTTAGATGTTTAATTGTTTATGTATATATCAAATTAAAAATGCATCACCACAAAAATATATATAAAAAAAACTTTTTCAGGAAAATTATATGTATCAATAATGCATCTACACATCCTATCTTTGTCTTTGATGGTACATCTTAGTGGTAAAGGTGTGTGTCGCACAACCAAAAATTCGAGGGTTCAAATCATACATGATGTACTTATATAGATTACGGTATATTTATCATATAAATACTAAGATTTTTGTTAAAGAAAACATATTCTATCTTTACAGACAGATAAATATGTGCTTAAATGTCCTCTACTCCATGTAAACGTTTGCATGTCATAATTTATTTTGGTTATGTTTACCAATTACTATGCGGAGCGGTAAAAATCATAAAGAAAATCAAATGATCGCAAATTAATTTGAAAGATGTTCATCATATATTATATTTTAATCGGATTTGATATAAACATAACCCGTCCGGTACATTTATGGCGGACATTAGGTTTGACAATGTTTTAAAACGATTATGAATTTAAATAGTAACTATTAAATTCGTATTGTACTGCTTGGTTTATAATAGTAACTATGACATTGAAGTCTTTAAATAAAGAGACATAAGTTTGATGTATGGGTTGCAAGCTTGACCTTGGGGTTCAGTTTTTTCTTCTTTTTTTTATTGGCAAATATTTATAAAACCATTTTCATTTACTATGAGATTTGAAACTTCGTCGTTTGAAAGGAACTTCATCTTAGCAAAATCTTGATTCCATAAGAATATAAGCCCTTTGAAAATACGGATATTTATTATCTATATATATTACTATTATACATTGTTTTATTGAATTAGCCTACTAAAGTATGGAACTATGGATGATGCGAACATGTGAATCAAAGTTAACCCCTTTTAATTAGTGCTTCTTTTGGAACTATGAATATTTTTTTATCTATATCACACACTGTTTTATTTGGTTTCCTTCTAATCCAATCATTAGATTATAGTTGATGTTAATGATTGGTTCATGTGCATATATAGCTGATTAATTAGGATTATCCGTGCTTCTTAGAGCTACTAATTAATAATAGCTAGCATCTCTCTAATCAAAGTCAACATTTTGTTTTCTAATTGTCACTCATGACTATTAATACTAGTATATGACTGATTATAAAAAATTGTAAGGAATTGGATTAGGAAAAATTGATATTTTAATAATTTAAACTATTATCAATTAGGCAATGTTAATCCCAACAAATAATTTTACTATGGAAAATTCAACTTTCAGTTATGTTACTAATAACAATCTCAGTCTAACGAATCCTTAACTCCGTTTATTTTTTATGGCATGGCCAGTGATCTAACAATAATATGTATGTATGTATGTTTAGTAATTATGCTAATTTATCATTATGATCGTAAAATTATGATATCTGACTTTCTTATTTTACTTCCATTGCTAGTCGTCTCTTGTCTAAACCTATAGGTAAATGGTTGCGTCACATGTCACAACTCTTTGAACCCAATATTTATTTTCTAACCATATTGAGTATTAGATATTTAAATAAAACATAACATATTAAATAAAATATTTATATGAGATATATTTTATTTCAATTATATCAAATTATTAGTCAGTAATTTATACACAATTAAATATTGTTTTATAATGGCTTATTGGATTTAAATACTCTTTAACTTTCAATTTATTTTCTTCTATTACTTCGCTTTCAAACTTCAAGAACATGATGTTTTATAATACTGGGATTTCCATTGCGGCATCTTTAGTTTTATCAACGTTTCGATACAAATAATGGTACCCCTTTTAACGCTTAACAGGCCACAACATGACGGTCCCGCGACAAAGTGCGGGTTCTAAATACTAGTGTGGTTTTAACTTCGGTACAATAACACACATAACACACGTCATCGTAACCGACCGAATTCGGCTCGACTTACCGACTCAATGCTTGGGGCCGGCAACACTTGGGTTTTACCATCGTTCGAGTTTACTAACATGTCCGGTGCAGCACGCCGGGTAAAAAGCTAGTTATTATATATTCACAATGTGTCATCTCGACTTTATAAGCTTAAAACCGTATAAGTTGGAGTTTACTATCTTGTTTTATTTGTTCTATTGTTTATGGATAGAATAGTATAATTTGATTAGAAGGAAGTGACATGTGTGACTTTTTGAATTTTGATACAAGCCTAAAAGTCCAAATTATCCATATAATTTTCTTCTTGTGGGGCCGTCTAATCCCAAAGTTATAAGAAAAGGTAAATTTTTACTACATTTCAATCTAACACCTATTTAATTTAACCGCTTAAACAAACCAAATCAGTGGTGTCACAACAACTATTAAATAACATTCGGTGAATATGGGTTTTTTTAGGAATACCTTAATTAAACTCTAAAGCCAACGTGAGTCTGGTTAAAAAACATAGTTTGGTCATAGTGGGGCAGCGTGGCTCAATCTCCAAAATTGAAGAGTATGATAACCTAACATACTAGAAAGTCGTCGTTTCAAATAATAATAATAATAATAATAATAATAATAATAATAATACAAATCAGTGAGTTTAATGGAGACAAAGAAAATGGTGTTTGCTGTAATAAAATTGCACTAACGTAGTTGAATGCTTGAATTAATCAAACATTAGCAAGACATGTTTGATATAGTTACCAACTCATGTTGTTAAAAAGGACCAATTCATGTTCCTTCAATACTGCTTTGAGTTCTTGTTTGTTTTTTACCTAGACAAACTTAAAAAATCCTCCAATAAGGTTGGAGCAGGACAAATGTTGTTGTCACTAATGTTACTTCTCATTTTTCTCCTCTTATGTCATGTAATGTGGTACACCATAAATAATAGATATAGTGAAGAGGTAGGTCCCAGCAGAGCCCAGTTGGACCCGCAAGACTCACCTTAAACAGGGACGTCTGCGCAGAGACCAACTGGATCCGCAGGACCAACCATGCTCAGAGAAGTGACGTCCTTACGCGCAGTATGCAAGCTGGTCCCGCAGGAAATGCCTCCCATGGTGAAGGACTCCGCCTGTTCCCGCAGCCTCGGATACAAGCCATGAGGGAAGGCCACCCGCGCAGCATGGCTACACGCACAAGGCACTTAGCTCTCAATCGTTCAGTGTCACCTGAAGGAATGAGCCAAGCCGGGAGCAATCCCGCACAGAGGCGGGAGGGGGAATACTCCCGCCCAAATAAGCCAGTCCGTATACTGAAGGATCTTTTACTGTACCTGACGAGGTATGGGCAAAAGATCTGATCAGAGATGCGACAGCTCACTGACAGCAGCATGGCAGACAGCACGCCACAGCACTGTGACCAATAGCCGCCGCCTACCCACCAACTCCTGCCATACCACGTGCCTAGCCTGTAGTTGGCAGAAGAGGAAGAGTGCACGACACGCCTGCTCTGTGTCAGCCGCTACCTATCCACCACTCACAGGCAGGGCACGTGCATAGGTTACAGTTGGTAGCGTGTTGGGCCGGCTAAACCCCTTGGAAACCTACCTTCGGCTATAAATACCACAAATGGTATGATCATCATATCTTATCATATTATCATCATATATACCTGATATCTGCTCTAGCAATCTCTTAATATACTTTTATATTTAAAGAGCAATCTAGTCTGATTCTCACGCCGGAGGGTGGTCACAAGGAGGAACCCCCCCCTTCTCAGTGACGAGCTCACGGTGTCTGTTTTGCAGGGTATCAGAAGAACCATCTTCCAAGGGTCTAACCCCTCGTGGGAAACATCTCTCCAACCCCCAGGTTAACAGTAACCTGCCCGGGGTCCGGTTAGTGTTTCTTCATTGGCGCCATCCGTGCATAAAGCTAGAACTACAATTTTCTCCAGTTTTTTCAAAACTTTATACAAAAGATGGTTAGAGAAATTCCGGTAACCACAACCCCAGCTATTGGGGGGAATACCGGCAACACAGTTTTTACAAACACTACTCCGGCTACCGAAGCCGGAGCAAGTGAAGTAAATTTTACGAACACTACCCCACTTACTAAAGCAGGGGCAAGTGCAGTAAATGACCGCCTACTGGGATCCACCGATACCCAGTTTGAAAAACGAAGACTCCCCCGCCAGACTCTCGACGAAGTCAAGGCATGGGCGGAGGCACGACAAAAGGAATTCCAGGCTGAGTTGAACGAACGCTTGCGTTCCGTGCAACAGGCCGACGAATTCGAATACTGGGAGGATGACTCGGAGGAATCCGACTCCGACGCGAACCCTCGTCATAAGGCAAAAGGGAAGCGTAAAGAAACGGAAACCCAACCGAAAAGGCATTTTGGACAAGCCTTCAAACCAAAAAGCATAGATGGAAGTCCACGAGACTTCTCTAAAACGTTCAGACCAAACGTTACAAATGCAGGAACGTCCAAATTTGCAAGGGACATTGCTGAAGCAATTGCCCCGAAAAGTGCTAAACAAATGCCTAACATAGGCACATATGACGGCCTATCTGATCCAGACGATCATTTGAACAGGTTCATAGCGGGGGCAACCGTTAGCAATTGGACGGAACCCACGTGGTGTTACATGTTCCAAATGACGCTGGTGGGGGCTGCTAGGGCTTGGTTTGATCGTTTACCGGTTAACCACATTTACGACTGGGCAGACTTCCAGCAGAAGTTTAGCCAACACTTCAGCCAGCAGCGAAAGTATACCGAGGAGCAATGGACAATCCTCAAATGCACACGGGAAGAAGATGAATCTCTGCCAAACTTCATCACTCGCTTCAACTCAAAGAAGTTAAGTTTGGGCAAGATCAGCGAGGATCTTGTTCGCGCAGCCTTCATCCAGGGCGCGCAAGACCCAGAGCTTATCCGCACCCTAACGGGTAAAGATGGAATGCCATCCACATGGGATGGCATCATGACAGCAGCCAAACGCTATGCGGAAACGGAGAAGCAACTGGGTAGAGACCTTCCGCAGAACACAAACCTTTACACCCAGAGGACGAGAGAGGACAACGTCCTCACCGCCCGGTTGAACAAAAAACGGAAGCAAGGCATTTGGCAGTCAAGGGTAAACTTTGACACCTCATCCGGCTTACAACACCGATTGGGTGAAAGGGATAATGTAAAGCCGCACCGGAACCCCAGATGGACGCCACTTACCAAAAGCGTCACTGACATATTTGCTACTGAAGAGCTCCCATGGCCAAAGCCTCCAGAAATCAGACATCGTCACGATGCTGATCGGAGCAAGTACTGTGATTATCACAGAACAAAAGGCCACAACACTGAAGAATGCATAGACGTAAAAGACATGGTCGAAACATTCGTCAGAGATGGGACGCTCGCGCACCTCGTGGCGAAATAAAAGCTAAGCAGGCAGGCAGGTGCGTGTGGAACCACGGCTGGGGTAAACACGAATAAAAAATCAGCTTCAATAGACTACATGCTGCGTAAAGAACGAGATCCCGAAACAGGTGCGTGTCGGCTCGATGGCGCTCCCATCCCAACATGGAAGGGAGCTCATTTACACAGTTTGCATGTAAATCAATTCCAATTTGTAAAGAAAAGGCCAAGAGCCACTTCTAATGGAAATGATTCTCTCTAGAACATCGAAGCTGATGATTTTACATTTATACTTTTCTGGACACTAATATGCCGGTTTTCACCGCATAATTACGTGAAGTCATTGCATGGGAAGGCGGTCCTACCCGCACGAACCCAATAACGTAACAAACCTTCACGCAGGTCAGTTGAAGGGGAAAAAATTCAGCACCCAAAAATGAAAGTGCCGGTCTATCCGCATGAATCATTAAGGAAACTGGATAATAACCTGTCAACAACCGCGCGTCGAACGGTTAAAACTATCCAACACTGGACGACATTCATATTACGTGAAGTCGTTGCGTGGGAAGGCGGTCTTACCCGCACGAACCCAATAACGTGGCAAACCTTCACGCAGGTCAGTTGAAGGAGTTCATCCCATTAAATGAAAGTGCCGGTCTATCCCGCATGAATCATTCGAAGGAACTGCACCAACAACCGCGCGTCGAACGGTTCAAAACAAAATTCTTAAAAAGATGAGAAACCTACACGCAGGTCAGATAAGGGTAAAGTTCTGCCATCCTACTAAGTGCAAGTGACGGTTCTACCCGCACAATCACGAAAGAGGAAGCAAAACTTCACACCTATTATCAACCACGTTCAAAGGTTAACTTATCCTAAAAAAAAATAAGAAAAACCAGCACGCAGGTTAGATAAAAATTAAAGTTTAGCCATCCTACCAAGTGCAAGTGACGGTTCTACCCGCACAATCACGAAGGAGGAAGCGAAACTTTAACCCACTATCAACCACGTTCAAAGGTTCTTACTCTGAACACTTGGAAAATTGCTAATTTAAACATGCAAGTAATAAGTTTATAAAGCAAGGAACCCAAAGAAGGAAATAACAGTCTTATACGCAAAAAGATTAATATTTCAATGATGTATTACAACAGTGGCCGGGTAACTACCCGCCTAAAAGAAATCTATACAAAGCTAAGTCTATCCTAGCGGTGGGAAGAGATCTTCAGGATCAGGCTTCAGGGCCACCTCCGCTTGGACCAGCACCGTCTGAGCGTGGCTGCCCAAGGAAAGCCTTAAGGATGTTTAGCCCATCATCAGCAGCAGCAGCCTCATTCACCTTCTCCACCACTGGATGCGGGAAGGCAGCGTACTGGTTCACAGCTTGGTCATAAGCAGCTTCAGTATTAACATTGAATAAAGGGAAGTTGGAGGGCGGAAAGCCTCTCTCAGCAAACCCTAGACCAAGCAGGAAGCCAGTCTTCTCCCCATCCTCATGAGAAGCGTTGAGGGCTGCGCTCATCGCATCGTCATAAGAGGTCTCTGAAAGGGCCCGACGCGCAACCTACAAAAGAATACAAGTTAGAACATTTTCTAATTACAAGTAGAAAAGAGAGAAAAAAAGAGGATACCTGAGGCAACGCTTCTCGAAGTAGCCATTGGAGGGTAGCTTGCACTTCGTCACGGGCGCGTTCGGCTTCGCTTTGGTTCAGATTGGCAAGTAATACTTCCTTTGCGGCAGCCTCTTCGACGCCCTTAAGCTTCCGCTCGGTTTGGTCAAGCACCCCCCTCTGGTCAAGAATCTCTTGCAGCTTCTTGGCGTCTTCCATTGCCAAGGCGTCATGAGCATGCTGAAGAGCCTTTAATTTGCATTTAAGCTGCTCATTCTCTTCGCGAAGTGGCTCAGCAACAGCTTCAGCCTTGGCAGCCCTCTCAGTTGAGTTTCGCGCAGTCTCCTTGGCCAGCCGAAGCTGTTCATTCACAGCTTGGGCAGCCTTGGAGCGGGCCTCGAGTCGCGCCTGGACTTCAACCTCGAGGGCCTTGAATGCCTTCTCCTTCTCGGCTGCGGCAGCGGCCAACTGCCGGTTCTCCTCCCGAAGAGCCCGCGCTTCAGATACATCTTTGGCGCGAGCTGCTTTTAACTTGTCGTTTTCACGACAAAGCAGCTCGACGCGGGGCTGCGTCCGGGCCTGGAGAACCCGAAGCTCATTGGTTAGCCTACCCTCTTGGTAGCTAGCCATGGCTTCCCCCAACGCACCATGAGGAGCAGCGTGGCGAGCCCAGTCCACGCACTCCACAGGGGTACGAAGGGTTGTTCCTCGGCGTATGTTCCATCTTGGAACGTACACTTCATTGGAATCCGACACTGCAAAAGAAACAAAGGCAGTTAGGAAAAGATGATAAAAATATATAAGGGAAAAAAGAACCCTACGTACCTGTAGGGTCAATAACAGGCCGATAGCCGCCAAACCCATCACCTGAACCTAAAGGAAATCCATCCAACAGGTCAGGCAGACGGGAAGGTGGCATAGATCGGCGGGAAGCCTGGCGCATACCTGATGGTCCGGCCGTCGGTGCCGGTGGCGCAGGTATAGTGGCAGCCGCTGTGGTAGCCATGTTTGGCGCCACCTCCTCAGCAACAGTAACCGCCGGCTCCGTGAAAGATGCTGTAAAAATTGCACTCACGGCCGGCGGAGACACCTTCTCAGCTGGAACAGCCTCAGGAAGGCTGGAACCAGCGGAAGCAGGCGTAGACGCCTGGGTCGACGCCTCGGGAAGGCTGACCGAGCCTACCGTCATTGGCGGGGGAACACTTGCTCCAACTCCACCCTGGAATGCGTCAACATCCACACCTGCACAAGCAAAAGTGTTAGAAAAATTTGTTTGAAACAACAAATTTAGACAAGAATTATGGGGGTACTCACGGGGTTTCTTGAGCTTGAACGCACGGACGAGCGGGGGCGAACCCGATGGAGCCGGCCTCTTGACACCGGTAACCGTCGTCGTCGCTGCCTCCCCGGAGGTAACACCTGCAGCCTCCGGAGCGGTGGTCTCCTCACCACCGGGCTTCCCCGCAACCTCTGCATTATCTGACTCCGAGTCAGATAGGACTACCGGGTCGGTCGTAGAGGCCACCTTCTCCTTGCCCTTCCCGACGGCAGCCTTTTTCTTCCGCACCAGTGGAGGACCTTCTGCGAATTCCTCAGAAGAAGAAATGTCATGAACTCCAGCAGCAGGCACAGCATTGACAGGTTCAGGGTAGAAGATAGGCTTACCTGGCCGTCGGTGGCTCAGGATCTCTTGGCCTGGCGGGTAAACCTCCACGAACCGACCCGCGGTCTGCTCTAAGATGGGCAACTCGTTCTCATCCAGAGCACGAGTACCCATCCGCGCGGGACCATCTTCCTCCCGCGGGTTCAGGAGCGACTGAAGATCGTTCCCCTCTGAAATCAACAAGAAAGTTAGTAAAAATCGAAGTCAGCAAAATGAAACAAGACGTACCATAAGGGACAGAGTTCGAACCATATTCAAGGACGATCGGAACCTTATCCACATTCGCCGCCTTCCACACCCGGCTCATCCCCAACATCACCATCGCCGACTCCGGAAAACGGAAAACCGGGGACTGGACCCGGGAAATCTTCGAGAACCATTCCGCCTCCTCGTAGTTGAGGGCGGGAAGGTTCGGAAGCGCCTGGCCATTCTTGAACTTCATGGCGATGGGGATGGCGCGAGCGGATATGAAGAAGAACTCTCTTCTCCATGAGCGAAGACTCCGCTCGGTGGTACAAATCTTCAAACCCTTGATACGGGTTGTAAGAGTGTACCACCCTTGGATGCACCTCCATGTATAGAAGGTCATCAGGCGATCAACGAGGGGCTCAAGGCCCAGTATCCGGCACACCCACTCAAAGTGCCGGACCTTGGCAATGGCCATGGGGTGCACCTCTGTCAGGTGCACACCGTGCCTCTCTAGGACACGGTACACAAACTTTGTCAACGGAAACCTAAGGTTCCCGTAGACAAAGAATGCAGCATAAACCCCGATCTTGCCACTAGGGGCATCGTACACAGTATGGTGGGGTTCAGGAAACTCAGGCTCGAGAGACTCGAGCATGAACTTCCTGATGATATACTGGTACAGATCGACAGGAAGAGAGCACTGGCATTCGCCAGCAGTCTTCTGGTCATCAGCATCATGAGAAGACATGGTGGAAGAAAGACGAAAAGAGATTTCAGGGTAAAGCTTTACTGAACAGAAAAATTCGCCGGAAATTACTTGAGAAGAAGAGATGAAAGTGGAAAGTGTGAATTGCAAATAACCCTCTCCCCCTTTATATAGTAATCGCAATTAATGCGGTGAATTTAATGCGGAGGAGAGAGAAATCAAATGTGCAATGAAACTATGACACGTGGCAAAAAGCAAGCTGGCAACAGCTGTTGAAAGGACGTGTGCCAGTAATTTCGCGGCCACGCGCCCGAAAAATCGCTCCCACGCGCCTGAAAAAGCGACTGGAATGACCATGTTCTGTCACGTCACCATAACTTCCTGCACGTCCTGACACAGTCAGAAGAAACCGTCGCACGACGTTTCAAAGGTTTGGACTTATCTTTTCACCAACCTTTCGAATTTCAAAATTCAAAATTTAAAAAGAAGCGGGAAAATACCCCCTTACCTTGGCGAACAAGTAACCATAAGACGGATGCGGGTACAGTGTTAAGGCAAAACCCTTCACATACCTAGCACCCGCAGGGAATTGAAGCCAAGAAAACCTTGGCGAACAAGTAACCATAAGACGGATGCGGGTACAGTGTAAAGGCAAAACCCTTCACATACCTAGCACCCGCAGGGAATTGAAGCCAAGAAAACCTTGGCGAACAAGTAACCATAAGACGGATGCGGGTACAGTGTTAACGCAAAACCCTTCACATACCTAGCACCCGCAGGGAATTGAAGCCAAGTACCTCGGCAACCAAGTAACTATAAGACAGGTGCGGGTACAGTGTAAAGGCAAAACCCTTCACATACCTAGCACCCGCAGGGAATTGACGCCAGGAATACCTTGAGAGTAAAGTAACCGTAAGACGAGCGCAGGTACAGTGTTAAGGCAAAACCCTTCACATACCTAGCGCTCCGCTGGGAATTGAAACCAAGAAGGATCTTCTGGGCAATGCTTGCGGAAACGGAAATAGCATCCCCGCATAGCGGGAACATCGAGAACTACGTTGTTTGAAGCTCCAGGATGGAATTGGTGGTCTTAACATAATTGATCACTATGTTCAAAACTACCAAAACCTCATGGAAAATACATACAACTGGGACTCAATGCTCCTGACTTGCGAGGAGGTTACAGACCTACCCGCATCATACCCAAAGACCAAGCAGGAAACTCGGGCATTTCTGCAAGTGACAAGGACTTCCGCGGAAAGAATCCCCATGGAAAACCTTACAAAACCCTTTTCAAAACCCTTTGCTCAAGTCCAAAAGTTCACCTCACTTCATTAAACACTCATGAGAAGAACATTGGACTGGGGGGACTTGAAGAGGTAGGTCCCAGCAGAGCCCAGTTGGACCCGCAAGACTCACCTTAAACAGGGACGTCTGCGCAGAGACCAACTGGATCCGCAGGACCAACCATGCTCAGAGAAGTGACGTCCTTACGCGCAGTATGCAAGCTGGTCCCGCAGGAAATGCCTCCCATGGTGAAGGACTCCGCCTGTTCCCGCAGCCTCGGATACAAGCCATGAGGGAAGGCCACCCGCGCAGCATGGCTACACGCACAAGGCACTTAGCTCTCAATCGTTCAGTCACCTGAAGGAATGAGCCAAGCCGGGAGCAATCCCGCACAGAGGCGGGAGGGGGAATACTCCCGCCCAAATAAGCCAGTCCGTATACTGAAGGATCTTTTACTGTACCTGACGAGGTATGGGCAAAAGATCTGATCAGAGATGCGACAGCTCACTGACAGCAGCATGGCAGACAGCACGCCACAGCACTGTGACCAATAGCCGCCGCCTACCCACCAACTCCTGCCATACCACGTGCCTAGCCTGTAGTTGGCAGAAGAGGAAGAGTGCACGACACGCCTGCTCTGTGTCAGCCGCTACCTATCCACCACTCACAGGCAGGGCACGTGCATAGGTTACAGTTGGTAGCGTGTTGGGCCGGCTAAACCCCTTGGAAACCTACCTTCGGCTATAAATACCACAAATGGTATGATCATCATATCTTATCATATTATCATCATATATACCTGATATCTGCTCTAGCAATCTCTTAATATACTTTTATATTTAAAGAGCAATCTAGTCTGATTCTCACGCCGGAGGGTGGTCACAAGGAGGAACCCCCCCCTTCTCAGTGACGAGCTCACGGTGTCTGTTTTGCAGGGTATCAGAAGAACCATCTTCCAAGGGTCTAACCCCTCGTGGGAAACATCTCTCCAACCCCCAGGTTAACAGTAACCTGCCCGGGGTCCGGTTAGTGTTTCTTCATATAGCCAACAAAAAGCCTTAGCAAGAACGCGGTACTTGCCATTCCTCAAAACACGGTGGTTCTAATAATCTTCTTGAATGTATATATATCATCATACAAGATTTGGATTTATTCAGGTACAATGGATCTTATGGATTAGGATGACACGTATGATGCATAAACGTCATGTTGTAATGATGAAGTTATACATGATTTGTGTCCATAGTTAGCTTCAATCCTAAAGCTTTTATAATTGTTTACATTAACCATGTGTAGGAGATCACAATCTATATGTGTGTGTTAACATAAAAGACTAAATTATTCATATTATCAGGAATATTGAGTTTGTGGTAACTCACGACAGCTCTTTGAATATTATTAAGAACGAAAACCACATAAAAAACAATAACCCTAAGCCATCTATAATAATACTCACACTCAAAACACATAATAAAATAAACTTATATTTTATCTATAGCTATAACAATTATCTCCACAAAATACGCTAACTAGCTAATCTGTTATCTATTCTTTATCTCCTTTTATCTTTAAACTCTTATTTAATTCGCCCATTATACTTCTTAGTTGTTTATATATGAAATCAAGATGTTTTATCCTTAAAGATCGCGTGTGTTTAAAAATACTTTGATAGCCTATTAATGGTTGTTAAGACCCTAAACTATTAACAATATCAAGATCAGTGAGACTCCTATAAAATGTAAATTCCTTTAAGATGTTTTATCGTTAATTCGATGGTATTAAATAAAATTTGTTTAAAATATAAAGTAAATTAAAAATTGGGAAAAGAGAATATACGTAATAAGTATAAAATATAGATTACGTGTTTTAATTGCGTATTTAATTGACCTAAACCGACATTAATGTATGTTTACTAACCTTGTACCCTAAGATGATGGCAAAAAACATGTTAGCAGATATTCATGCAGGCCAAATGGCCCAAGATTTATGTAACATATATTTTGTTTTTTCTTAATTGATACTAAGAAAAAACAATAAGAACAGACGGTTGAATATTCGATTTATTGACGTAGTTCAAATATTTTGTTCCAGGAGTAAATGATATATTTGTTATCAACTCAACCGAACATGATAATATTAAAATATTAATGGTGCGTTTAGGTGTAAACTATAAAGTGTGTTCACGATAAATGATTAAAGAAAAATATGATATCATAAAACACATTCAAATATGCCTTTTCTATAAAAAGTTATCATAAATGAAAACAAGGTTCCCTTAAGAGTTTTTCCTGTTTAACGGCGTGGGTTTCAATCTCAATCATGTGTTATGTTTCCGTGTTTAAGCTTGGGTGAAGCACTACTGAGTAGATTAGGTCTCACGACATCGAACCCCTTAAAAGTTTTTCAGGAGTTTAGCCAAATGTTCATTACTCAATAATAATAATAATAATAATAATAATAATAATAATAAATATTCTAAACATTATTATAAGCCTTTTCCCTTAAAAACTACTTATCACAGCTATGAGTCTATGACCTTAATTCACGGGCATAGAATTAGAGATGGGAAATGAACTCGAACCGGATATGCATACTCGAATATATATTTGGGACGGAAATTCATATACGTGATTGGTTTTAGTAGAGTCTCCGAGTAAGAACTCGAATGCAATATGCATACTCGATCCAGTTACACGAAACATCAAACATATGTTAACCCAAACATATGCTTAAAACAATTTATCTCTGTTTTTCTTTTTCCTTGGCAATAGAGTTATCTGTTGATTCACTATATTTTTGTTTTTATATTTCTAATTTCTTAGGCTAATAAAATTATATAAAAATTAAAGGTATGCCCCAAAGGTTAGTTTTTAACACATAACTATACTTAATACATAAGGTCCTCTCGACGACTTTGAGACCGGTTATGGTATACAATCTTACAATCAAGTATGTTATTGTCTACCAACACACCCGTCACAAACCCATTCCATTGTCATCCTTATCAGGAGTGTTGTTCGGATCATTTAATCGGATTTTTGATAGATCAGTATATTTAAAGTTTAAACCTTACAAATACTATTAATCCGAAATCATGTATAGGTTTTTTTTTCCTTTTCTTTTTCACCGTGTGTATGGGTGCCGTTCAAATTATTTTATCAGGACTCTGATAGAAAGACACTGATAAATATTTCTCTACAGATGTTAATGAAAGGTACCATGTTAATCACAACAGTTGGAATTGTGTTTAACAAACACTATTAAAATTATAATAAGAGGCAAGTAGAATATTATTAATATTATTAAAAAAAGAAGTTTGCCGTGGGAGACAAATAAGCCGACAGAATCAGCATCAAGAATTGCATTTGGAGGTTAAAAGCCTTAACAGGCTGAAATTGAGTGGTGCAACACCATCCACCCTTCTCCGTATCTATTTAGATCTCACCCGTTGATTAGTATAACCACCACTTGTTTTTATTTTAGTTTTTATTTGTTTTTTAGTTTTTAAAAAATAAAAAACAGTTTTGTTAAATATGTTTTAGTTTGGATATTTAATAGAAGTAAATGATTTTTTTATTGAACAACCAACGAATCGTTCAAGTGAGTTACTGGCTAAATTCACTGTATCGAGATCCACTCGTCTTTCAGTCCAAGAAAAAGCCTCATCTAAGGCCAACGGCAGTAGACACTCGCTCGAAGACACGACAAGTGTAAAGAGAGGTCTAAGAATTAGTTTAATCCATTTCAAATTTTAAATGTAACTTACCTATTTACAAATTATTTTTGGCAACGTTAACAGATTTTTTATAATTGTTTCAATTGCTAATTTTATCATTTAATATAATATAACTAGACATATATATTATGAAAATCTTACAAATTGTATAGGAAATTTAAACATTACTTAATTTTATATTATAAATTGATACATTTGTTATAATAAGTTTTAATAGGTTTATACATCTGTAAATGTTTTTGTCATGTTACAACATGTTTACTAGTTCTTGTGGTATACGTGTCTAGTCATGTTGGGTCTTACGTTTTTTAAAACTTGTATTCATAATAGAATTATTGTCCCTTGTGTATATGCATGTGCATACACTTGTTCACTGATGCACATAACCTTTTGTTGAAAGTAGGTGACATAACAAGTTTACAAATGTCTTTTTTATATTTTTTTTTTCGTATATTTTATTAATAAAATACACTCTTAAAATAAGTGAATAACTTGACAAACTACCTACATGATTGGACTTCCTTGACAAAATTAACTCACAAATATATATTTTTTGAAGTTAAGAATGAAAGATAAAAGTTGTTAATATGTTAATTTTTTAACGGTCAACGAATCTTTCAAATGAGTTATTGATTAAATTCATGACATCAGGAATTTCTGAATCGACGAAAACTCTCACATAAGGCCAAAGCCAGTGAACACTCGCTCGAAGGCACGCAAATGCGGTGAGATAAAACACGTTTAGTTCAAGAATCTGACTAGTGGACGTCACCTATTCGCCTACACTCCCATCATCACCTCGTTGATGCCACCGAAACTATATGATGGGTACACGAATCGAACCTCCTAGTTAAGGGGGGAGAAAAAAAAGACACGAATCTTCATGTTCACATATATAGATGGACAAAAAAACTTGTTTGATCCCCAATGAACTAGTTTCTAACCCAACCCGATAACATAAAAAAAACAATTTTACCCAAATCGATTCCAACTAGGGGTGTGTGTGGTGCGGTTCGATGTGGTTATTGATTAAAACCGAACCAAAAACCAAACTTTCGGTTTTATGATTTTTTAAAACCGTTCGGTTTCGGTTTTTTCGGTTTTCTGTTTTTGGTTTTTCAGTTCGGTTTCGACAACGGTTTTTTCGGTTTTGCTAATCAAGCCAAAACATTTTGGGCAAAAAAGGCACTTCAGATAATGAAATTCAGCATGATATTTTTTTTATCTTTAAACTAATGACTAATAGAATATTGAATATTTGGGATTCAAATATCAAAAGCTAAGAAAAAATGCATTAAAAATCAAAAATAAAAATCAAACTAAAAGTAGTAGTACTATTAGTTATTAATCATATGTAGCAACCAAATATATTTGTTATTAACCATATGTAAAACTAAACATAAGGTCGTCGATATATATTTTATTTTAATGTTTATGGTTATTTCAATTTTTTGGTTATTTCGGTTCGGTTTTTTCGGTTCTTAACAAAATACAAAACCGAACCAAAACCAATATTCCGGTTTCTGCTAAAGTTCAAAACCGAACAGTCGGTTTCTAATTCGGTTTGGTTTATTCGGTTCAGTTTTTTTGGTTTTATCGGTTTCAATTCGGTTTTTTCGGTTTTGTGCACACCCATAATTCCAACTCGACCCTACTCTAGATAGCAATTCCCCCTCTTGTGACCCAAACCATTTCGTAACCCGACAACTCAAAAATCATATTCAAACCGACCAAAACGTCAGTTTGCTTACATGAACCTGTTTCCAACTCGACCTAAACTGATTTGTATGAGTTCGTATATTTTCCACCAAACCGATTTATGACCCGAATCGGTTTCTCGATTTCTCCTCAAACAATGTTGACCAAACCAATTTGGTTTATAACTAACCAGAACTAGTTTGGCCCTATATTCCAATTTGTACACCTCTATCTCTAAGGTTTTATCGGGACATGCACAAACCGGTTAACCTATTATTCTAAAACCGGTTAATGATCAGTGATCAACTAACCGGTTAGACCGATTAATCAGGTCGGCACTGCCAGTTTTCAAGCACAAAAACTTTAACCTGTATAACCAGTTTTGGGTATAACCGGGAAGAAAACATGTTTAAAAAAATAATTAAAAAACTTAAAATCGACTCTGGTTAACCGGTTTTGAAGCCAAAATAAATAACCGATTACTAGCCGGCAAATCTTTTCAGTTATAAACCGGTTAGAGAGTTACCAATTAGAGAATCGGATACTAATTAGATACAAATATGTGTGCGTCTCTAGCTCACTCACTCACAAAAGGCAGTCTAGTCTAGTCCAGTCCAGTTAACACACGTAGGCCCAAAAGTATTAAAACAGTTTGTTCAGTCTGCATCAAAAGTTGTACTGTAATCAATATAACAATCATTTACGGTCAGACGGATGAAGCTCGTCAATGGCGTCAATCGCCATGGATTCTTCTTCTTCTTCTTCACTGCATCCTCCTCCGGTGGTTCCGATGAAGCTTCACATCGCAAACCGTGAGAAACTGTTGAAACACCTACGCGAATACCTGAACTCATCATCTCGTCCTTTACATGGATTTGTGCTTCTTCAGGTAAACCTAATTCATTTCATTTAAACGACTTTACTTTAGTTGAATTCAGTTTTATAATAATAATAATAATAATAATCCGATTGATTGTGTTGTTAGGGCGGACAGGAGCAAACTCGTTACTGTACTGATCACGAGGACTTATTTAGGTATTATTTTTCATCTATCAATTTGAATTAGATCATTGATTCATCGGTAGTTATAGTTATAGTTTCGTTGCCTGTAATCGAAGATATTAGTGCATGTTATTGAATTTGTAATTTGTAGTTTATCATCTAGGGCTGTATACGATCAGAACCTAACAAAGGCCTTGTTCATGTTCGATCGTTAAGCAGCACAAACAAGCGAACAGTTCACGAACAGCTGTACGAAGTTTCTTGTTCGTGTTCATTGTTTAAGGAAATGAATTCACGCGCATAAATGGACCGAGTACAAATGATTACAAACAATGTTTATGGTCAGTGTCAACATTTTTGTCCGGCTACTAAGTTTGTGTTGGTGTATTTTTGTTAACATGCATACATATTATTGTTTTAGAGTTAATAATTTTGATCGAATCTATATGATAAGATTAGAAAAGTTGTTAAAAAGTATTAAAAATCTTTAATGAACAAACACAAACAAATAAATATAAATGAACACATTATCAAATGTTCACGAACACAATTGAACGGATGTGGTCTCTGTTTGTGTTTGTTCATTTAGTTAATCGAACGAAACTCCTTGTTCATGTTTGTTTATTTATTAAGCAAGCAAACATAAATGAACTTCCTGCCAAACGGTTTGCCTAATGTTAGGTAAGTTTATTTTACATCAATTTTAGAGTATCTACACTGATTCTGATTCATAAAACAGTCAGCCTGCAGATGCTTTTACGATGAGTTTAAATTAATGATGACTACATGATGCACAGATGCTTTCTTACAGTACTAGTTTGTAACCTCCTTAAATTTATGCTATTTGTGTGATTGATGTTGAAAAAGTAAATATGGTTATCTTCTGCTTCAGTGATTGGTGCACTTTATTTCCTTTATATGTTTATTTTGTATCAGGACGTGTGATTAAGTATTTTACTGATAAGCGATAATTATAACTTTTTTAACTGATAAGTGATAATTGATGACTTTATTCTAGGCAGGAAAGCTATTTTGCATATTTGTTTGGAGTGAGAGAGCCTGGTTTCTATGGAGCTATTGTGAGTACCTTTTGTGTTCATGTTAATTTTGATGTTACTTTATGGTTTATTTAGAAACTGTTATAAGGCCTTAGATATATGCATATTGTTCTTGAATATATCAGTCTCGACTGTCCTTAAAACATGTCACTATAGTTCTATATTTTTCTAACACAAGCTATATATCTTATATATCAGGAAAAAAACATCAACCTATCAGTGTGTATTGTTTTTTGTATTTTGTATGATCATTGAAGTCCTTTTTTCTATTGCTGTTCATTATCTCTTCTTTTGTGCTGGTGCAGGATGTAAATACTGGGAAATCAATTCTTTTGCTCCAAGATTGCCTGCTGAGTATGCTGTTTGGATGGGAGAAATAAAGTCATTGTCATATTTCGAAGTAAGTCCATCACCACAGTTCGTGTCTGAGGTAGCAGTACATTGCTTTCCATCATTTAGATGGAAGTCTTGATTTACTGTGTATCTTAGTAATTTTAATCTCTGCAATATATCTATCTTCTAGGAAACATACAAGGTTAGCAAGGCATATTACACTGATGAGATTATACAAGTCCTTAATAATGAATACCAGGGATCTGGAAAACCCTTGTTGTTTCTTCTACATGGGTTGAATACTGATAGCCAAAACTTCTCTAAACCAGCAGAATTTGAGGTACCTTGTAACTGCAGCTATGTCTTGTTTATTTTGTAGCATTAGCTCCCATTTTTCTTTAATAATGGCACCGTAGGGCAGTATGGTTTTATTTGTATTTGCAGTTTAAATTTGTATGGCATATGGTTGAGTTCATAACGAAATGTGTTTTGGGCTTACCTTAAGCATCTCTAATGCCCTTAAAACATTTACACCATGGTGGTGTGAATAGGTTGATACTTTTGGAATGTTTATGCACTAAATTTATATCAGCTTTGATGTCTGCATCCAATTATTACATAAAGATTTTACACTAGATGATTTGGATTTACACATTAATTTGGTCCTGTTAAAATTTAATAGATTTAAAATAAGTAATTTAATATTAAAACTTTATACTGATTCAAATGTTAAAATTTGATGAATACGTGAATTATAAAAATTGGGTGTGATGAGTAGTGTACTAGTGTTACACCAAGCAGTTTCTGCAAGCTAAAAGTGCCGAACATAATTATGTTATTGTTGAAGTTTATACTTTATAGTACTCTTAAAGTACACTTGTCATGACAATAATTGATTTTATTTGCTCTCCAGGGCATCGAGAAGTTTGAGACAGATCTTAAGATCTTGCACCCTATTTTGACCGAATGTCGTGTCCTGAAGTCAAAATTGGAACTTGCTGCAATCCAGTATGCCAATGATATAAGCTCTGAAGCTCATGTTGAGGTGGGTAAATTTCCATTATGCAATAGGTTAGTTGCAAATGGTTGATTACTGAATAATCTTCAGGTGGTGTTTGGTTTATGGATGGGAATAAAGTAATGACTTATATTCATAATACAAGTGTCTGGTTGATGGGTTTGAGTTTTAAGAATGGAGGACACACATAATACTCATGCCTGCCTGCCTATATAGTATTCTCTCACATCAAAATTAACTAAATCCTTCCACGTCTACCATGCATCTTTCTCTTATTTTCATTCCATTCATTGGTCCTGTTGGGCTTCTCTTTTTAAGGTAGTGGACTGCCGAGTAGTTGACTGTTCCTTCAGGTTTCTTAGACATCTAAATCGTGCAATAGATTACAGTTATTTCTTGTTGAAATATAGGCGGTGAATTTAATTTATAGTTGTCTTTTAGTTTGTTTGTTGTACGGTGTCTATCTTCGCTACTTATCTAGGTAGTGTTTGGTTTATGGATGTGGGAATGAAGGAACGCCTTGCATTCTTAATAGAAGTGTTTGGTTAATGATTTTAGAAAATGGATATTTAATCCACAAATTTAGGCATACTCTTAAAACACCAAAGGATTCTTTTTCCCATTCTGATTGCTGGCTATAATTTTTTTCTTGTATATTTTATTCCACTCTATAGTAAAATTTTTGGCATCTTGAGCAGGTAATGAGGAAGGTCAAACCAGGAATGTAAGAGTATCAACTGGAAAGCATATTTCTTTATCACACCTATTTTCATGGCAGTTGTAGGCATTGTTCATACACTTGTATCTGTGCAACTGGTGACAACAGGTAATGATATCGTTTCTGCTGCAAGAATATCGTTGTTTTGCACTGTATTTCTGTAATGAATGACATTGGCTAGTTTTTTAATGTAAGGCCCCGTTACCGGTAGCCCTACTTTCGTGTTGGATTTACTCATAAACGCAGTTCTAAATATCATAGTTAATTAAAACATTCGCGGAATATTAAAAACATTCAAACCATTACATTCTATAACCATAATTCTTGTCTTATCGAGCATTCATAGTCATTTAAAAACAAAACATAGTCTTTTAAAATAAAACATCATAGCAAAATCTTCAGATGCCAGCTTCGTCCAACTCTGCCATGTGTCCTCCTCAAGCTACCTGCCTCATTCTACTCACCTGCGTGCATACTAAAAGTCAGCTACTCTGAGTGAGTTCTAGTTAATCACATAATCATACAATACCTTCTTACATTTCATACTTAACCTCTTAACTTTCTTTCGTACACACATAAGTGCATATACTTTCATTCTTACCTTCATACTTTCTTTACATACATAATCATACGTTTTAAAGAGCCTTTCGCCCTATAACCTCACAGATATTATAAGGGTCTGGTCCCTAACATCACAGATATTATAAGGGTTTGGTCCCTAACATCACAGATATTATTAGGGTCTGGTCCCTGTAAAGAATAAGATGGTTGTAGTGAAGTAATGTTTATTACTTGAAGGTGTGAATAATACAAAGGGGGAACCACCTATATATACACAAGTAAAACCCTAACTACAACCCATAAAGGGCCCATGGGCTTTAGCAAACTACATGGGCTAAAACCCTAATTAAAACAACTAGCAATACATTTAACACTCCTCCTCAAGTTGGAGCATAGATGTTAATCATGCCCAACTTGTTACAAATGAAATCTATCTGAGCTTTCCGGAGCGGTTTAGTTAGAATGTCTGCAAGCTGAAAGTTTGTCTTCACATGAACCGGTTGAATGGATGGAGGATCAGTTTGTGTGCCTACTACTCGATCTCTGATAAGGTGGCAGTCGACCTCAATATGTTTTGTCCTTTCATGAAATACATCACAGGTATTATTAGGATCTGGTCCCTAACATCACAGATATTATTAGGGTCTGGTCCCTCTTCGTTACCATACAACCATGCCTTTCCTTCGTTTGTTAACTTTATCGCGTTCATACATATAAGCAAATACATTATACTTACCTTATACGTAACACTACAACCTGACAGTACGTGCAATATCCGAAGATCGTTCACGTACTAACAAGCAATCATTCATACATTTCACATCATTCATATAAGGCATACACTTATCACTTAGGATAAGTGTATTAACAAACATATCGAGTATGCACACAGCCCCGAAAAGATAACACAGAAGTGGGGCTAGAAACTCACCTCAATGCGGTTGCGTTCACCGTTTACGGTTATTCCCTTCTTGAGCTGTGCACGACTAACTGTATAATAATTACAGTATTAAGTACCGCTCTAGTCATCTCATTGCTACTTAATTAGTCTTACACGTCTAAGCTGTTTTACTTCATTAAATAATTACCTGGTTAATTAATCGTTACTCATTTACCTTTAAAGGTATCTTTCATAAATTGCCAAACTCCAAGGGCTGTTATGTAATTATATAATTCTTTTCTAAGTCCAGGTACCATTCTGTCTTTATATTAAACTCCTAGTTCGTTACTTTTCCCTTAACGAATTGGGTAGAGAATCACCCTCTGATTCGCTAAGCTCCCATAACGAACTAGCTAACGAATCACCCTCTGATTCGCTAAGCTCTCATAACGAACTAGCTAACGAATCACCCTCTGATTCGCTAAGCTCCCATAACGAACTAGCTAACGAATCACCCTCTATTTCGCTAAGCTCCCATAACAATTAGCTAACGAATCACCCTCTGATTCGCTAAGCTCCCATAACGAACTAGCTAAAGAATCACCCCCTAGTTCTCTAAGTTTCCTTAGCGAACTAGCTAACGAATCACCCTCTAGTTCTCTAAGTTTCCTTAGCGAACTAGCTAACGAATCACCCTCTAGTTCTCTAAGTTTCCTTAGCGAACTAGGGTTAGGTCAGGGAACATTCCCTGACACCTTTATCTTTTCCGGCGCCGTCATCGCTGGAAAACCGCGTTTTCGCCGGAAAAACGAGATCTCACTCGTTCTTCCACCGTTTTCATCGTTTTTCGTCCCGTTTGATCCAGATTTGAGCTAGGGTGATCCCTAAACTCATCTTAGGTCCGGTTTATACCCGATTCCACCCGAATCTTGTGATTTAAACGGTTTAACGGTGTCGGCTCGTCGTTACGCGACTATAACTAACGGTTTAGGCTCGTACAATATTAAACTATCATTACCTCGGGTCGGTGCTCGGTTTCCTTCTTGATTTCGGCTAGAGATAAGGAAGAACTAGAGAGAAATCTTAAGTGTGTGTTTTGGGTGGTGTATGGAATATGTGTGAATGAGGATTAAATGGATATTAAGGGTTTATATATTTATGGATCATGGGCTTAAGCCCATGGTCTTTCCTTCTTTCTTTCCTAACCCAAGTCCATAACCCATATTCATTTACCCAACACTAGCCCAACTCGTATTCTATTTATCTAAACCGATAACGACCCACTATGAAATAACGAAATTTATTTTTGTTATAATAACCGAAAATAGGATGTTACATTTAAATTACTAAAATCGATCTTTGTGAAAAAAGTAGGTTCTTGAAAATAAATAAAGATTCAATGATAGTATGGTTGAACTTGGCATTAGCTGAATGGAGCATGCAATGCTGCTGCTAATATTGGATTGACATGGATACAATATATGCAGAAGAAAAACATGATTTGTTTGGTTATTGTGAAAAACAAAAACTTGTGGAAAAAAAATTAAAAATATTGTGTTACTTATTGGTTTGACGATAAAAACAAATGGATATATATAGTGCTTGTTTATTCTGATTGAATCTGTATTATATGACTTTTACATATTCTTGCTTCTATGAGATGCTTACCAATGGTTGGATTTTCCATCTGGCAGTTCTGTACTTCATTACGGGCATGCAGCAGCTCCAAATGACAGGGTATGGATTTTTTTTATTATACAAGAATGATGAATTCTTTTCATGTACCTTTTCTGAGGTGACAGTACAAATTTTTCGTCTGGTTGGGCCAAACTCGAAAATAACTAAATGATATTTCATCATAAAACTTGTTTCTTTTTCTTCTTTAAGATGTCTAGAAACAAGTGTTTATCTCCATTTTGAAATCTATTCTGGTTAGTCTGATTTATGGAAAACTGCCTTTTGAATCAAATATTACAAACGCTGTGAATAATAATTATTTTGAAATGGTGTTATACATGGGATGTCAGAATAGTCAAAACTTAAATGAACTACAGTTCATTGCTCCAACCCGTCTTTGTATTCAACCAAACTAGCTAACACTTTATACTTTCCTTGATTATATCCCTAATACAAATTTTTTGATAACTCCTTTTCTTCTAATTCAACTTTCTTTTGCTCTAAACAACTTTCGAATGATGTCTTTTCTATTGTGCAGACATTGCGAGATGGAGATATGGCATTACTGGATATGGGAGCTGAATTCCATTTCTATGCTTCTGACATAACCTGCTCATTCCCTGTAAGTTTATTGCAACAAATCGTGTAACTAGTTTGTGCTATGATGAGATCCTTAAAAGAAAATTATAAAGTGATTTTTATTTTCAGCAGTAAAATTAGGTCTTTAGGTATGCTTAACTAGTGCGTTATTCAATACCATATGAAGCTTGTCGTTTATCTGCCAAATGCTTACAAAAAAGCTAATAATGCAAGTTAGTATTTGTTTTTTTTGGTAACATGATCATGCATGTGCAGGTGAACGGGAAATTCACAAGCGATCAACGTCTAATTTACAATGTAAGGGTTTTCTTCTGCTCTAGTGTTAAAAAAGCAAGTTACTTGGATTTATTGTGGGTTCTTCATGTCTTAAACTTAGCTTATTTTATGGTTTTAACTAACCCTGAAACTGACATTTTTCAGCTTATTAACTTATTTTTTTTCTTTACCTTTTGAATTTCCAGGCTGTTCTTGATGCTCATGATGCTGTTATATCTAGCATGAGGGCAGGTGTAAACTGGGTGGATATGCACAAGTAAGATTTTGGTCTTTCTTTCCCTAATGAAGACAATTTAGCTATTTGTGAAAATCATAAAGTTAAATCAGTTTTATAGCTGAACAGTTTTTCCGTTAAGTGCAAGAATTAGTATGAATCCACCAGTCCAAAAAGATTAGAAGCACCTAAAATTAGTTTAAATTCACATGACACATGCATCAGATGCATATTTAAGAACGTTGACAGCAACGACAATGACTATAAACGTGTTTTGATGTTATCTATGTTATAAGCTTATATGGTGGAATTAGTGACATCATAAGGCTCTCTTAGTCTGATTTTCTTTTTCTTTTATTATAATCAGATTGGCAGAGAAAATTATTCTTCAAACGCTGAAGAAAGGATCTCTTCTTGTTGGGTATTATTCACTTCTTGATAAAATAATATATTTTTCAACCTATCTTAATAATTATGCGTTAATTCATGTGATATTGGTTCTAGTGATGTTGATGAAATGATGGTTGAACGATTGGGTTCTGTTTTCATGCCACATGGCTTGGGACACCTCATGGGACTTGATACCCACGATCCCGGTGGCTATTTACAGGTTCATAGAAATTGCACATTATTTGTTTCATTTTTTGGTTACTATTTCTTGATGTTCAATTAATGATATTAATTATGGAACATATCTACAGGGAGCTGAAAGATCCAAAGAAAAAGGATTAAAGTCCCTACGCACAAGTAGAAATCTATTGGATGGAATGGTTTGTTTATCATGCTCCCTTAACCTTTTGCATTTGCAAGAAAATTAATTGTTTGCATTTTCTTTTATCATTAAATCACCAAAAGGCAAATGTGCCTTTTAGAATTAAAGTACATGACTTATTTGCTAATGCCATTTTCTCTCTCCTGGTATCGACATACTTATAATGAAGGACACTTGCAATATCTTCTGTAGGTGATCACGGTTGAACCTGGATGCTATTTCATTGATGCATTGCTGGTTCCGGCCATGGAATCCCCCGAAACATCAAAATTCTTCAATCACGAAGCAATCAACAAATTTAGGGGATTTGGTGGAGTTAGAATTGAGAGCGATTTGGTAAATGAATACCTTTTGACTTTTTCTTTCCAGAATATTATTTTTCATAATGCATTATTTTACCTACTGATGAGCCACTTTGACTATATGTGGCAAAATGGGTGGGTCGGGGGGTTTTCTATGGTTCAAAGCTAGTCGGGTTGGGTTGACGTGAACCATTACTTAAAATTTTGTAGTTTTTTTAAGCAATTAGTGTGTCAAATACGGTTACAGTAATTTTATTTTTGTTTTGAAATTGTTTTTTGCATTGAAAAAACACGTTTTTGGCGACTTTCGGCAACCCATATGATTCAATTTTTTTTAGCTTATTTGAATCGTTAGGGATGAATCTTAGCATGACAAAATGGACGGGTTGGGTTGGGTGACGATAAAAACGGGTTCTAAGCAGAAAAGTGTTTGTGTCAAAACAAGTTGACCCAAATAAGTTAACATTCGACCCGAAAAATGATTCGGTTTAAGCAGGTCGCCTTAATCTGGTTTGGGAGTTTTATGCGGGTTACACAGATTGGATTGCGGGTTAGTTTCATAATTTCTCGATGATCTGAATAACCCGAATAAAATTTTGACCTAAATTCTAACTAATATACTCATGGATATGTGTATTTGAGAGTCAAATATATAATGCTAATAAGTGTTGGATATCCAATTTCCGATATATAACATTATTTTCTTGTGGGATGTGACAGTATGTTACCGCGGATGGTTGTTTAAACATGACGAAGGTTCCTAGGAAAATCGAGGACGTTGAAGCTGTTATGAGCGGTGCACCATGGCCTATCAAGAAATCCATGTATGGTTTTGAAAACGGAGGATTATAGCTTGCTTTGCTAGTAATTGATTAGCATAAGAGTGGTACTATGGATGTCTGTTTAAATCTATGTTAAGATATGGTAGTAGAAATGGTGGTTTGGTTGGTGGTGTAAAACTTTAATCCAACATTTTATTGTTTCTGGTGGCAAGTTTGGTCCAAAAATAAACCTTTTGTGTGTCAAAGAATGCTGTTTTGATCCACGTATTCGTCTATTTGCCGAAGGGAACATGCCACACTAAATGTTGCTTTTAATACACCAAACTGCCAAATGTCTTTAATTAATTAGTGGTTTTATTATTTTTGTGTTTTTACCAATCATTTTATTTTATTTATTATAAGGCTTGTTGTATACAATCATGCTCTTTATCTCCACGTAAGCGCAAACTCACATATTTTTACGTCATCTCATTTACAGGAAACGGTTTAACCTCACTTAACCCTCAATCTAATATAAAATCAATTCTTATTGTGTGTGAGTGTAACTGTTTCAAAGTACGTCAACATTTTAACTCATATTGTCTTTAACGCCCCTTAAACCATAACAGGAGTGGTGCCCTGTTCGTTACCTTTTGCCAAATTAGTTTTAACGCCCTGAGCGTTAAGGTATATCTAAGGGCCTAAGCTATACAAATGTCAATGTTATTATGGACCTCAATAAACCCACATCTGCGTCACATCAGTTTCCAAACTTTTTTAAAAAAAACCCACACTTTCTTCTACAACACAAAACCTCCATAAACCCAATTAAAAATTATTAAAACTATGAATGTATGTATATATTAATGTAAGACAGGTGTAATGATTTGATTTCCGTCTTTTAGTCTACCGTGAAGAACTTTGGTCCAATGAATTTGCCCCACAACGCTACTGGTTTTTTCTTCCTCGTTTGTGGGCTGCCAACTAGATGGACAAAAGTGTAAATAAAAAAAACCGTTGTGCATGCTTTTACAAACAAACGTAACCTATACCGACCGAATTCGTTTATCCATATATATTAAAACAAAAAAAATAATTTTAGAAGATAAGAAAGAAATCTGTGTTTATTTAATTAAGGGTCCCGCCCACCCGCCATATAAAGTCTCGTAAACCCTAAAACCAAACTCTCCGTCCGTCGTCACATTCATTCTTCACTCTCAATAATAATAATAAGAATCCAAACCCTAGAAACAATAACAATGAATGGTGGTAAGCCAACAAAGATTAGATTCGAATACGGAGACAATGAAGAAGAAGCAATTGCTGCTACTGGAAGCTGCTCTAACCTTGATAATGAAGATTCATCCATGAGTGAGCCTGTAGCTGATGATGATAAAACCAGCGCAGATTATTACTTCGATTCATACTCTCACTTCGGTAACTAAATCAAATCAAATCACTAATCACTAATTACGTTACGTGTATCATTCCATTAGTATATAATGTAGTTATTATTGACTGTTGACTCATTTTATTATTTAATTTTGTGTTGCAGGTATTCATGAAGTAAGTTGATTGATGCAAAGCAAGCAACGTTACATTTGGCTGCTGTCTGTTAAAATAATTGCTTTTTTATTCCTATTTAATTTATTCCAGAGTTTATATTAGGCCGAGCTTCACTTATCAAGCTGGCTCACGAGTTTTTATTTAATAATAATTATTGTATATAAAGTTATGATAAAAGCATACTAAGTAGTATATATCAAGATATATATACATATAATTTTATATAAATAGCATAAATATTTAAATAGTTAATTAATAAATAGAAAACGAGCTGAGCTTGAGCTTGAAAAACTGTTCATGAGCTGGGCTTGGCTCCAGCCTTAGTAATGGAGCTCAAAAAGAGCCGAGCCCGAGCTCTCTATAAGTTGAACGAGTCTAGTCGAGCTTGTGCTTGGCTTGGCTTGTTTACACCCCTGATGAGAACATGCTTTGTAAATACAGAGAAGTAAAGTGAAGCAATGTATTGATGGTTAGAATAACTATTGATGTGAACTGGTTATCTTGTTTTATCTAGACACAGTCACACAAGTATGTTTATCTTTTATTGTGAGGCCTAACAGTTGTTTACTTTGCAGGAAATGCTGAAGGATGTTGTGAGAACTAAGACTTACCAAAATGTTATCTATAGAAACACATTCTTATTCAAGGACAAGATTGTTCTTGATGTCGGTGCAGGGACAGGGATTTTATCTCTGTTTTGTGCAAAAGCCGGGGCAAAACATGTTTATGCTGTATGTATCCCATTTTATCTCTTATATTAACTGATTAGAATCATTGCATGAATATGGCGTGGTGATCTGTTGGTACACGGTGCACTGAAGGGGATGTTGCTGTTTGTTTAAACAAATGTCTATATTTGTGTTTTTTTGAAAGCAATTAGTCACTTTTGAGTATTTGGATGAAGCATGCTTAATAAGCTATTTCCAATAAGCAGTTAAGAGATTATTAACACCATCATTTTACCAACTATAGGAAAGTACTTATAATGATAAAACTTGAAGGTATGTTACATGCATTGGAAACGCATTTTCTCTTATATACATAGTAAAAGGCGAAAGTAAGTGGATTTTGTTTTAGTTAACTCTTTTGATATACTTTATTCTGCTTACTAGGTATGCATCATCAGTTCGAAGAATGTGTATCATCTTGGGTACAATGATTAAGCAAGAATGTTTTTTTTTTGCCTTGCTTACTGAATATCAAGCCATCTTTCTGCCAATCATCCTTTTTATTATAGATCTTCTTTTTGACCGCATTGTAATGTTTACCAAAGATCGCGTCTTTCTTTCTTTTTTTTTATGTATACAATGTTATTGATTATATAGATTTCATGTTGTCAGTATTATGTAAAATTTCTGTGTCACACCACTTGGTGTGTTTACAGGTTGAGTGCTCTCAGATGGCTGACATGGCAAAAGAGATTGTTGAAGCAAATGGCTATTCAAATGGTAATGACTTGTAAATCTAAGTTTTTTCATGGTTTAAGACGTATAATATGCTTGTAACTCATTGCCAATTTGATAAATATTGCAGTTATAACCGTTTTGAAAGGAAAAATTGAAGAACTTGACCTTCCGGTCCCTCAAGTGGATATTATTATTTCAGAATGGATGGGATATTTCTTGTTATATGAAAACATGTTAAATACTGTTTTATATGCTCGGGATAAATGGCTGGTAATTTTAACACCTCTCTTTTGTCATGCGTTAGAACTTTCATAGTAGAACTGAAACTTATTTTCTTCTTAATTCTAAATTTGTCTTGATTTCCCTTCACAGGTTAATAATGGAATTGTGCTACCTGATAATGCTTCTCTCTATCTGACTGCAATTGAGGATGCCGAGTACAAAGAAGACAAGATTGAATGTAAGTGATCCCACCCTCCCAAAAAATAACAGAAATCATTGTTTTATATATTATCTTGCTAAAAATCATATAAATTTCATCGCATCATTTTTACATTTTCAAACACTGAAGATACCATATGTACTCTTTCAAAACACTGCGAATATCACTTACCTCAAAGAATACTTTCTGTAGTATTAATTAGTGCTTTTTTTAATCCTATCCTATTAAGATTTTCATAAACATGCAGTTTGGAACAATGTGTACGGTTTTGACATGAGTTGCATTAGGAAGCAGTCAATTATGGAACCTCTTGTTGACACAGTTGACCAGAATCAGATTGTCACAAACTGCCAGTTACTTAAGGTAGGAGTGATTGGTCCATTTCAAATTATTTTTATGATAACGGGTCAAAACAGTTTAAAAACTTACTCATATTATATTTATGAAAATGTATCCACTCGAATGACTGGGTGAAATAAGGCCTTATTTTAAACCTGTTATTTTTGGTGGATTCAAGTTTATCAATTTGCTCTTCACGTGAAATTAGCCGCTTTCAGTAAACATGAACCTTTTAAGTTTTAAACGTTTTGACCTGTTACCCAACATGCTAGTTTTACCATTTTGCCACTGACAATCTTCAACTTGTTTCTACAGACCATGGATATCTCAAAGATGACATCAGGAGATGCTTCTTTCACAGCACCTTTTAAACTTGTGGCTGAACGTGACGATTACATTCATGCGTTAGTAGCATATTTTGATGTAGCGTTTACCGTGTGTCACAAACTAACAGGGTTTTCTACAGGTTCGTTAGTGCTTTTTTTATTCTTTTTTGCGAAAATAGCAAGATACTCTGCCTCAGTTTTTACTTCTAGCAACCAACTACACAAATCCTCTAGAATATCATCAAACTTTATTATTTTGCAAAAATAGCCCATAGCAGCATGCAACGGTCATTTTTTTAGTCGCAGAAACTTTATTTTAGTTTTTAAAATTTTCGAGATAGTATTAAGTATTTGGTAAAAATATGGAAACTTGAAAAGTTGTCCACATATGCTATTAAACCGATTCAGTAATGGGTGTTGCCTGAAAACAGGAATTGGTGCACAAGCCTGGATATTTTTTTTCAGTAATGGGTGTTGCCTGAAAAATTTTATAAACTTTTAAAAAGATTACAAAATGGCACTAAACAAGCAAATCAGATTTCAAAATTCAAGAAACTGAAGTCAGCCCTTTTCTGTGTTTATCACTTTCAAAATTGTATTTCAAAATTCAAGAGTGTTTTTATATGAATAATAGAACTAGCATCAAATAAGCGAATCAGAATCAAGCATCAAATAAGCGGACCGGAATAAGAATTGGTCAAACTGAAGAAAGAAATGTGTCAAATGAGTAATATCCTTATCCTACTAGTAGAACCAAAGTGCTAAAGTTTGCGAGCAGTGAGCACCACACCACACTATATTAGATTATGGAATAGCATATTCAAAGCAAATGCTGTGCCAATAGCTGTATATTACGATAACAGTTTCAAGTCCTAAAAAAAAACTAATTTTTCTTTGTAACTATCTGATGCAATGAGTTTATTTCATTAAATTACATCTTAAAAGAATACTTTAAGCAAAATTCATCTGTTTCAAACATTATTTGGCATAACATGTGTTGTTTCTACAAAAAGAAAGCTCAAAAGTAATATTACATATAACATTCGATGGATTCCAAGTTAATCAGAAGATGAAATAGCTAGAAAGGCAAAATACCTTCATGATTCTGACATGCATCTAATGAATTTAGTCACCATCTCATTGTTTCTGCAATGTTCGGCTAAATGTTTATCAAGAGTATTGATGTATTATACATGAAAATCAATTCTAGGTAAATGTTTTTATGTATAATGCTCTTGGGAGACATTTTGCTTAGCATTGCAAAAATGACTATGGTAAGATGACCAATTTCATATGGATTCTTGTTGAGATCTCCATAATTGCATGTGATATTCTTGAAAGTGTTATTGACTTTTCAGTTATTTCGTCATCAGAGTAACTTGGAATCCATTGCATGTTTCATGTTATATGCTTGTGAGTAGCGGCCAATTCCTAACATGGCGCGGAGATAGCAAGGTTTTGTCATATCCACCTTGTTTGAAAAGGGGTCATATTCATGTTTAACTCGTTTAGTTAAACTGGTCAATTTGTTTAACTAAGCAGGTAGACCCGCTAACCCATTTTAGGTTGCCTTCCGGTTAACACAATTTTAAGAGCGTGCGCGTAGGGTTGATGCCCCCCCCCCCCTCTCTCTCTATTTTTGTGTACAAGGGCGAAGCTATGTGGGGACCAGGGGTGGCCCCGGCCACTGCCGTGTTCTCCGTTAGTGGGGTAAATTTCGTGATTTTTGTCGAAAATTTTTATAGGTATTAAGCGCGGTCACCCCTGATGTATTTTTCCAAAATGCCGCCGGTCACTACTGATTTTTTTTTTAAATATAATACCCCATAGTTTGTTTTTTTTTCTAAAACCTCGCAATATTTATAAACAAAAGTTACAAAATAGTAGTCGAATAGTAAAAGATTTGTTTTTATAAATATTTTAGGTCTTTGGAATTCTTCTTCTGGATATTCACCCTTAGGGATGAGATCGGTACCGTAGCGGTGCCGGTACCGATACCAAAATATTCGGTTCGATACCGGTGTTGAAGGTAAAATTTGAGATATACCGGTACCAAACCTCAAAACTTTGGTATCTATTCGGTACCGACGGTACCAAATCTGTACCGATTTCGTTAACGGTATCAATGCCGAATTTGCTTATCCCTGCTCGCCCTTCCTCTCGCATCATCATTAATATTCTAGGTCTTTGTTGGTTAAAAAATTATTTTGTTTTTATTATTGTAAGAACAATTGTTTGAATAAATGAAGAAAAATTAGATATATAAATGTCATATTGCTTGATCCAACCCGACCCGAATCACTGACCCGACATGAATCACCGACACGAACCGAATCGTTGACCTGAAATTCTTTTTGTCCATGACTTCGGTCACCCCTGTAAATAAGCCCAAGCTTCGCCACTGTTTGTGTATGTGGTAACAACGCATGTTAATCCAAATAGTATATAATGAAATAAACTAATTGCACCAGATTGTTTAACAAACAGTTTTGTATATTTTTATAGACCTGAACCAGTTATTTGTAATGTATAGTAATCAGCACAACATTTGCTGTTGAAATGCTATTACATATACTAGTATGGTGTGGGTGTTTGCTCACAGGTTTTAGCACTTTTGCTCTCCTAGTAGAAGGGTATTACTCATTTCTGATTCCTGTTTTGCTTATTTTATGCTAGTTTTAATGTTTATAAAGAACCATTCTTGAAATAAACATAGAGGACTGCCTATTCACTAGTTATTTGTTAAAAAAAATGTTTTGACGAACAGGGTTCGGGTCAACCATTACGCTTATTTATTTTATTATTTTATCACTTCTGGTGATTAAGTTTTGATATTGTTGCAATCCAGGACCAAGATCAAGAAACACACACTGGAAACAAACTGTTTTATACCTTGAAGAGGTGCTGACTGTACGTGAAGGTGAATTTATTACTGGAAGCATGACTGTCGCGCAAAATAAGAATCCACGAGACGTGGATATCACACTCAAATACTCGTTAAACGGTCAACGATGTGCCGTCTCAAGAACCCAACATTACAAAATGCGCTAATACACACATCCTATGTCATTGGAATTCTTGCACTGTTGAATTTGTTGTTTTGCAATTGTTTTCTCATCATCATCATCATCGTACTCAGTATATCCTACCAATAGCAAAGCTATGGTAGGGTCTGAGGAGGGTAAGATGTAGGCAGCCTTACCTCTACCCCATAGGGATAGAGAGGCTGCTTCCGGTGAGACCCCCGGCTCGATAGTAGTTTTGCATCAAGCTTTGGACATAAGGCACATAGCACTCAATCATCGGGACACCGGCTGATCGGTGCATGTACCCTTATCTTTCAGCTATCAACGCCACTACATGATGCCTGATTAACCGTCCGTCACTTTTAACGTTTTTTTCACGAGATTAGTAAAATAACGTCAAAATTAGTGCAATTTCATTTTGCAATTGTTTTCTGTATCAAAATATTTAACACGTATTGATTCTTTATTTATCTCATTGCAAATGAAAATCATTTATTTAGGGGTGTAAGAAGGCCTAGCTTCAAGTCTCCAACCCGCTGAAGCTTGGCTCGATCGAGCACTTTGTTTAAAGCTTAAGCTTGGCCGTTTAGTTTAAGAGTGAGACCCCAAGCTCAGACAGTTTCGAGCTGTCTTCAGCTTGAGCTTCGTTTGTTTTAGGCGATACGTTTAAAGTTTGAGTGTGGTTCGGGTTTAGATCGTTCATCACTCGTCCAGTATTTAAAATTTATATACATGTGTATTTATTTTATAAATATTTATAATTTTTGGATTTATATATAATAAAACATAATTTAGTTATTTTACCTTAACTATATGTATATTAGTTTTTGTTAAGTAAATATATACATTTCATAAAATAATAAATATTTATTAAAGCTTTGTATGTGAAGCAACTTGTTTATTAAATGAGCTCAAATTCAAGCCCGAGATCGCTTAAAGTCAATTGGATTCAAGTTTTTAACAAATCGTAGCTCGGCTCATTTACCCCCCTAAACGGACTACATGAACAATAACGAGTAGAATGGCAAGAAAATAGAACCCAAAGGTATATGTAATTGTTGTTTAATATAACTCGCCCTGTGACAAATGAAGCTTAGTGAAGCATGGTTCAGGTAACATTATAACCTATCATTTTCCCTTAAATAAACAAAAATTATACAACTCAATACCCAAAATTAAGTAAAAATTAATAAACTGATTACAAAATTAAGTTGACAAAAGAAGGGAAGAAACACACCCTAAAGCTCAACTTTGGTAGATTTTGACTTGTTTTGTGTGAAGCTTGCCTTCTTTGCTTTCCACCATCTCTGCAACTTAAATGCCATCTTGGTTGCATGTTTCTTTGTTGCTTCATGAGCATATTTTATCCCTTTTGCCATCTTTTGTTTCCAATCCACCACCTTCTTGCTTCTATCTTTTTCTCTCATAATCTTGCCCTATTCGTGTCACATTAAACAAAGTTTTCCATCAATAACCATAAATTGAACGTAAAAAGCACTCGACCTAGCTTTTGTATGTTAATATCCCTAAACGTGTCTAAAATACAAGCACTAACATATATCGACTCCTTATCTGTTAAACTGGTCAAACTTTGATGAATGGCGTTCAACACTGCACGATAAATTTGTATCGCCAAATTCAAATTTTTTTTTTGACAAGTATGTGCATTTTTTTACAAGTGTATAGACTTTAATATTTAGCTCGAGGGACTTTACATATATTCTCGACAAATTTTGGGACTTTTATGTTTTTTTAAACTCATAACTAACTAATATATTAAACATGACTGCAAAACCAGATTATATGTGGTTTCGTTAACATAAATTCTAGTGAAAATAACACCAGATGACGAAAATGCCTTTAAACTTCTTAGAAGAGAACAATTTTAAGTTTTTAACATATTGTCTTTCAAAAATTAAAACTGCATTTTATTGTCATCCAAGGTGTTAAGAATACTGAAAACCTGTGTGGCCTTGGCATAGCATATATAATAATCTTTTTTTTCCCTTCTTTTTGGTGAAACTATGTAAGAGGCTGTTGGCATACACTTTGGGAAGACCTCTTTGACCCATTTGACTAGGCCTGTAAACGAACCGAACGTTCAGCGAACTGTTCGTGAACCGTTCGGCGAGAAGTTCGTTTATGTTCGTTTATAATAATAATAAACGAACGAACATGAACAAAAAATGTGTTCGTTTAATTAAACGAATGAACACGAACACATGTTTCATTCGTTCATTTATGTTTGTGAACATTCGTTTATTTATATTTGTTTACATGTTAATAGAAAATAATTAAATATTATCTAGATGACTCATCAACTTAATGGTTTTATATTAGCTCATTTATATTCATTTAAGTGTGTTCATTTATTTCCGTTAATGTTTGTTTGTGTTCATTTACATTTGTTCATATATGTTCATTTATGTTTGTTTATATTTGTTCATCAATGTTCGTTTATGTTCGTGAACTGTTCATTTAGAGTTTAAACGAACTAACATAAACGAACACGAACATGTTCATTTTTTATATAAATGAACATGAACACAAAATATATGTCCGGTTAAGTGTTCGTGTTCATTCGGTTCGTTTACAGGCCTACATTTGACCCTTTTTTCATATAATATTTCTAACCTTAGACCCTTTAAAGATTAAACATAACCAAAATCCACCACTTCTAAGAAACAAGGTTGAAATTACCACTTAGAGGTTCCTAAGTTCTTACCAAATTCGAAGGGATTGATGGTTCATCGTCGTCGTCATCATCGTCTTCATCATCTAAGCCTTTTCCACTCATGAGTTCTTCTCTTGAATACATTTTCATGCCAGGTGCTCCTGGCATACCCTCCATTGATTTTAACATCTTTTCCATTTCAGCCTCTTTTGCGGACTTTGGGACAAAAGTCTCCCCCGGCTCCCGACCCTAAAAGGTTTACACAGTAAAAAAAGTAGATGTATTTGAAGCTTTTAGCAGAATAAAATATGATATACTGAAATCTAACAGTATTTTGGTGATTTATGGTAATAAAAACAACTTAAAAAGACAAAAAAAAAAACGTTTGATTTATTAGAAGAGAATGAAGCTTTATGTCACGAGTGAGATAATGGATTTACCTTAGGGACAGGCGGTGGCTTAGTACTACATGCTGTAGTGAGATCTTTGCAGAGGAAATTAACCAATGAACTCAATGTAGGCTTCTTTTTGTATATATACTCCGCAACATCCGTGTCACAGTATCCTATAACCTAAAAAAATACCGAAAGTATTCAAAATTAATCCACGAAAAGTAACAGGAACGTTACAAAGTAAGTGTTTAAAGATGGATTTACAAGTAAACGCTTGCACCCTAGAAAAGAATAAATAAGTAGTTACCTCTTGACAAGCTCGTTCGATAGTTTTGCATTCTGAACCACATTGGCCTTCGGAATCTTGTTCAACAAGCTGCCGGTGGTCCAAAACAAAAGATAAGATACCAACCAAAGAATCAAACAAAGTTCCATTTACTTTATACCAAACTTCATTCTCTACTTCAGGGTCTCAAAATCATTATCCATAACTACATCTTACTATAACCTTGTACCGCATTAATGAGACTCAAAAATGGAAAAGCGGAAAAAGTAAAAGATAATTAGTAGCAAATCTTAAAGTCTACATTCCTGATTCTATATGTGTATATGTAAGTTGGTATTTTGAGCATCTAATATTCTCGTGTTGCGTTACCCTACCAATGGGCCAAATTCAAAAGGTATGATACCTATCCAAAGCATCATATAAAGTCAAGGCTATCCATTTATACCATTTTATTTCATCAAATCTTCCAACTTTTGCAAGTTTTGAAGCTAAATCATTGACTGAAATAGACTTCCAGAATCTGCCAAATTTATAAAAGTAGACGTAGATGCTTAACATCTCCTTATAACAAGGCAGATGGCGGTACATCTTAATTATCTAGAAAGTAACAGGCGCTAAAAAATCAACTAGGTACATGTAAATCCTAATCATTTGCCAGTTTTCCATACACTATAATTGAACAGAAACAAATAGCAAAAATCAAGTGAACATTTACCTCCAATCTATCACCTTGTTCTACAATATCGATTTTCAACATCCAATCAGCTTCATGCTTCTTCAAATTGCATATATTCTCCGAAATCTCAATTACATCATACTCTGAGATCTGATACAAAATTATCATAAAAATCAATTACACACAAATACGAACTAATCCACATGGATGTTTACGGCTGTAAACGAACCGAAAGTTTGGTGAATTGTTCGATGGGAAGTTCGTTTATGTTTGCTCGTTTAATAAATGAATGAACAAGAAATTTCATTCGATTAGTTACAGAGTTCATCTTCGATTCTTCGTTCAATTGTGTTTGTGAGCATTCGATAGTGTGCTCGCTGACGTCCACTTATGTTCGTTTATATTCGTTCATTAAATGTTTTTTAATACTTTTTAACAAAATTTCTAATCTTATCGCATAGATCTAAGCAAATTTATTAGCTATAAAACATATATATGTAAAATTAACAGGCGAATACAATTAATATATATGAATATCATCTGATTATTTATATGTAAAAATAGTTGTTAAAACTTAAAAGAAACACATACACAAACTTGGTAGCCGGACCGAACCATAATGTACACTGACCATTTCCTGTTACTCAAATGAAATAAAACATTGTTCGTGTGATCATGTCCATTTGTATTCATTCATTTACGTTCGTGACCTGTTCACGAACAAGCTCATTTCCTTAATAAACGAACACGAACAAATAATTTTGTTCAGTTAACTGTCCATGAACTGTTCATTTGTCCGGTAAACACTTAGCGGATTCATTTACAGCCTGATATATGCTCAGTCCCTAATTATATAACAATTAGGTCACTAACAAATCACTAAACTACTAACAATTTATAAAAAACTGAAACTAAAACTAAAACTAAAACCGATGAATAGATAGACAAACGATAATAATAATAATAACTACCTTCTTCGGAGTGATCTTCGACTGCTTATCTCGAACCTGTTCGTACAATTCCTTGGCAAGCTTCTCGCACACTTGACATTTAATAAAAGGTATATCATCTCTACGAGCAACTCCAGGTGATGATTTAGAACCATACGAGATCTGTATACTGTTGCATAACAGTAAACTTGATACTATTAATAACTTATACGCCAGTTTTCTTCTATCGATTACCGCCATTGTTTGTTAGGTGTGTTCAGTTACAGCGGTTGAGTTTGAGTCTTTGATTTTGGTGGAAATGTTTTTGGACGGAATTGCCCTTGGAGGATACACGTGTTTCTTTGCTTCTGATTGGTTGAATTGGTGCCACGTGTGAGAGTACACGCTGTTAACCAATAGGAAGCTAGAGGACACTTGGCTGGCACTTTGGTAAATATTCACTTGCTCTTCGTAATGACAACATTTTTCGTAATAAAATTTATAAGTTTTTTTTCCTAAAAATAATATCAAACATGTTGAATGCATTTTAAATACCTTGCGTCGGGAGGTTGAGGTTTTGGGTCCGAGTTACACAAATGAGAAAAATTAAAATGAGATTCATTGTTCAAAACAAAATATACACGTGTTAACTAAAAACTTTTTAATTGTGAACTATGGCTATATGCGACGTATAAATCTTGTAAGTGATCCACAAGTACAATTGCATTAGTACAAGTAATTTTAAATAAGAAAAGTAAAGTAGGATGGAGTTAAAATGTCGGTGATTGACATGGTAGACTTTGATTTTTTTTTAGAGGTAGTGTCGTATTTATTGAAATTTGTGTTTTGAATGTTTTAAGTGCATTATTTTACTTTATGTAGAGTTCCTTATTTGTTGAAATTTGTGTGTTTGAATGTCTTCTAGTGTAGTATTTTACTCTATATAGTGTCCTAGATAAAGTTTTCCAAAAGCTTGGTGATCTTAGAAGGAAGTTCTTATCGTTTTTTTAGAAAAGGGAGGGGGGGGGGGGGCTGGGGAGGAGGTACAAATTGCATGCATTATACATGCATTAGGTCAATTCGGATAAGGCGGTGAAACCTAAAACCAAGGCGTGTTGGGACTTTCTTGCTAAAACAGTTCATTCTCAGCTTTTTCTCGAAGTGGCTTTGGCGGTCTAAGTGTGAGGGGGTCCCACCTGTTGAATTGGGTGATGCTTGCTTATCCCCAACAGTCGTTGATTGGCTCTTACATCCCAGTTCACCCTTAAGTAATTGGGGTTTGGAAATAGATCACTGAACTGGATGGTAAATTAATAGTCAAACATTCAGGTTAATTGTCTTTTAGAAGGTACTTAAGGACATTGGAATACAAAATAGACCATAAGATTGTGGTTGAGCTCAACATATTATCTTGGTTCCTATGATAGCTCTTCATATAGTTATGGTATGATCTTAACTTCTCTTGAAGTAATGAGTAATGACAAGGTTTATACATGGCTTTACATCCTTCAAATTTGGGCTTGAACATGTAACCGGAAACAATGTGTTAGATTATTTATTTTAAAGCAATTAATATTTTGGTTACTATTACATAGATAATTACAGACTAACTGCAAATAGACGGGCAACAAGCTGCGCCGCTACCCCCCTTCTGAATAGCAAACCATACCCTACTAAACACAACGTTCCCCTTAGCATGAGCGGAGTTACTGCTGACCACCTGCTGAACCCGCTTAAGGAACTGAACCGCGTCAGGGCCGAGAGTGCCAAAAGTGTCAAAAGCAAATGGTACGAACACGTGCTGATTCTCAAGGCAAGCTTTCTCGTGCTTAGCTACTTTACCCGCCTCAACCTTGTTTATCGCATCACCCTATTCAACATATTTATTTGAATTAATATTATAATGTCCTTTAAACATAAACGTGCACTAATTTTAAAAGATAAAGAAAATGGGGTCACAACATTTATTTGCATTTAACCCTAATCAGAACCTAATTTTGGTAGTTGATTTTATTATAGTATAATATATGCTTCAATCAGTCAAAGCAACCTAATTTATTAGAAAATTTGATTTGATTCCAATTGACAAATGGAAATATACCGAAAAAGAGCAAAATCATATACTTAATTCCAAATCGAATTCAACAAAAAAGATAAAGAAAACATATATAGGTCCAACACAAATCATTCGTGTTAAAAAATGCAAAGCATAATTCTACGTGTAGTTTTAGTTAAATGAAACATACATATATGGTATAAATAATCCTAATGGTGTTAATTATTTGGATTGAAATCGATTAATTGAAACCGAATCAAACTGAAAAAACCTATTAATTAGCTAGATGAAACAAACAAGTATGGTTTTATTAATCATAGGGTGTTAATTATTTGATTAAAACCCGATTAAATTGAAAACTTAATCAAACTGGAACTTATTAAAACGAAACTAAATTTCAGATTAACTTTTCGCGTTCACAAAAGCTTAATACAATTCAAACAGAATAACTTGAATAAACAAAATAATAAAAAATGGTTATTCTAGTTTTGGCATTTAACTCAATCCAATAACAATTTTAGACCAATCTTATTTATCATAATCAAACCCAGTACTTTAAAAAATATATAAAAAATAAGAATATTAAAGAAAAGGTTCTTCGACCAAAAACAAAAAAAGAAAAACCGAACTCCAAGCCGGTATGAAACTTATTGAATTTGAATTAGCTTGGTTTTCAGTTACAACCGAATGAAACTTAAATAAAATAAAATGAAATTCTAACATTTAAACACCCCCTAAATAAATCTTTAAAAAGTTGTACAGTAGTAAATACCCGATTCTCATCTAGAATATCCTATTAGATTGTTCCTTTTATTACTTTCTTACTATAACTTTATGATCGTCAATTGAACAAAGTAAGCTACAATTGACCTAATCACATTAGTTAGCATGATATTAATCATTTCCCTTAACTCAGTAAACTTTCTAGTAAGAGTTTCTTATAATTAAACATATGGCATAAAACATTCTCAGAAGCATAGGTTTTTCACACGCTATATAGGTTATTTGGACACCACATGCGCCTATACGGCTCGTACGCATAGGTGCAAAATTTTGTTGTTTTGCGTTGGAGAGTGTTATGTGTTTGAAGCCTATACAGCTAGTATAGGGGCTATACAACCCGTATAGACTGAAAAAGTTGTCATCCGTACATTAGTTAGTCATGTGAGAACTATACGAATTATATATAATTGTTAACACACACTGAGAGTGGTGTTTGAATATAACGACCATTCTTGAAGAAACACTAAATGGCCCCCGCAGATTAAGGATAATCTTAGGGTTAAGTAGATATTTCCCCACGAGGGTTAGGTCCGGCAAAGATGGTTATTCTTCTCGACCTGCAAAAGAGACACCGTGAGCTCGTCACTGAGAGGGGGGGTTTCCTCCTTGTGACCACCCTCCGGCGTGAGACTCAGACTAGATTGCTCTGAATATAAGTGTATATAGAGAGAAATAGCTAGAGAGAAGATGATGATACCGTTCCAAGGTGTTGGAGTATTTATAGCCGAAGGTAGGTTTCCAAGCAGGTACGGCCAGCTGTATAATATTCCTTTTCCACCAACTATGGGCTATGTTCGTGCCACGATGGGAGTTGGTGGGTAGGCAGCGGCTGATAGTGACATTTTGTACTGGAGCGTGCTCCTCCTCGTACTATTGTCGGTGAGCTGTCACCCTGTGATTGGTTCATGGGTCGCTTTCGTCAGATCTTGTCCATTTGTCCATACCTTGGTAGGTATAGTACAAAAGATCTTCTAGAAGCGTACGGACTGGCTCTTTTGGGCGGAAATATTCCCGCCCTGCTCATTCCTTCTTCAGGTGACATTACTGAAGTATTAAGAGTTAGTGCCTTATGCGTGTAGCCTTACTGTTAATGCGAGTAGCCTTTCTTCTTGGCTTGTACCCACAGCTGCGGGGACAGGCAGGGTACTGTACCAAGGGAGGCTTTCCTGCGGGAACAGCTGGCTTACTGCGTGTAAGGTCTTCATCTCTCTGAGCATAGTGGGTCCTGCGAATCCAGTTGGTCTTTGCGCAGACGTACCTCTTCAAGGTGAGTCTTGCGGGTCCAACCGAGCTTTGCGGGGACCTACCTCTTCAATTCTCAAAACACATATAAAAAGATATTCTATCGTGTATTCATATACAATATGACCGTTATACAATGAAATGACATTCGGTCTAAAGACAAGAAGTAAAACTAAAAAGAGTACACATACCAAACAGGACAACAAAAACATTATGTCTAATATCCAAAATAATAAATAAAAGATAATCGTGCTGCCGACGACGTTTCGATGGGTTGATGGTAGTGTGTCGGTAACCATGGTTAAAAGTTAACCAGAACATATAGTTAAGTAAACAGCCGTTGTGACGGAAACCTCGCTATCATCTTCTCGGACCCCCATGTGCGCATTTTAGAGAGAGAGAGAGAGAGAGAATACCGTCGGTGGAGTTTATTTATTTTTATAGAGAGAGATTGTTATTATTAGAGGGAAGAAAGAATTGCTTCGTATTTAAACCACCGAAGAAGAAGCTTATTTATTATTATTATTATTATTATTATTATTATTATAAATGATAAGACAGCACACTTTCTATTTCTATTTCTATTTCTAATTTCTAGAGAGAGAAAGTTAAGTTCAATTAAACCTCAAATTGAAGAAGAAGAAGAAGAAGAAGACAATAATAATAATATCCATGGCGGATTCAAGCGATTCCGTCTCTGTTGATATGGAAACTATTTATCTTGGTGGAAAGGTTTGTTCTTTTGTTGGGTTTGTATATATTGCACACAAGGTGTTTGATGAAATGCTTCAATGGGAATAATTAGTTTTTTTTGGTGTGATTTAGTTGATTTTTTGATTTACTTTTGTGGGATGAGCTCATTGTTTTGGTTTAATTTGAGTTTCTATATTGCACGGAAGGTGTTTGATAAAATGCTTAAATGAAAAAAAAAAAAAACTATTTTTTTTTCAATTTTTATTTGTATTTGGTGTGATTAGTGGGATGTTTTGATTCACTTTTGAGGGATGAGCTCAATGTTTTGGTTTAATTTGAGTTTGTATATTGCTCAAATGAAAAAAAAACTATTTTTTTTTCAATCTGTATTTGTGTTTGGTGTGATTTAGAGGATATTTTGATTCACTTTTGAGGGATGAGCTCAATTTTTTCTTTTCTAACTAGTTTTGATTCACTTTTGTGTATTGCACAGAAGGTGTTTGATGAAATGCTGAAATGAGAAAACTAATGGGTTTTTTTTTATTTTTTTGTATTTGTATTTGTATTTGTTGTGATTTAGTGTTTTTTTTTATATGCTTTTGAGGGATGAACTCATGCTCTTTCCCAGTTTAGAAACCACTTTTTTTTATTTTTAGGTTTATATTTGCAGTACAATTTACTCCTTTTCAACTGTCAATTAATTACCTATGGAATTGTAGATCTGTTTTGACTTTTATTTTCACTGTCAAAATCTTGAAATATTAAAGCAATATTATTCTAATTACAACCAAATATGTTCTTGAATTTATGTATATTGTCTACATTTGCCAGCTGTTAACATCTGTTTCTCTGTGTTTGTTTCTTATCATGAATGCCACAAAATCCAAAAAGTCTCAATTTTATTGGACTAATTCCTTTTTAATGACTGTTAGGTTATTGTTAGAATTACACAAACTTGAAAAGGATGAATTTTTTAATGTTAAATTACTTCAATTTGGAATCTGGTTGTTGAATGACCTCATATTGATTGAATTAGCTCAAGTTTTTAATACTAGATTCTTGTTTTAATGGTAAAAATTGCTGGTTAGAAGTTACTGTCTTATATCTTGTTGGTTCATCAGTCGTTATCGACTTCAAACATCATTGATATCACTTTTTAATTATTGACTTACATATGCATTTCAATACAATGACGCGTGTTCATTCATTTTTGTTTTTATATAGTTCTTTTTAATTTTATAAATATTCTTCAGCCGACTCCTTATGGAATAAAACAATGATCAAGGTTTAAAACAAATAATTGTTCATGTAAAACTAAGTTCCCATCTTCTTTTAGAATAATAGAATATGATTTCAATAGCTTTTTAATTACACGTCTCATTATATGGTGATTAATATGTGCTGCCAAATATATTTTCAGGAACATATTATTCAAACTGGACGTGGGTCCTTGTCTATAATCGTGTATGGAGACCAAGAAAAACCACCTTTGATTACATATCCTGATTTAGCTTTAAATCGTGAGCAATCGTAACTTTTTTGATCCCATTCATGTTATTTTATGATTCATTTGGTCTAATTAAGGTTTATTTTTGTGAACAGATATGTTATGTTTTCAAGGACTATTCTTCTGTCCCGAAGCAGCTTCATTGCTCCTTCATAATTTCTGCATTTATCACATCAGTCCACCTGGACACGAGGTCTGTGAACGGGCTATTTTGTAATTATGCGTTATTGTTTTTAAAATTATATTATTAACGTTAAAGTTCTCGTCTGGGATTTGTACAAGAGTCGTTGCAGTTAGGAGCAGCAGCCATAAGTCCCGATGATCCTATTCTATCTGTGGAAGATCTTTGTGATCAGATTCTCGAGGTCCTCAATTATTTTAGGTAAACCATTTAAAACTGATATTTCTATTATTGATTTTACTTTGTCTTAAAATTATATATTTTTTTTCTTGTTGATTAGGCTTGGTGCAGTGATGTGTATGGGGGCAATGGCGGGTGCCTACATTCTTACACTCTTTGCGGTTAGACTACTCGTTGACCCTTTTTCATTCTTGATAATTTACCATTATACCCTTGCAAATTGAATTTTATTTTTTTAAGTTTAACAAAATATGGTTTTGTCTTACAGATAAAGTATAGAGACAGAGTTACTGGTTTAATACTTGTTTCCCCTCTTTGCAAAGCACCTTCATGGACCGAATGGTTTTACAATAAGGTACATTAGATAAAGAAAAGAAAAGGGTTAATAAAGTAATTATATTCGGGCCTTATATAAATTAGGTTTATACTAACTGTATCATTGCTTCTTGTGTGTAGTTGATGTCAAATTTACTCTATTACTATGGTATGTGTGGATTATTGAAAGAATGTTTGCTTCAAAGATACTTCAGCAAGGTAGATTTTGACTTTCTTTAATAAGATTTTTTTTTTCTATTTTTAACTTAATACCATTTTTTGTATTTTATTTAATTATATCCTTAAATTAAATCAGGAAGTCCGAGGCAATCCAGAAATCCCGGAATCAGATATAGTTCATTCTTGCAGGAAGGTTGGTCATTAATTTCATCTTTAGATCTAGATATCATGCTTATGTGTACTTTAAGTCTTTAATTTAAATTTGTTTATTTTATATTTTCAGTTATTGGATGAAAGACAGAGTATTAACGTGTGGAGGTATCTTCAAGCAATTGATAAGAGACCCGATATAACCGAGGGTTTAAAAAAGCTAAAATGCAGAACACTTATATTTGTCGGTGACAGCTCACCGTTTCATTCAGAAGCCCTTCACATGACTGGAAAATTGGACAGACGATATTGTGCGTTAGTTGAGGTAATTTTGTTTAAATATTTACTCTTTGATGATCAAATATACTATGTGTTTTGACTTTGGTAGTCAAACATGCTAATTTTGTCGATGGTATTGTGATGTGAATTTGTTAGTTTTAGTGATAAAGATTGATACCCTTATTAGATCATATAAGTAGCACTCTATAAGAAGAAATGGCGGTGAAAAGGCGTAAGGATTTTGTTCTAAATTTGTCTTTTAGAAGTGCTAGGCTTGACTTTGATAGGTTGACTTTAACTTGAAAATTCTGATGTGAATTATTTTAGTTATGTTTCAAAGATTTATAACTCCTAACATATTCATACATGAGGCACTTCAAAGTTTATTTTATCTAAAATTTATTTTTTAATCACTAAGAAATGCTTCGACTCTGAAAGTCAAACCTTCTATTCTTTAGTTTCAAAGTTGATGTGAATGTTATATTATGCAAAGATTGATTTCTGTCAAACCAAAGGGTGCTAACAAAGTTAAAAGTTTGTATCAAAATTCAGTCTTATAGTTTTAAAATACTGGCTTTAACTTTAATTATACAGGTACAAGTTTGTGGATCAATGGTGACCGAAGAGCAACCACATGCAATGTTGATACCCATGGAATACTTTCTAATGGGGTATGGACTTTATAGACCGAGCCCGTCTACTGGCAGCCCAAGAAGCCCGTTAAGCCCATCATGCATCGCACCAGAGCTACTCTCTCCCGAAAGCATGGGATTAAAGCTAACACCGATAAAGACCCGAGTGTCATCTCCTGATTCAAATACCATCGAGAGGTAGACATTGTTTTCCGCATTAAAAAAGAGAAGAAATCGATCATGATGTTCACATATAGTTTGTTGGTAATCTTTTTGTCATTTTTTGTATTTGTATTCAAAGGTAGATATACGTATGTGATATATGTAGATATAGAGGAGAAAGGGGACATATTCTTTGGAACGGTGGACATATTCATTTATTTGTAGGATTGGTGGCCATAGAACAGAAACATTGTATTTTGTAAAAGGAATATGATGCATTAATTTCATTGTATTTGTTTATTTATTTATGATGAAAAGCAACAAACCTTTCTCTTTTGTATGCTGTCAATGATCTGTCATTTTGTTTGAGTGGAAATTATGGCAAATCTAGATGATTGATTTTATACCTTTATATATATATATATATATATATATATATAACAATTCAATATGGTTGTATGCAACAAAAGTTGCTGTAATGACATAATTTAGCGTGTGATTGTTTGTTAATCATATTCTGTTCGGTTTGACTTTTTGTTTTTATTGTTAGGGTGAATTCGGGTTCAGTTTGGTCCGGTTTAGTTCAGTCCGGATGAAAACCGAAATATACAAGATCAGATCTTAGCATAAAATATTTATATTCGGTTTTGGTCCAATCCGAGACCAGCCCATCGCCTCACCTATCTTGGCTTGGTATTCTGTTTTGATTTTTTCAGCAATTTAAAGTTCGGTTTGGTCTGGTTTTAACCCGACTCATGTACACACACATTTTAATGTATGAAGCTCGAGATTAACTCTGCTAACTTTGGAGAGTTTTAAGTTTGACTCGCTTATGGTCATTTAGGTGCGAACATAATCAAGCTCGACACATGAAGCTTGAGTTTATGACATGTCTCGAACACATTATATTAAACAATCACTTGCTTTTAACACACGTGTACTCAAGAATGATTCCTTGAACCACACTATTTAAAAAAAAAGTTACCTATACATACATTAAGAAAACAAAATATACCCTTTTAAACTGTAATGATCAATTTTATAATGTTAGAAGGTACGAATTTAATTTATGCCTAAGAATTAAGATAAGTAGTTTATAGTTGAATATTAAAAAGCAAATATAAAGTAGCCGAAAGAAAATTAAAATGCATTATTTTTATAGCTTTCAATAGTCCCATTTTAAAGCATATCTCAACCACCCTCAACATTTTAAATGTTAGTGGTTACAAAATAACCTAAAATTTGCTTTTTATTTTTATTTTTATTTTTATTTTCTATTTTATTATAAATATTACAAAAATTATATTGTATAATCTTGAAATAAACTGTTTTAAAGGTCATTTGCTAAGTAATAATTTGGTACGTGATCCATGCCCGATATGTGCTTATTGTCGGATCAAACAAGTGAGATTTCAAACGTGTGTAGTTCTATCGTTTGAAACATAAATGTTGGAAGTAGGCATGTTACACTCAAGTGTTGCCCGATCTATGCACGCCCGCTACAATGAAAGTTATTCGCTTGATTGGGTTCTTTCAAACGAATCCATTCATTATTATAACTCACATCAAAATACTAATTATGTTGTTATTGCACATCATTTTTTTTACATAACAAGTTTAAAAAGATTAATCTAACCGATTTAAAATCTCCAAAAGTTAGTTTCGAGTTAATTTTCATTTGAAAGTCTTCCGAAGTAAGCCAAATGCGTACACACGTTGGTTTCAATTTGTAAGCGTGATTTTATTTAATTGAACCAAGTTGAAAACCATATTTTTTAGAAAAAAACTTAGTTTTTATTCTCATTTGTTATTTTAGTAAAATAAAGGTTAGAATATGAATTGTTTTTACCATACTATGTATTTATCTATAATATATATAAACGAAAACAATAAAATCCTATGTGTCGCGATGTGGTCGCTCCCCATTTTTTTGGAGTCACCAGATTTTCTTGATTTTTAAATGGAGACTTCTCATGCATTTGACCCGAATTCATGGATATGGGTCTAATCAAACCCAATATTTCTTAAACGGGTTATAACATCTCATTAAATTAAAAACTAATCCCGCCAAATATTTGATATAAAAATCTTATAAAGTAGGGATATACTAAAAATTAATATCTGATTTATTAATAAAATATATATATTATTTATAATTAAAAAACCAATTTTATAGTAAAAAAAATAAACAGGTCTGGGGTCTCATTAGGGGTGAGCAGAAAACGGTTCGGAACCGTTAGAACCGAGGAACCGGAACCGAACCGGTGCCTCAAAACCGCCAATGTGTGTACCGGTTCGGTTCTCGGTTATCAGAATTTGCATAAAACGGTTCCCGGTTCGGTTCTGGGTAAAACCGGCGGTTCTAGACTCGGAATCGAAGAACCGGAATATTCAAAACGTTTTAAATAAATTTACCAATCCCCATTTTTTATAGAGTAACTTATTAACCGGCATCCGTTCAATCATTTTTTGATTCAAAATCTTCTTTCTTTACGTTCAAGAACTAGCAACCATGATAAATTTTGATTTAAGCTATCAATGTAATTTAATATAAAATGATATGATCTTCCATTAATCTATCGTTGTTAATAATTTATTTAACTTGAACACTTAGGTTTTAATAAAAAATATAATGGATGTTCATGTTGTAATCTAAATTAGTTTTACCGTGAAAGAAAACATACAATTGTATAAACTTGTTTTGCAAATCGCAAAGTTTGCATAACTCATTTGATAAATAAATGATCGAACCGGTTCTAGCCAGAACCGTATAGCGAGAACCGGCTTTAGCGGTTCTGGAACCGACCGGTTTACTATAATAGGTTCCGGTTCTACTTTTCACTCAGTTTCGGTTCCGGTTCGGTTCCGGTTCTGAACCGTTGCACAGCCCTAGGTCTCATCAAGCAACATAGCTTTTAAACCGGGTTATAACATCTCATTTATTTGTGAAACAGTTTATCATAAAACCATAAGTATATTATTAACTTTCATACAATAAAAAAAAATTCAAAACATAAATAAATATTAAAAACAAATAATATAAAACAACCCCCGTAAATAAACGAAACATTTAAAAGCTTTATGATTGTTTCTTACATTTACTCAAGCCACCATATTGTTTTATTTGTAAATGAAGACTTCAAGTGCATTTGACCCGAATTCACGGTATGGGTCTCATCATACCTAAATAACCTTAAACGAGTTATAACATCTCACTGTTATAAAAATAAATATCACAAAGTATTTAATATGCAAATCTTATAAAGCATGGATATACTAAATATTAATATCCAATTTTTTAAGAAAAATATATTATTTATAATAAGAAACAATTTTATAGTAAAAAAATAAGTGGGTCATGAGTCTTATCAAACTCATAGCTTTTAAACAGGTTATAACATGTCATTTATTTGTGAAACTATTTCATCATCAAACCTAAGTATATTATTAACTTTTTTATAATACATAAAATTAAAATACAAAAAAATATGAATATTAGACACGAAAAATAAACACAACCTCCGTAATACGGGGGATAAAAACTAGTGTAGCTATATACATTTAATACATTATGACTAGACAAAAGAACGTGTTGATGGTTAAATACCTAATTCAATTAAGAGATAACATAGGAAAGGACCCGAAGCATGTTGAGAGGACAACAACTTACTTAAATGTGACTTGACACTTAAAATCTTTTATTTTTATTATTATTATTATTATTATTATTATTATTATTATCATTATTATTTCTTTTTTCCTCTTTTTTTTTTTGAGAATTACAGTTTCATTTATATATGTTATAGCCTTGTGTAATTTTATTAGTATTCCACTTAAAAGTTTGATTTTAATACGACTTAATGTAAATATTTTTACTTGTCTTGCTTCAAAGCGACATATTTTCAACCCTGTTAATGAATATTTTTAGATCCGCCACCGAATAATTTCGTATACAATTAAAGAATGAAAACTTAAGTCGCAGAGTTACCCAATGGCCAAAGACTCAAGTAAAAAAGTTTGTTAGGTATAAAGCACATCGAAGACAAAGAAGAGAATGTATAAAACATAAGCCAAAGCATTACTTAATAATGTTAAACGACTGGTTCGCTTAACATGATTAGTTCGGCCGGTCTTGCCGGTCTACGGAAGTATGGAACACCTCTACTTCTGGGGTTGTCATGTGTGTTTGTTTTTTTGGTATTATTTTTCGATGGGCTGGACAGGACTTATTTTCTGAGCTGGGCTTGTCAGATTTTCAGCTGTGGGCTTTTGGGTTGAGAACATATTTTAATCGGCTTAAAAGTAACATGTGAATATATAAAGGGATATTGGTTTTTAATACCCCCAATTTCCCCTCATTGGTAGAAAACACTCTCAACTTTGATTTGTCACCCACTACTCCCAACTTTCACCCTATTTTCCTGTACCACTCCCCGTCTAAATGAACACTAACCTCGTTAATGTTTTGGACAAAAAATGTCATTCAAATTAGTTGAGGGGGTAAACCAGAAATTTTATTTTTAACACACAACCTCCATTTTTGGTGACCTCGTTTTTCCGGCGACCTCTTTTTTTCCGGCGAATTTGATTTTTACGACTATCTCGTTTTTCAGAAAATGGAGATGGTTCAGAGGTGTAAAAAGGTGATGGAGATCATGAAGATTGTGCACTGGTGGAGATATGATGAAGATGGTGCTCGCCGGAAACTTGCAACTCGATTTTCCGGCACGCAGGCGATCCCGAAAGGTGGCCGGGTGAGACATTGGTGGCGGCGGGGGTTGCGGTTTGGGGCTGTGGGCGGTGAAATGATGGATATGGTGTTCGCCAGAAACCTGCAGCTCGCCGGAAAACTATCATATGTGAAGCTCGGTGAAATGATGGATATGATATTCTGAAAGGCGGGATAGCCGGAAAACTCAAATTATCCGGAAAAAATGAGGTCGCCGGAAAAACGAAGTCATCGGAAATGGAGGTTGTGTGTTAAAAATAAAATTTCTTTTTTACCCTCTCAACTAATTTGAATGACATTTTTAGTCCAAAACATTAACGAGGTTAGTGTTCATTTAGACGGGAAGTGGTACAGGAAAATAGGGTGAAAGTTGGGAGTGGTGGGTGACAAATCAAAAGTTGGGAGTGTTATCTACCAATGAGGGAAAGTTAGGAGTATTAAAAACCAATATCCCATATCTAAAGTATACACTATTTTCCATTTGTTATATCACGTGATTTAGTAAAGTATAACATATAATGAAAAGGAAATACATTACCCTTTCAATTTGTAACAAGATAGGGAAAAGATCATAGAAACCAAAAACGAAGACAACTCCCGCATAAAGAACCGTGTGCCGCTGTCGACATATGTTGTACTGACATTACATGGTGGAGAAGACGATGATTGCGGAGGAGATTTAACTATGGAGAGAATCAAGTGACAGTGGAGCTAAAAAAATAAGATGTAGAAAGAGAACAAATAAGATGTAATAAGCTTATAACGACCATGATACACGTGTTAAAAGAAGAACCAAGAGTTAGATAAATAGTTGTTTATGTGAGTTAACCGAAAATAGTTTTTAATATATATATATATATATATAATAGTAATATTGAGAGAGAATATTTATATTTTATTTTTGTGCATTGAGGTTTGTAAAATACTACAAAAATGACCCGTGTTGTAAAATTTATTTTGATATGGAAGTGGCCTATAAAATAAAGCTTTTTGTTTCCCATTTTTAGAATACTTGTATATGCAGTGGCGTTCAATACAAAATCACTTTCATTACACGGAAACCATTTATACAAAATCCTTCATTGACTTAACCAAAGAGAGAGAACGAAATTAAGTGACTAAATATCTGTCTTATGTATTAAAAAGGTGAAAACTATTACATCATATACTAAATAACTACGATAATAAGAAAAGGAAAAGTTAAAAATGACTAGGAGATTATGTAGGTTTTATATTCGTGTAAGGCAGAAATAAAAGTAATGTAGAAAGAATATTTATATGTATATATAGAACATGTTTATAAAATTAAATAATATAAATAGTAGCCGTATATATTGATCAAGCATCCTGTCCATCCTCTCACGAAATATATAGCATTAATAATCTCGATTCTTCACATTAGTCGTCGTGTATAATAATATTATTATTAGTATAATAATCTCTTTTCTTTCTCTCTCTAGATTATTATTATTATTATTATTATAGAGAGAGAGGCAAGGATGCGCAAAGATGATGCAGTAGAAGGTATACCTTTGTTTGCTAGAGAATTGATCGCCGGTGGCGTTGCCGGTGGTGTTGCCAAGACCGTCGTTGCTCCTCTCGAGCGCCTCAAGATCTTGTTTCAGGTTTATTATTCATTGTGATTCTGTTTAGGTTAGGGTTTACAATTATTATTATTTATATTATTAATGTGATTTGTTGAGTTTCATTGATAAAACCTTCCTAAACCCTAATTTTCACAAATAACAAATTAGATGGGCTGCTGGCAGCTCAGCTAGGCTCGACCTCGATTTTGAATTTAAACGATCGAGCCATGACCTGAGCTGAGCTTGGGTTGGTTTCGAAAATGAGCCAGCTCAGCTCAGGTTGTTTCAAATCAAGTTTTTTTTAACTAGTTTTGTTCAAGCTTTTATCGAGCGAGTTGCGAGCTTTTTGAAAAGCCCATTAGATTACATTAGGGTGTTCAGGGTCCATTTGTAGAATTCTGTACGCGTTGGTCGGGTACCAACTACTGATTAATCCGATTGGAGTTTTATATGTAATTTTCAAACACTTATTTTGACCCCTTTTGACTGATTTGGACTCAATTTGACTGACCACTGCTTTGGTGAAATTGAATCAGTAGCAAGTCGATTAGCGTTTAATCGGTGACTAATCACGATTTTTACAACACCAGGCTCAATTCGACCAGTTTTGACAAAAAAAATTTGCCGAACAGCTAAATCAAACCAGCTGAGTTGGGTGTTGGCTGAACCTGCTGGATTTGTTAACGGTTAAGCGTTTTGAATTTATTTTGTTTTATTTTTGAAAGCATTAGGTTAGATTAAAGTTATAAAGATGGTTCATGATTGCAGTACATATGCATAACTATATATTTCAAAAATGTTTTACCGACGGCCTACGTGTAACAATGGTGAAACTTGATTACTATTTTATGATATATTCTCTTTGATCTATGATAAATTTTCAGTTTACCTGCTTTCTGTTCTTACATGTTTATATATCAAGAAGTAACCATATGTGTTCCTTTACTGTTGATGTTACAGACAAGAAGTGAATTTCAGAATATAGGATTGCTAGCATCTTTTAGAAGGATTGCAAAGACCGAAGGGCTTCTAGGATTTTACAGGTTAGATTAAAGTTTTGCTGTTCTTTCTTGGCCAAATTGCACGGAAAAGATATGAACTTTAGATAATTTTATTTATATAATATGTAATATTGTATGCAGTGGAAATGGAGCTAGTGTTGCAAGGATCGTTCCTTATGCAGCATTACATTATATGGCGTATGAACAATATAGAAGGCAGATTAACTATCACTTTCCTGCCATGGGCAACGGGCCGGTTGTTGATCTAGTTGCAGGATCATTATCTGGTGGAACTGCGGTTCTCTTTACATATCCACTTGATTTAGTTAGAACTAAACTCGCTTACCAGGTATAAAACATTTTTAATAACTTTCTTAAATAAAATGAAGCCATTTATTATTAATTAAAAAAACTATATTGTTACAACAATAGCAAACCTTTGGATAAAGTGATTTAGGAGGTTGTATGCATAAAAAATAACGAGGATGACATTTAACCTGTTTAAATAGCTCAACCTGTTGTCTCATTCCCATTTAGCTAATTGTCAAAGTAAATGGATTATTATGCCATGTCTGCTAAAATTGTTGACTTTTGACCAAAAGTTATTATATGACAGTATAGGTTGTGGACACTCCTAAATTGAATGTTAAAGGAGCCATGGTTAGGGAACAAGCATTTAGAGGAATTAGAGATTGCTTTACAAAAACTTATAAAGACGCTGGGATGAGAGGCCTTTATCGTGGTGTAGGTATGGTTGACTCGGAACACTTTTTTGTTAATTTGTTTTTTATCAATTGAAATGTCATTGATGGTGTAAAAGTATTGCAGTCAACTTCATATATGTCCTTCTAGATGTTCAAAATTGCTATGGGCAATCAGTGTGTAAACAGTGAATACGATATACTATAACAAAATTTAGAAGGATAATTTTGAAATATTGAACTTTAATATAATGTATATGAATCTAATCTAAAGTTATATTATTTTAAGACTACTCTTCCATAAGAAATTGAATAAGGAGAGGTTTCATGCATTAAAAAGATCACTCCTTGTAAAAGTTATATTAACCCATTTTCTTTATTAGCTAGCTACATGTTTGTATGGATTATTTTCATACACATCCTTGTAAAAGTTTTAAATTTTCAAATATATTCTGAATAAAAGAGTAAATTTACGCATTGCATAGATAAAGAAAATAAAAATCAGTTTCCCTACTGTTCTAGAAACATATAAATTGGCCCCTTTATGTTTTTGATAAGTTTGAGAAAAAATTTAACCCGAATGGCGAACTCATAAATAAATGGGTCAAAATAGCCCACTCTAGTGTACTATGGTTTTTTCTTTATATTGCTTAGATATGATCTATGATGCAGATAAGATATTGATTTATTTTTAACATTTTTTTATCTTTTTTGTTAGCTCCATCCCTATACGGAATCTTCCCTTATGCGGGTTTGAAGTTTTACTTCTATGAGGAAATGAAAAGCCATGTCCCTGATGATTACAAAAAGAATATAATAGTCAAACTTGCTTGTGGATCTGTTGCTGGTTTACTTGGTCAAACTTTCACATATCCTTTAGATGTCGTGCGAAGGCAAATGCAGGTAATCTATAAAATCCAGTTTTCTTTACAGGGCCTAAGTGTCAAAGTATAAACATAAGTCAGCACTTCTTCATGATTTTAGCAAACAATTTGCACCATATTACCGACTTTATCAACCAAACATTTTTTGCATATTTAGCAGCATTATATCAACCACTCAGTTTCGATTATCACAGGTTCAACGGTTGCGAAATTCAAACAGCGCAGTTAAAGGAACAATCGGAACTCTTTTTATGATTATACAGAAAGAAGGATGGAAGCAATTATTTTCAGGACTGAGCATTAATTATCTGAAGGTAAAATACTTGAAAATACAGTTAATTATGGTGACAAGGAAATATTGAAAGCATGTTAAATACAGTCAATAGCAAAAAGTTATAGGTTCTGATAATCTGGTTGGTAATTTGTCAACTTTCAGGCTGTACCGTCCGTTGCAGTTGGATTTACTGTGTACGACGCTATGAAAGCGTACTTGCGGGTCCCACCACGAGAGAAAGCCACTGTTGAAGTGGCCACAAAGAAAAGAGAGCTCCAGACATCAACTTTGCCGTCATCACAATCTGCTTCTTAAAATCTAACATAATCTGGTATTCTTTTTCTCATTTTAAATTGTACATTTGATTGTTGTGTAACCTAACCTAGGTTTTATGGCAGTGTATAATGTATAGGTTGAGAGTAATAATAATGCATGGTATATGTTACATCTCAAGATCCAAAACATTGTGTACATTACAATAAGTTTGTAGATCAATTTTGTAACAACTATTCATGGGGCATATTTTGATACAAAGAAAGTGAGTATAAAGTCCGTTAATTGAGTTTATAACATGTACCGTAGACACTCGCCTAGGCGCCAACTGCCAAGCATGGGCGAAGCATAGTGACCCCCCCTCTGTTTTTTTGCGCAGTAGTGTAAATTTATCCGCTTTTCGTTTGAAAACTTTTATATGTAGTGTAAATTTACCCGTTTTCAATCAAAAATTTGAACCCAGGCTTAATGATTTTTGTTAATACCTTACCCCCCCCCCCCCCGGGTTCTCGTTCAAGCTTCAATACAACCAAATCAGCTTGCGTCTGTCCACTGTCCATGCGCAAAATTGCAAAAACATGGAAAAACGAGGATCTTAAAAAAATGACTAAATTGGCTTGAACTTATAAGAGGTCATGACACTATTTAAGGAATAAACAAAAAGTTAAAATCCTTTTTATCCCATATTCCCATTACCTAGATCACAACCCCAACCTATGTCGTAATTTCTTTCAAACAATTTGTTTTTAATATAATTTGATTTTTATTTAATAATTTATATTATTTAACTTATTAAAAACGGAGCGCTTTTAAAAATATGTAATTTTTAATATTATCATATGTAATTTTTAATACTTGTAAAAATTTAAGGTACTTTTATAGAATTATGATATTATCTTTTTTAATATTTTTTTATACTTAAAATAATATTGTTTAAAAAATAAACATTTTTTTAGTTTTAATAAAAAGTTAATTAAAACCTAATTAGATATATGTATTAAAATAATTGGTTTGGGTTGGGTTGTGAATAAAAGTGTAAAATTGGGTTAGGTTGGGTTGTGTACGTGGAAGAGAAAGAAATAAGTTCGATTGGGTTGTTAATAAAATTAGTTGGAGTGAGCATGAGCCCGTGCCATGTGGGCACCAAGGGAGCACAATCCGGGGCATCAAACTGTGCAAAAGGTCGTGGTGTGAGTTGGCTAGCTGGCGTGAGGACATTGTAAAGCTTTTTTTTTATATAAAAAATATTACTAATTAAAGATGTAACTAGTCATTTCATTCATCTCATTCTACATTCACATTTCACCATAAGCCCATAACACATCTTTTGGATGTAAACTGTGAAAGCTTCATCGTCTGCGTGTCATCTACTCGATGAACTCAAAATCACATTTCACCCCTCTTATAACCACATAAATTTGTTAATTCTTAAAATTATGCATCAACTGTTATTTTTGACAAACATTCGCATAATTAACTCAATAACATATATAATGACATCAAAAGTTAACCTTTGCACAACCTCTTGAAAGTTAACCTCTTCGGGTGGAAAGCGGAAATGGGTAGTCTTGCCACATCGGATGCCCTTTTCCAAAGAAAGGCAATAGATGAAATAAAGTGGTGCCCGTTTTGTGAGGACAAAAGGGAGTCGGTTGATCATATCTTCTTATCTTGCTATGTTGCAACGATAATATTGCAATTTGTAAGCTCTTGGTGTGGGATCCTGTCGATTTTTGCTTTCGAATTTCGGGATCTTCTAACGATTTATTATACAAATGGGGTTCAAGAAAGTAAGCGAAAAGTCATTCAATCAATAGTACTCACGGCTATTTGGTGTATTTGGAAGAAAAGAAATTTGGCAATATTTGAAGGTTCAAGGGTATCAATTAATCAATTCAAATAAGATATCAAAAGGCATAGTTTTCTCAGGGTAAAATATAAGAGGGAAATGATGGAGTTAGATTGGATGAAATGGTGTTAGTTTTCTTTTTAAGCAATGTAATGTAATGTAATGTAATTGTGTAAATGTAGTGGGTGTGTATGTTATATTGTGTCTAGCTTCTTGCTAGCCTTAATAATTATTCGTTCAATATAATTAGACGTTCAATAAAAATATATAATGACATAAACACAACAATGATTTTGTGAACTTTTTCTGTACATCATAAATCAATTTCAATCATATGACTTTTTGTGCATTTTTTCAACTTCAGCCATCTTTTCCAACCTTAGATTAGATTTAAGTAATTTGATTAGACGTAACTTTTACGTGCCATCATCATCCATTTGATTTGGAAAGACAATCCATTCTGTAATTATTAAATGATTATATTAATTTATCATTTTTTATGCACATACTCATGTGACTCGTGGTATCATAAGACGTGCTATATATTTTACTTATTAATAATTCTTTAATTATCTTGTCACAAAATCCAAGAATATAAATCATAACTATAAAAAATCAAGTCACCATGTTTTGTTTTCGTTGACTATCGAGACATAATAAGCTTTATATTAATTATTAAAGGTTTTTACAATATGCACATAATATATATTTTAGGTAGATTTATATTTAGACAACATTTTACTTTGATAGTTATGAAACACATGAATAAGTTTCATGTATCCAATGTAGATTTGTGAACAATCATAAATGTATTAAATTGACAAACCTAACGATTGTTTCGGTCAAAAATTAACAAACTAACTTTTGATCAAATTAGTACGTGAGACGAGGTGCTTAATGGTAAAAAGATTGAACACGAGAATATGATTACGAGGGAAAAAACCCTTGATTATGATAATCTTCGTTTCGGTCAAGAGTTTACAACGTAATCTTTAGTCAAATCTCTTCGGTTAAAGATTATGAACTTAACTTTTGGTCGAATTACGCTTGATTATTATGATCTCCGGCACAAAAAACCCCCGGACGGTGAAAACCATCACCGTCGATATTATTAATAACAAAATCGGTTATTACAACGGTTGGAGCTGGTTAGTAAACGTGAGCTAAGTGATACAATGAGTACTAGCAACTAAACAAGTGAATTGTGTGACCTATCGATACTATCAGCTCGAATTTATAATAAGAAGATTACAACTGTTATTCCGATTATTCCGGAAACCCTAGACTAAGTCTTTAACAAGCCGTTACTGCCCACGTTGTTTGTTGACGAAGTTCAAGTAGCATTCCGTTGCAATCCACGTTCTTATAAACATATTTAACCCGTGCTCTTATCTGCAAAACAATTAGATAATATAGGACAATTGAATTAGTCAACGTACCTTCCTCAGAATAACAACTTAAGTCAACATCCTTAAGTTAGGCTCAATTCCGAGGATAAAAATCCGCACCCAACAATTGCCCCCAATTTTTACCGCGTGACAGCTGCAAAAATTTTGAATTTTAAAATCAATGTTATCTCTGCAGTTTGAAATGACGTGTTGCGGGAATTGAGGAGACTCTACAAATGTTTCTCTAGGTTATAATTAAAGCATTCCCAATCTTCTACACTATAATTCTCTTCCACCGATTCATAATCAGGTTAGTTCTCCTCTCTTGTCTTCTTAATTTCTTGAAGTTTTTCTTCCGATTCACATAAAATATGAGGAAAAGAACCCCTCGTGCGCCCAATCCTTTCTGTTTCGCAATCTCAGATGATTTCATTGACCAAGCTCTCATTCCGGCGACTGATGAAGACCAATGTCTTTTCAAGGATCTTGACATCAGGTTCTTGAAAGATTCAAGTTTGCTGCCTTCCGAAGCCATTATTAGACCTTACGACCCCAAAACCAAAGCCGACTTTTCTTCCAAAACCTGGGTGTGTTTCTTTTATTATCCCTTTTCGATAGGCCTTTCATATCCGTTTTCCCCGCTCATACGAAAGTTCTTTGACGTGACCGGATTCTCGTATTCACAAGTCATGCCGATGGTGTGGAGGGTTTTGGCAACAGTAGACCGTCTGAATAAAACCCGTGGACTATCCATAGGTGTGCCTGAGATTGCCGCAACTTATAACCTCCGGACTCACGGATCCTTTCGCTATTGTCTTCAATCCAAGTCCAACCGTCTTTACATGGTTCCCAAGGTGTCCGGTAGCGACCCTGATTGGAAAAAACATTTCTTTTTTGTTCGTCGGGATTCTATTCCTGATGGGATGAACTTGCCTACTAAATGGGTTCATAAGGGTAGGAAATCTGTAGGATAAAACTTCTCTTTGCAAATGATTCATCTTAACATGGTTTGTTTTTTGACAGTTGTGTTTGAGGATTTGATAAAGCTTAGGAAGGATACGAAGAAAAGGCTCAAGGCGTTGTTCAAGATTCCAGCAGAGGAAAGAGAGTTTTGCTTAGAGGAAGAAACAGGAGAAACGAGTGTGATTGCTGCAAAACCCGCTGAGAGCATGAATTCTGGTTAGTGTTTTGGGGATATTAGGTTTTCTAGGGATTTTGCTATCTTGAAAATAACTCGATAAACCATTGTATAGGGATGCCGAAGCCAAAGTCTTTTAGCTTAGTGGATTTGGATGATCTTATTAAGGATAGGACTGTGGTGAAGCAAGAACACTCCAAGACACTTTCTCCATCGGTGAGAGTCCCAACAACTCGCCAAAAAAGCACCGCACAGAAGAAGAGGAAAGCCACTACTTCGGCTGAGACCGAGCCTTTCGCTGACATGACCATTACCGATGCTGTGAAGAAGCTTCAAGCTCTTGCTAACTTTCTTGGAACATAAGTATTTTTTGCTTATCCTGAAAATAATAATATGTAGAAAAACTAATATTAATTTGGGAATAACAGAAAACCGAAAGTTACTGTCGATATCCCAAGATACTGAATTGTCCAAGAGAGAGGCCGAAACCAAGCTCGTCGATCTTCTACAAGTTGTTAACACCAAGGACCAGCTACTCAAAAAGAAGGATAAAGAGATTTCGGATCTCAAAGCCTCATTTGAGTTGGAGAAGACCGAGTTCTTAGAGGAGACCAAGAAGTGTGCAGCCGCCAGCATTCTGGAGTCGATGATCAAGATGTCAGAGGAAGCACAAGCAAAAGGTCATGTGATGGACTCCTGGAATTCTGTGGCTTGGAAGAAGAAGCTCAAGATGCTAAGGGGGGAGAAGCTTGAAGAGGATGAGACGGATGGAACTTCTGAGGTGATCAAAGATGCTGGAGCTGGTGAGGATGTGAATGAGACTAAGGCTGGGGAGGCGAGGGATTTGGAGAAGAAGGAAGGTGACGATGCTGAAGGTGGAAAAGTTTGAACATGGTTTTCAGTTTGTTTTTATGTGTTTTCAATGGTTGTTTTGAACAATTTCTATTTTGGTTATGTAAGGATAACATAGTATTCTTAGGATAACGGCTTGGGTGGAGGGATCCTGGTTCAGGACGAAGCCCAAACCTTTTATTTCCTGCTTTAAGACAATATGATGGTTCAGGTGGATGGGCTCTTTTTTGAGTGAAACCTGAATCGTCTCTTTCCTGCACTTTTAATATTAGTAGAATAACCTTTTATGACTTGTGTTGGTGTTTTATCCTCGTTTATGTTATCGAATTTTCGCAATAAAGTTGATTTTAGAAATCTAAGTGAGATAAGAAACAAAATTTAGGTTTAAGTTAATGAACAAACATAAAGTCATAAAATTCATTAAATAGAAGGGAATAAAGAACATTGCAAAATAGGAAGTCATACCAGAATTATTTAGTAACCAACTTGATAAGGTATAGACCACTTCGTCCTTGTTAATAAGATTACCTCTCAGGTTGTTCTTCTAATCATAAAGATATCCCGCAATATTATCCTGAGAATAATTTCAGAAATTCTGGCGACAAGGCCCAAATATACTGGCGACAAGGCCTAAACTGGCGACAAGGCCCTGAGAAGAGGTGAAAACCCCTTAAACCTTATGATTAAACTGGCGACATGGCCCTTGAGAAGAGGTGAAAACCCCTTAAACCTTAGGATTAAACTGGCGACATGGCCCTTAAGAAGAGGTGAAGACCCCTTAAACCTTAGGAAATGGTACGTCTACCATAAACTTGAGATTCAAACCAATAGCTGAGGATAACGAGGTAACAAGTCACTATATTTCATGTGCTGGCCCCGTCTCTCAAACTATGGTCGAATAAACATGCGCTACAGGCGATCTTAAGAAGAGGTGAAAACCCCTTAAACCTTAGAAAGTATTGAATAATACCTTTAACTGGCGACACAAGCCGACGGGCGACAAGGCCCTTGAGAAGAGGTGAAAACCCCTTAAACCTTAGAGATAAACTGGCGACAAGACTCAAAGATACTGGCGACATGGCCTACTTTAACTCCATTCCATGTGGGGAAACCACATATTTTCAAGCTACAAAACAGTCAACTCTATGTGAGGGGTGGGTGTTAGCCTTGCTAACACCCCTCCGATGCTTAAATCAGTACCATGATAGAAGAATAATAATATTGAAAAAGTAAAAAGATAAATTAGAATACATACCTTATTTGTTTAACATTACTGTTAAATTATCCTCGGGATAGAGATCTTACATAAAATATTTTTTGAGGTGGATAGCCTTCCAAGCCCTTGGTAGTAAGTCACCATCCAAAGTGGACAATTTGTATGCCCCCTTTTCTGCTTCCGAATCTATCAAGTAAGGACCTTCCTATTTTGGTGCAAGCTTTCCATCTGCAGGATTTGTAGTATTCTGAAAGGCTTTTCGGAGAACCAAATCCCCTTCTTGAAATCTACGAACCCTGATATTTTTGTTGTAGGACTTTGCAATCTTTTGTTGATAAGAGGTCATTCTGATCTTTTCTAAATCCCTGAGTTCTTCTACTACATCTAAATCTTCAAGTAAACTTTGAGTGTTATCTTCGGGATTTTGATGACTGACTCTAGCTGTAGGGATAACCATTTCTGTCAGGATAACTGTTTCAGCTCCAAACACCAATGAGAAAGGAGTCTGACCAGTAGCATTCTTTGAAGTGATCCTGTCTTCCCAAAGAACAAAGGGTAGTTCCTCGGCCCACTTTCCTTTCTTAGACCCCAACTTTTTCTTCAGGTTATTGATAATGATTTTGTTGCTTAACTCGGCCTGTCCGTTAGCTTGAGGATGGACAGGTGTTGTAGTGATCATTTTGATTCCCCAACTGGCACAGAAGTTGGTGGTCCTCTTACCAATGAACTGCGAGCCATTGTCACATACTATCTCTGCTGGGATTCCAAATCTTGTCAGGATGTTGCGCTTGATGAATGAGATAACTTCTTTCTCTCTGACTTGAACAAATGATTCAGCCTCGATCCACTTTGAGAAATAGTCTGTCATTTCCAGCATAAAGACTTTTCCTCCCGGAGCTCTTCGTAGATTTCCCACTATATCCATACCCCACTTCATGAAAGGCCAAGGGGATATAATAGGATACAATGGTTCAGCCGGCTGGTGCAGTATGTTGCTGTGTCTTTGGCATGCATCACATTTCCGAGAATAATTCATAGCATCCCTCTTCATCGTTGGCCAGAAGTATCCTGTTCTCAGGATTTTGGAGAATAGTGCTCTGCCCCCAGTATGATTCCCACAGTCTCCTTCATGGATATCCTGAAGAACTTCTTGAGCTTCTGCCTTCTTCAAGCACCTAAGATATGGTCCTGCAAGAGATTTTCTGTATAATATATCATTCATTATAGTATATGGTATTACCTTTGTGCGAAAAGCTCTTGGGTTTTCATCTTTGGGGATAACGCCATCCTGAATATATTTCCTGATGGGAATAATCCAAGAATTTTCATTATCCTCAGGATCCTTGACTCTCATATCTTCATCATTTTCTGATATTTCATTGACACCTTGCTCTTCTATTGCTGGGCTCAGGATGTGTATGATAGGAATCTTGACACCCTCTGGTATTCTGAAGGATGAAGCTAAGTATGCTAGGGCATCTGCTTCAACATTCTCTTATCTAGGTACCTGTGAAATATCAAATATTTCGAAACATTTTGCAAGTTTTTTGAATAGCTATAAATATTTCATTAGTTTTTCTCCTCTAACAGTATATGAACCATTAAAATGATTTGTTAATAATAATGAATCAACATGTACTTGAATAAACCTGATTTTCATGTCGATTGCTAGTTGTAATCCTGCTATCAAAGCTTCGTATTCCGCCTCATTGTTTGTGGCTTGGAATCCGCAGGATATGGATTGAGGCATAATGTCCCCCTGTGGCGATTTCAGCAGGATCCCGAGACATTTTCCTCTAACATTTGAAGCACCATCAGTGTATAGAGTCCACTTATCTTTGGTTTCTTCAAGTTGTTGGACTTCCAAGTCTGCTTCTTCTTTAAGTTCACTGGTGAAATCAGCCACAAAGTCTGCTAATGCATGGGATTTGATAGCAGTTCTGGGTTCATATGCTATATCATATGCACTCAGCTTTACAGCCCATTTTGCCATCCTACCTGACGTTTCTGGTTTTCTCAAAGCAGACTTAATAGGGTAATTAGTTTTAACAAGAATATGATGAGTTTCAAAATAATGTCTAAGTTTAGTAGATGCCATAATAAGCGCTAAAATTAATTTTTCAAGATAAGAATACCTGGTTTCAGCATCCAAAAGACTTTTACTTACATAGTATATGGGATGCTGTTGACCTTCGAGATCCTTAGCCAAAACTGCACTTATAGCATTATTTGATACAGCTAGATATAGAGATAGGGATTCACCTTCCTCGGGTTTTATCAGTAGAGGAGCAGAAGAAAGATAAGCTTTTAAGGATGCTAAAGCTTCCTCATGCTTACTGGTCCACTCGAACCTTTTGTTTTTCCTCAGGATATTATAAAATTCTTTACATTTTTCTGAGGATTTGGATATGAATCTGTTGAGCGCCGCTATTCTGCCGGTTAGCCTTTGAACATCATTGACTGATTCTGGGGATTTTAGATTCAGGATAGCTTGTATCTACTCCGGACTTGCCTCTATCCCCCTTTTGGTGACCATGTATCTCAAGAATTTGCCAGCCTTCACTCCGAAATGGCATTTTGAAGGATTCAGCTTCATGTTATATTTGTCGAGGATATCGAATGCGGTCTTGAGATCTTGGAGGTGATCCTCAGCTTTCTTGGACTTCACCACCATATCATCAATATAGACTTCCATCGTGTCCCCCAGTTGCTCTTTGAACATCATGTTGACTAACCTTTGATAGGTTGCACCTGCATTTCTAAGTCCAAAGGGCATAGCAATATAACAATAAATACCTGTGGGAGTCATGAAGGCCGTGTCTTCTTGATCTGAGGGCTCCATTTGGATTTGCTGAAATCCTTAGGATGCGTCCATAAACGTCAGCATCTCGTGACCGGCTGTAGCATCTACCATTGAATCGATGTGTGGTAGAGGGAATGGATCTTTAGGACAGGCTTTATTCAAGTCTGTAAAATCCACACAAACTCTCCATTTTCCATTCTTTTTCTGCACCACTACTACATTTGCTAACCATCGGGGATATTGAACTTCCCTGATCATATTTTCCTTCAAAAGTCTTTCAACTTCTTCTTGGATAATTATGTTTCTCTCAGGTGCAAACTTTCTTCTCTTTTGATGGATTAGCCTGAAAGAATTATCAATTCCAAGTTTATGTGTTATAATATCTTTGGAAATACCTGTCATATCTTCATGTTTCCATGCGAATGTCGACAGTCTTGACTTGAGAAAATCGAGCAATTTTGACTCAATATCCTCAGGAATGCTGGTTCCCATCAGAACTTTGACTTCAGGATCCTCGGGATAAGGGAGTACTTCTTTGATTTCTTGTTCCCTGGCCTCCATTACGCCTCGTGCTGGTTTCTGTAATTGCTATGCCTGCTGGGGTTTGGCAGTACACTTCATAGAGGATGTGTAGCAATTTTTTGCATCTTGTTGATCGCTGATGATTTTGTTGACTCTCCACAGACTTGAGAGTTTCACACACTGATGATAGGTGGAGGGGACTGCTTTCATGTCGTGTATCCAGGGCCTGCCTAATATAATATTGCAACAAGACAAACAGTCAATAACACAAAATTTTTGTATTTTATTTACCCCTTCGACGTATACTGGGAGCTTTATTTCCCCAATAGTGTTCTTAGTCTCTCCGTTGAATCCAACCAATACTGAGGAACTGGGAACGATCTCATCCTCAGGAATATTCATCTTTCTCAGCACATCTAATTGAATAATGTTGACAGAGCTTCCACCATCTACGAGGATCTTGCGCACATAATGGTTAGCTACATATAAGGTTATTACCAAACTATCATGGTGGGGATCCTGGATGTTGACTCTATCGCTTTCATCGAAGGTCATGGTCTGTGTTTGAGTGAGAATGGATGTTTTTGTTGGTCTGTCAGCCACTTCTAACTTCCTCTGATCAACATTTCTTTTTGCAGCAGAATAAGAGGTTCCACAGATGTTGGATCATTCGGATATGAACATGATTGTTTTTGCATCCGTTGGTGGAGGAGTTGGCTTTTTAGGAACATTCTCAGGATTCTGCTCTCTTCCCCTTTTCCTGCCAAGTAATTCTTTCAAGTGGCCTTTACTGAGAAGATAGCTAATTTCTCTTCTGAGAGCAATGCAATCATCAGTCAAGTGTCCAAAGTCTTCGTGGAAGGCACACCACTTTGACTTGTCTTTGTAGACTCCTTGTTTTTCCACCTTCTTTGGCCACTTGGCTTTTTCACCTAAATCCTGCATGTCACATATTAATCCACCAATATCAACAGAAAAACAATATTAAGAAATTTTAGGATATTCTTCATTATCCTCATCATCAACTGCATTGATCCTGGGGTTATCAGGCTTGTAATAAGGTTTTGACTGATATGATTTTCATGGGGATTCGGCTTTCCTGTTCGTCTGGTCATACTTCGGGATATCGATCTTATAATTTTTCTTATCATCCTCCAGCCTGATAAACCTCAGAGCTCTGCTTCTCGCTTCATCTAATGACCTGCATGGAGTCATAACAAGATCTTCATATAAAGAAGAGCATTTTTCCAACCCCATCTTAAGAGCTTCCACCGCTGAAGCCGGGTTTAGATTTGGAATTTCCAATGACTCCTTGCTAAACCTAGTAATAAAATCTCTCAAGGATTCCCCAGGATTTTGGGTAACCCTGTAAAGATCACCTGTCATTTTCTCAAATGTTCTACTGCAAGAAAACTGGTTATTGAACAAGTTAATTAAGTGAGAAAAAGAAGTGATAGTATTAGGAGGAATACTTAGTAGCCATTTCATGGCTGCTCCGGTCAAGGTAGATCCAAACCCCTTGCAAAGACATGCTTCCTTGATTTCCATAGGGATTGGGTTGATCTCCATACGTTCTCTATACTGTGCAACGTGTTCCCCGGGATTCGTTGAACCATCGTACAGTTTCATATTTGGGGTTTGAAACCATTTTGGGATTTGTACGTCACCAATTGATGGCACAAATCGGGATATTCTATGGCTATCAGTGGGAACTTCAGCTATGGGACGGGTAACACCAGGTTCATTTGATATCATGTCATTAAGCTTCTGTAATTCTCGGGCTAAACTTGAACTTATGCCTGCATCCTGCAAAAATCCTTGATTAGCATTAAAAGGAATTGTATTGAAAGTGTTACCCTGATTGATATTCTGAGGAACGGTTTGGGTGTTGTAGCTAGCATTCCCGAACATAGTATTTCCTGGAGTGACAAATGAAGTGGTCGAGGTGTTAGTCTGCATCGGGATGAAGTCTCCCTGGTGCATCTCGGAGGACCCTGCAAACTGCTGAGTCTGAGCAAATGGTTGTTGAGGATTGAAGGACCTTGATGGAGGCACTTCTGAGAATCCTGCTTGCTGCGGAAATCCTGAGGATACCATCTGCTGATAAGGACCTGAGGATCCTCCCTGCTGCGACAATCCTGAGGATAACGCCTGCTGATAAGGACCTGAAGATCCTCCCTACTGCGACAATCCTGAGGATAACGCCTGCTGAAAAGGACATGAGGATCCTCCCTGCTGCAACAATCCTGAGGATCCTACATGTTGAAACGGCCCAGCAAAGGACGCATGCAGGTATCCTTGGGATCCAGATGAGTACAATCCTGCAGAGGATGCATGCAGGTATCCTTGGGATCCAGATGAGTACAATCCTGCAGACCCTGAGTGCTGGAAGAGCGAGGATCCAGGGTTGTACGCCGTGGTTGACTCCGGACGAACCAATCCTGAGGATCCTGGAGGAGTTAAATCCAGAGATCTCGGGATTAATGGCGTGAATTCTTCCGCCGGCTTCTTGGCTTTTCTGATATCTTCCAGTTCCTTCACCAGCATCTGGTTGGTCTTGTTCTGGCGATCCATCTGTTCCTGTAACCGCTTATAAATAGACAAAAGTTCATTATTAGATACCATAACGGGATCCTGGGGAGATGGTCTTGTTCCCGAAAATACTGGATTAGCAGTTTTCTTCTGAATGTTGTCAGGTTTCTTCGGAATAACATCGGCAGAAGGAGGAGGAGGCATGGACGGTTTCCCGGAGGAATCTGAGGCTGCGGCAGAAGGAGAAACAATCTTTGGTTGGGAAGACATGTTGTGGATATTGAAAGTAGGGTTTAGTTTGAAAGTGAATAATGATCAAATCACCGTTTGCCCCACGGTGGGCGCAAAATTGTTTCGGTCAAAAATTAACAAACTAACTTTTGATCAAATTAGTGCGTGAGGCGAAGTGCTTAATGGTAAAAAGATTGAACACGAGGATATGATTACGAGGGAAAAAACCCTTGATTATGATAATCTTCGTTTCGGTCAAGAGTTTACAACGTAATCTTTAGTCGAATCTCTTCGGTTAAAGATTATGAAATTAACTTTTGGTCGAATTACGCTTGATTATTATGATCTCCGGCACAAAAAACCCCCGGACGGTGAAAACCATCACCGTCGATATTATTAATAACAAAATCAGTGATTACAAAGGTTGGAGCTGGTTAGTAAACGTGAGCTAAGTGATACAATGAGTACTAGCAACTAAACAAGTGAATTGTGTGTGACCTATCGATACTATCAGCTCGAATTTATAATAAGAAGATTACAACTGTTATTCCGATTATTCCGGAAACCCTAGACTAAGTCTTTAACAAGCCGTTACTGCCCACGTTGTTTGTTGACGAAGTTCAAGTAGCATTCCGTTGCAATCCACGTTCTTATAAACATATTTAACACGTGCTCTTATCTGCAAAACAATTAGATAATATAGGGCAATTGAATTAGTCAACGTACATTCCTTAGAATAACAGCTTAAGTCAACATCCTTAAGTTAGGCTCAATTCCGAGGATAAAAATCCGCACCCAACAATGATCTATGTGCCTTTATAAAAGTTTCATGCTTAAAAAATAAAATATCTATGCAAGAACTAACGACACAGCTTATTGCTTGTTTGTCACTTATATATAGGTAAATGTTACCTAATATAATAATATAATCTATTCCAAATTTCATGTAATTAGATGGAAAATATCAAAAGGTGAAGAATATGCTATTTATTTAATTCAAAGAGCATGAGTTGGTTTATATAAATAAAATAGATACACGAACTTTATTTGAGTGAATATTTATACATTTAGGAATAAACACTAAAAGAATATTACAAAATATATCAAAATAGAATTTATTTATTAATACAAAATAGAATTTATTTATTAATAATCAAATATATCAAGCATTAAAAGAATATTACTAGTGTCCCACTATGTCCAAATAGGCAGATAGTGGTAAATAGTGGGTATTGCTTTTGACTAAATGAAAACACCCAAAAAATTAATAATAATAAATTGAGAATTGGTTTTCAACGAAAAAATGGGATCCAAGGCTAACCGATGAGTTCCATTAAATTGCACATGTTACTTATACTTTGAAAGCAAGTAATACATTAAATGTAGAGGGTTTGGATCAAATAAGCTTAAAGAAATCTAAATATAGTGTATTTTTTTTAAACAAAAAAAGAAGTTAGTTTTAACTATGTTAGAAAGACACATTAGTCTGAAGAGTAACAATGTTTGCGCGGCATTGTATCGATCACAAGACAATTGTTTACCCAAGAGATATATTAAGCGACAATTCTTCTTCTAAAGTTAGAATACATGATGAAAGAGAAGACAGACCAACGAGGAAGTTTTGAGGGTAAGAAAAAATTAAGATGCCAGATAATAGATTATGATGATTTGAAGGATGTTAGAGAAGTGAAGACGTTTACTTCATCACTTATTACCTAGTTGTTCTATAATCATATTTTGTGGTCATCAACTATTGCCTAGACTATATGGAGAAATCATTAATTATATAGTCTCACTTATTACTATTGCTGAAACTGTTATTATTATTAACATTAATTTTGTTTATCATAAAAAAGTTTTATAAAAAGAAAATAACATTTCCTTTTAATAAAAGGTTACAAAATCATTTAAAAGCAACAATCAAATATGTTACTTTAACAAACGATACTATTCATGTAGTTTACTCTATTTCTCTTGTTTTTTCATAAACAAACATACAAAATAAGCTACAAGAGAGGCTAAACAAACACCCATAGTATACTAATAAACCATCTATTGTTATGATGTAATTTGACGGTATACGTATGTATTAAACAGGAAATATAATGACATACACTACATACCACAAGATATTTAAGAAATATACAAATGTATACTAGGCGCATACACTAATATATCATGTTTAAATATATATTTATTAGATAAAATGACTGATATAGTAAGATGGCTTATACAAAGTAAAACCTTGTGTGATATGTCAAGGACCATGACTGCCTGACTGGGACTGTCCAAATTGTTAACGCTCGTTGATCGCCTGGCACTTGCTCATATACGTTCAAAAGGCGCTCGTTTGATTTTGACTCGGTTCAATTTGTAAATGAGCCAAGCATGAGTAAAGGTACGCTTGATTCGGTTGACTCGAGTTATTTTTATATTTATTTGACACACAATTAAATTGTCGAACGCTTACAAAATTTCTCTCTCTTTTTACTTTCAGAGTTCATTTGTTCACTTTAAATGTTCAAACTCGGTTTAGTTTGTAAATATGCCAGGGATGAGTAAACCCTCACTCGTTTCAGTTCAGCTCAGCTCGTGTATAACCCGCAGGCCTAAGGGCCTTTCTACACTGTCCAAGATTTAAAGCAACTTTAAAAACTTTGGTATAATGATTGTTCTAGGGAATGAGATTTATTAAATGTGTCTTTAAACAACTTTACATACAAATGTAACAATTAAATATATATAGCAAAATAGAGAAAGGCTTCCAATTTTCTCTACCATTGACTCAATAATTTTTTATAAGTCAGACGTGGCTCAATGGTAGAGCACTCACTTCACTAGTGAGAGATAGGGGGTTCAAACCTCACTATCACCTATTTTTATGGGAGATATAAGGGATGACCTTGGCTTGCCAGGGTTTGAGTCCTGATCTCACCCGGTTTTACCGGCTCCTCGCTGTCGTGCCATTAGGCGGGTGTGGGAGTCGGGTTTTATCCGGTGAATCCCTCAATAAGGTGGACCGCTAGGGGCTTCGTCCGTCCGAAATAGTGGCCGGCTAGGGCTACCTTTGGCCAATGGGGCCTGCGTACGAAGTACCCGTCGTTACTTAGTTGGTCGTTCAAAAAAAAAATTGACTCAAAAATTTTAGTATATTATACGAAGATGTAGGCCACCCTTGTGAATACATTAAACGCCATGTCTGTTTCAAGGTTTTTGTTTTGTTTTGTTTTGTTTTGTTTTGCTGTTTCTATGATACATTAGTACCCTTTTGGCTCTTCTCTTTTGTTCTTTTCACACAGAAACTCTGGTGTGCAAATATTGTGATCTGATTACCTTTGCAGGCTTTCTTTGTTTTCTTTCTACTCATACATTTCTTGTGAAGTCTTGACTCAAAGATACCTTTTTGGGCTATGATTTTGTGAAAAAGTTTCCACATTTATTAGTTTTTCAACTTAAGAAAACAAATCTTTTAATGGGTATTTGATCATTTCTAACAAAGTTTGCAAATTTATCAGTTTTGGTCAATCTTGTCTTTATGATTTTGTGAAAAAGTTTACTCATTTATTAGTTTTTCAACTTAAGAAAACAAATCTGTTAATGGGTATTTGATCATTTCTAACAAAGTTTGCACATTTATCAGTTTTGGTTAATCTTGTCTTTATGATTTTGTGAAAAAGTTTACTCATTTATTAGTTTTTCAACTTAAGAAAACAAATCTGTTAATGGGTATTTGATAATTTTTAACAAGTTTGCAACTTTATTAAATTTTGGTCAATCTTGTCTTGGTTTCTTGAAATTTCTTGAAAATATGATGAACAAAGTGGAATATTTAGGTGGGTGTTCATTGTATAATGATTTTAAGAAATAAGGAGATTTGGGTTGTTTTATTTTGGGTAAATCTTGCTGTTTTGGGTGCACATTTGTGTTGGTGTTGTTGAAAGATGGTGAAAAGTGGTGTTAAAGATGATGTGGAAGAGAGAGTTGTGATTATTGCTGTGAAAGCATCAAAAGAAATTTCAAAAAGTGCTTTGATTTGGGCTTTGACTCATGTTGTTCAACCTGGTGATTATGCTAAATTGTTGGTGGTCATCCCTGCTCAAACAAGTAAACCATTTTATGCTTTTTTTTTTGTTATTTAGGGTTCATAGGCTCTCTTTGGGTTAAAGGGTTTATGAGTATGGGTGTAAAAGAGCCAAGCTGAGCTCGACTAGGCTCTAGCTTGGCTCGTGAGTCGTTTTCTCAAGCTTGATCTCAGCTCAAGCTCGGCTCGGTTATTATTTATTTTTATATATTTATTTGAGAAAACTTTAAACAGGCCTAGGCTCGTCTCGAGCTCGAGCGTAGTACACTAGTACCTTATATGCCAAAGCTTGACTCGAGTTTGGCTGTGCAATGTGAAATTAACACATAGAAGTACAAAAGGGTTGAAACTTTAATATACATAAGGCTCGTTAAGGCTCGACAAGCGTAAACGATCTTCCCATATAAGGATCAGGCTCGGGCTCGATAACTAAACGAGCTATATTTGAGGCTTGAGTTAAGATCGAGCTCGATAAGGCTCGGCTCGTTTCGAGCTTTTAATCGATATGAGCTCAAGTAGTTCGCGAGTGGCCCATCTCGTTTTCACCCCTATTTACAAGGGGTTTTACGCTTTTGGTAGATATGATATCCAAACCAAAAATAACAAATACAGAAGGGGAAGGGGGGGATTGACCGAATTCTATAAACTAAACGCTATTGTTGATCTTTTTAGGTCGTAAGTTATGGAAAGCTCATCGGAGTGATGTTCGCGATAAAAAAGGAGATATCACGGAATCATGCTCTGAAATGATACTTCAGCTGCATAATATATATGATTCTGACAAAGTGAGTTTTGTTATATATATATTTTTTAGAACGACAAAATGCATGAGCCTTTACCACCCAACCAAGGCTGGAATGGCTCGTTTTTTATATTGATGTTTGATTTTGTATTGAATCTGTGTGGTTTGTTAGATAAAGATGAGGATCAAGGTCGTTTCTGGCACCACGCACGGAGTGGTGGCTGCTGAGGCTAAGAAAGCACGAACACAATGGGTTGTTTTGGATCAGTAAGTACGTTATAGCAAAATATATCATATGATTTAAACCCGCATTGGCGGAAAATATTTTGTATGATTTAGGAAGTAGATTAAAATTAATAAATAGTGGGTTGAAGTTGTTAAAAGCTTGAATTGTTAAAGGTTATAGAATTGCTAGATGTTGTACTTTTTGGTAGATATTGATCAAAATATATTGTCCAAAATAGTCAAATTACATCATTTACATAGAAAACAAAATAAATTAAAAACTTAGCAGATCTTTAAATATGTCTACATGAGAAAAATCCAAAATTAGAGCCCTAAAATATGGGATTTGGGTCGGGTCAAAGCACCAAAACGAGCTCTGGTCCGATCCAAAACCAACCGGTCCCCAACCTAACCGATCGGTGTGGAAGTATATCGGTTGACACCAGTTTAAATCTGCTTAAAACTGGACCGATCTGGGTTTTCTCAGATTTTAATCGGATTTGGTGTTGACCTTTTTACTCGAACCGAAGCGGTTTTAAAACCAATCCGGTGTGGCCCAAAATCAACTTTTTTGTCTCGATTTTCTTTGAATTTTAATTAAATATTAATACTGTATAAATGATTTCTGGTCGCAGGAACTTGAATAAAGAGGCAAAAACATGCATCGAGGATCTAGAATGCAACGTCGTCGTGATAAACAAATCCGGCCCGAAAGTACTTCTCGTAAATTTAGTCGAATCACCAACAAAAGAAGCCGAAAACTCGATTTTTTTCTTAGAAACACCAACAGATTGTTTCAAAGAAAATGAGACCATTTGGGATACAACCAAAGTCCCCAATGTAACACCCATAGGCAGCCCCGAACACTCGTCCTTCACCACAAACGGCCGCAACACTTCCTCGTTATCAAGTTTAGATCTACAGTTCTCCCCGTTTTTCGTAGCTGATCATGATTGGGATTCAAAAAAACCCGGGTTTCATTCCCATTCCGATTCCATTTCCAATTCCGTTCCTGACTGTGAAAACATGAGTTATAACAAACTTGACAATTCCAATTCCAATTCCAATTCCAACTCCAACTCCAACTCCAACTCCAACTCCAACTCCAACTCCAACTCCAACTCCAACTCCAACTCCAACTCCAACTCCAACTCCAACTCCAACTCAAATTCCATTACCACTTCCAATTCCATTTTTAACTCCAACTTCAATTCCACTTCCAATTCCAATACCACTTCCAATTCCAATTCCACTTACAATTCATGCTTCAGTTTTAAATCCACTTCCAGTAATTCCAATTCAAATTCTAATTCCAATTCCAGTTCCAGTTCCGACCGCGAAAACACAAGCTCACATTCCCCAATCACCGACGCGTTACGCGCCAAATTCTCCAAACTCGACAACCGCCTCGAAACGACACCCAAACACGCAAAAAACACACTTCCATCAACCCGACACCCGCCACATAAACCTCCACCACTTTGTTCCATATGCCAACACAACCCACCCGTGGCCGGAACACCACCAAAACTGTTCCTTTATAACGAACTCGAAGACGCCACAGACGGGTTTTCAGAGGCCAACTTCTTGGCAGAAGGCGGGTTCGGGTCAGTCCACCGAGGAGTGCTGAAAGATAACCGGATGGTTGCTGTTAAACAGTTAAAGATTGGTAGTGTTCAAGGTGACAATGAGTTTTACTCTGAAGTTGAGTGTTTGAGCTGTGCACAGCACCGTAATATTGTAATGCTGATCGGATATTGTGTGGATGATGACCAGAGGCTGCTGGTTTATGAATATGTTTGTAATGGCTCACTAGATTCTCATCTTTATGGTACAACATTACATTACAAATCCTCTGTTCTGTTTTAAGATACATTTGGGCTCAAGCTCGCCTCGCTTGACTTACTAGAGCTTGAGCCCGGCTCGTTACGAGCTTTGTTTCTAAAGCTCGAGTTCAGCTAGTGAGTAGTTTTGAAGCTCGCCTGCTTGAGCTCGGCTTGTTTGTTATTCATTAATTCATTTATGAATACAATTATTATATATATATAATAGTTATATAAATTATACGCTCGTGAGCCAGCATGAGCTGGATAAGTAAAGTTCGGGCTTGGGCTCGTTAGCTTATTTATAGGATCGAGTTCATTTAAGTTTGGCTCGATTGTTATTAAATAATTATATACATTCATTTATAATTATCTTTTATACATGTCAAATTTGGTGAAGTTCAACATTCAAATGAACAAAAATTGATTGAAGAAGCTGCATTTTTATTTTAGAGCAAAATCACGGGATATTGGAATGGTCTGCCCGGCAAAAGATTGCGATCGGAGCTGCCTGTGGGTTAAGGTACCTTCATGAAGAATGCAGAGTGGGTTGTATTGTTCATCGCGATATACGTCCGAATAATATTCTACTAACTCATGATTTTGAAGCTTTGGTATGCATAAATGTAACTCTGTTTTCAATTTCCAGTAGATTTTGACTTTTCAAGTCAACCCTGATCAAGACCTCGTTTTGGAATGTGAACACAGGTTGGAGATTTTGGACTGGCTAGGTGGCAGCCGGATGGTGAATCGGGTGCTGAAACTAAAATAATTGGAATGTTCGGGTATTTGGCTCCAGAATACGCGAAAAGTGGTGAAATTACTGAAAAGGCGGATGTGTATTCATTCGGGGTGGTGTTGATTGAGCTCATTACAGGACGAAAAGCGATTGATATGACCCGACCTAGGGGCCAACAATGTCTTACTAAATGGGTATGGAAAAAAATGTCTGCGGGTTGGCCCAACCTGTATGACCCGAAAATATATTGGCGCTTTATCCATTTTGCCTTTAATTCTTGTGCATTTTGTGAACAGGCCCAGCCGTTGCTCAAGGAGACCGCCATTGCTGATTTGATTGACCCGCAACTTAAAGACAATTACACGGAACAAGAGGTTAGATGCATGTCACGTTGTGCATGGTTGTGCATTGGACGGGACCCACATTCGAGACCTCGAATGTCTCAGGTATGAACATTAAACTCTGAAGTCCGAACACACTTTTGGGTTGTATAATTATTTGTAACGATTGTCTCAATTTTTTATTATTTTTTTTTGGTAATTAGGTGCTATGGATGTTGGAAAATAATGATATTAAGTGATTGATACGTAAACGGGTGTGTTTTCAGCAACCATTTTCGGGCTGGACAGTTGATGGAGACGTAGTTTAGTACGCAGAGTCGATGGATAGTTGAAATATTAACATTTTATGCATTTAGTGGAATACTTGTACAACTGTACATATACATTTATATATACAGAAGTAAAAAGTGTTACATGTTAAACGAACTTGTAACTTGTAAGTTTGGGGCGAATACGTTAGCTTAACGGGCTGGGTGTAATTAACTAGTTCATGGGTCAACCCGTTTGTTTTTTTATTTATTTATTTTGAGAAAAGATAACTTTGTGTTATGAAGTAATACTTATTCGAGTATTGTATGTCAATTCTTAAATGCTAAAATATAAATCGGTGCGATGTTTCAGCCGCTTAAACACAATTATTTTGCATAAATCTGTGTTTTTGGGTAAACTTGGTAGTGATATATAGAAATAAAAACACTTGAACCGACTTTGTTTGTGTCAACCCGAACGGACCTAGATAACTAAAGTAAGTAGTGTATTGTATCCTGCGTGGTTAGTATTATACATTTTATATGATTGTGAAAATTAATATCTAAAGATATGTGTTGATCTGTTGAATTAAGCTTATGTTAAACAAGAACACATGACATACAAAAGCTAAAGCACAAGATAAGAAACAGTCTTCTTTTTATTGCCGATAGCAGACACAATTTCATTTCGGCCCATTTACATTTAATCCAGTTGCGTTTTAACTTTAGCCCATTAGTTAAGACTGAAATATCTTGATCTATTTTAGGGGTGTCTAGAGGTGCACAAACCGGGTATTTTGTAGGAACCGGGTAACTACGGTTCGGATATGGTCAATAAAAGTCAAAACCAGGTTGGGTAAGAACCGGTTTCGAGTATAGTCGGGTATTTGACCGGGATTTTTCGAGTCAGGTTTTGATCGGGTTAAGGTGGAACCGTTTCCGACGGGCCCGGTTCCGGGTACAAGTTCGGGGAGAAACCCAATACCAGGTCGTACCCGCGGGTTAGGTACAGGTAGGAATCAGTTGGAGGTCAGATACACTGGGTTGGGTCCGGAACCGGGCATTGTGTGCACCTCTAGGGGTGTTTTGAAAGTAATGAATTTAGACCTGAAACTTCTAGCTATAAGTATTTATTTAACTAATTGTAAATGAATTCGAGCTTGAAACCGTTGGCTACAATAATGAATTGCGCAATAAATCCAATTATAAATATTCAAAAAAGTTCGATGTTGTTTGGTTCGGCTCGATTTTGGAATGAGGCGTAACCAAAACTAAGCATAAGTTTTGTCGAAAATTGTTATTAGCTTGGACAAGTGATTTTGGTTTTCGGTTTCAGTTCGATTAATCATTTTTGTTCTCATCCCTATCTATTATTATCTCATCATCAGGTTTCTTTAAATCATTTTAACTATTTTTCACTTTAGTTTAACCTTATAAAAATAAAACACCTCAAAGTGTAGCATATGTATTATGTATATATTTACATGCAAATGAGGACGTATCATATGATGAAATAGATACATATTTTTTATTCGTGTTTCATTCATTAAAAGACAATGCTGACATTGATACAGAAGGCAAACGGACAACAAGCTACACGCATCTCCGTCACAATTTATACCTTCACCAAAACTCACAGTTTTTTTCATTGCATTTTCTAGTGTCCATATTACCATCATTATTAGCAGTTTCACCTATTCACGGTACGCATATATCTGTTAATAATTGATGCAGACAGTTCATGACTTCGAGACAGTGGATTCATTTCATCTTGTTTTTTTCAGATGGTGACAACACCATTATCATATAAAATGTTAGCTTTAGACAGAAATCAAACCAAAAATGGACTGAAAGTAATATAGACATGGTTGTTATAACAAAAAAATGTTAAGGTGGGCAGGTGTCAAGAATAGATGGTTGGGTTGAAACGCCGTCATTTTTAGGATTGGTCGAAACATGTTCGGTTTCGGTTGGCTTGCAAACACTTCTTTCAAGTTTTCTTATATATCAATAATGTGTTAATTATGATTAGTAACATAATTATATTACTTTAAACAAAATGATTTAATAGATTGTATGCATATGTTACCGACTTACGTACAAACTCTTCGACACGTTAGACTCATTTAGTTAGCTATTTTTTTATTTGACGTACGTATTTGAAATATAACACAACCAAATCAACACACTTACAATTAAACATGTCAAAATTGCCACATAGAGTTGTAATTATACTATTTATGGCTGGCCAAAGCAAGCTTAGGTGAAAACAAATCTTTTTTACCTACACATATACGATCATGATTTTGTTATGAATGAAAAAGTTTATTCATATATTTATGTTTTGTTTTGTGGAAAATGATTTAGGAGGTTGTAAGCATTTGAATATAAAGATAAGCATACACTTGAGAAAGATTTTTGATTTAGGTACGTAACATACAATCATTTAACCTAATTCTGTTTTAGCTAACTTTTGATCATTTGTACCCGTTTTATGTGTAAGAAATAAAAATACCATTATTAAGTAAGCGGGCCGTGTACCGCTTACCACTCTATGAGCATATTTGGGAATGAGTTTGAAAAATGCTTATGGCTTTTCAACAAGTCATTTTAAAAAGCCAAGATTTAAGGCTTTTGGAAAACTACTTTTTAGCCATTTCAAAAAGCTAAAATAAGAAAAAAAAATTTATGATTGCCAAACACATTTAAACTTATTGGCTTTTTGAAAACACCAATAAGACTCTTACAGATTTCTTCTACACCCAGTATTCTTTCAAGTTGATATATACAAAAGAAAAAAAAAATCTTTCATGTTAGTTGGCTTTTAACTTAACACAATTGTACTTTTTAGGCCTAGTTGCTCATGTTTGACACTAATATGTGCCCTACACCCCTATTTTAAACACCTTTCTTGTGTATTAAGTCATTTATAAACATATGTGGGAGTGGTTGCATAGTTTGTTTGTCTTTGCTTTTGTAACAAGTACTAGATTGATACATGATGATAATACAACATAATGATGCAATACAAGTACAAAAAGGGTATAGTGTTGTAATGTTTTTTGTACTTCTATAGTACTTCTGATTAGATCAAAGTGCTCAGATTTGATCCTAGTAATCTAGTATAACTATATTAGTGCTTTTCCACAACTGATATCTAGAACAGATATTATTTTTATTGCCACTAAAGTTAAAATGGTTTTAGGTAATGATAAGATTAGTGCTAGAAAATATATGTGGACCTTTTTCACTTTAAACAACATATTAGGTTGATCAAAGTGATTATGGTTATGATTCTTGATCAACATAATTAGATTTGCATAATCATGTATGAAGTTGAAATAAAATAAAAACAAAGGTATGATGGTACCAAATAGAGTCCGGTTTCTTTTTGTTTGTAAACCTAACATTATCTATCCTTACCATTTTCATGAAAACTCTGTAATATTTTGGCTTCACGCCAAATTAAATATTAGAACCGTTTCGGGAATCACCTTCAAACATATATACTTCCAAGCACCATTTTAAATCCTTACATTGCTACAAATGTGGATCGATATTCGCCATATTTTAGTAATTTACAACAATTTTGGTTTTTGGATATATATATATAGCTTGTTTTCAGGGTTGTACTTGATGCATGCATAGTATTACATGTGTGTTTAGACTTTGCTTTTCTAGAAGGAACCAAAAGGTTAGTTATAAACTTATAATAACTATAGTTGGCAAGTTGCCATATTATTGTATGTTGTTTACATATGATGCCAACCAAACTCCAAATCTGTCACCTTTTTTTTTCAGAGTGGAGACTATCTTGTTTGGCCAATATGACTTAGGTTGTGAATTATTATATAGTTTGATCAACACTTGATATATTTATTTAAGATATCTTAACTTTATTATATAGAATATTTTGTCATGAGAAGGCATAACCAATGGAGGTTTATTAGGCTACATATATGGTGTTAAAAGATTCCTTCTTATAGTAATGCCAATTTCCATACGCTTTTGCATAGATCACCCAATGAAGTGATTTTGTATGTATGAACTCGATTTATAAAATCTAATCCCACCTAATTGGTTGATTCGGTCGACCTCTAATCATGAAGATCGATCTTTAAAAACTAAACTTAAAAACATTGAATAATTGACGGGGCAATGTCATATATACCCCTTGGCGTATTTGTTGACATATAAAATGTATAAATTCGACACGACCTAATTGGTTGAGTTAGTTGACTTCTAATATTGAAGAGACCCGTCTACGATAAGCCTTGGTATACATGTTAAAAAAATATCATGGTTGAATAATAGATGGGTAGGTTTTACTTTTATATAAACTTCTAGACATATTAGATGACCTAAGGTATGAAAATATCCATAATAGTTTTGTCTTGGTTGATCAAATAACCTACATTTTATTCTAATCTTGGATTCTTGGCAATAATTTCTTTATTTATCATGTCAACATATGTTTACAACTTTAATGATGTTAATGTGAAGATTATTTAAAATGTTAATTGAGCTTTACCCACTATAATAATGAATGCCGGCTGTTGTGAAATATATTTCTAACAGTCCAAACTTGTTTTCATTTTTAAGTTTTCAAGACTAAAATCTTGTAAGTATATTCTTATCATTATTATTAAAAATTGTCAAATATGTGTCATGAGTTTAATTTGCTTATTAATCTTAACCGAAACAGATATAAGAAAGCTATAACACTTTAAGGAATGCGGTTAGTGGCCAAAGAACAACAAATCCACTAAAATAATGTAGTTAAGCATTTTTAGACGAGAGTGATATCAATAAGAGCGACGAGACTCTTGAGAAGTCATTGTTTTGTTGTAAAAAAGAAGATTTTTTTTACATAATATCTTGATCTCTACAACCTAGCTATTGTGTGTACGCAATAATCACTTGCATATTATTTCATATATTCTAGGGATAACCTTTTGAGATGCCAATTTGGTAGATTCTTTTGTTTTATAAAATATTATTTTGTGAAGATAAGTGATTTTAGTCATAAAAATGTTATCCTTTTTTTAATTGTAAGTGCCCATATTGTAAAAAGGAATATCCATCCAATCATTTATTCTTAGGTTTACATCCAATTTTGTTCAAAACCCCACCTCCCACCACACATATATCATCATCATTATTTCCCTTGGTGCCAAACCTAAGACTTGTCTATCTTTCTCTCTTTATGTGTGCTTTTTAGGTGTTGAATGATTGTGGGTCATTCTTACTTCTTTGTTTTTGCAACACAACTTTGAGCAAAAATGGGGAGAAAGTGCTCACACTGTGGTAACATAGGCCACAATTCAAGAACTTGCACTAGTTTCAATAGAGGCAATGTCAATAGCACAGTTTTGGTAGGAAATGGTGGTGGTGGAGGAGGATTAAGGCTCTTTGGAGTTCAACTTGACTCACCACACTCTATGGTCATGAAGAAATGCCTTAGCATGGATTGTTTCCCATCTTCTTCACCATTACCAACTTCGGTTTCACCTTCTTCTTCTTTATCTTCCTCGCGTGTCTCCATCAATGACCTTACCGACAAGAGTGTGTCGGTTGGTTATCTTTCAGACGGCCTCATTGCTCGCGCTCAAGAAAGAAAAAAGGGTACGCAAGGATACTTATATATCTTCCAGTAGTTACTTAAATCATGTATGACTATATATATATATATATATATATGTTTTATGTTATGTTATGTTACATGATACATTCACATCTTGAGATATAAGAATGTAGATTTCAATGGTAACATTTTGGAGTGGTTGATATGATAGGTCTTCCTTGGTCTGAAGACGAACATAGGCGCTTTCTAGCCGGACTTGAAAAGCTAGGAAAAGGTGATTGGAGAGGAATTTCAAGAAACTTTGTGACCACAAGGACACCTACACAAGTTGCAAGTCACGCTCAAAAGTACTTCCTCCGGCAGGCGAGTCTTGTCAAGAAGAAACGTCGTTCAAGCCTCTTTGACTTGGTAGGTATTTTTGCATGGTCATGCATTGCGATGTTGCACTTTGCAATAAAAAGGTTGTACCACTCTTGGTTGCCTCAAGTACCACCCGGAGTTTTGCTTTTATTCACCATACAATATATTTCGGGTGGCTTGAAGCTTTAAGAGCAAAATACAACCCATAATGCAACATATACAACACTATATTGCAGATAACCGACACTCTAAATTTATGGTGAACTTGTAACCCATATTATTTTCTTGGTAAGTAAATGAAAATGTTCCTAAACTTGTTATCTTGGTGGTTATAGGTAAGGGATAACAGCATGAAGAATGTGCTACAAAATCAACAAATGAATTGTACCATGAGTCGAACAAGCTCATTCGATGAAGAATACAAGGATCACAACGACAATAATCATTCTTTGATTGATTTTGGTTCTCTAAAACAAGAGAACTACTTTAATCCGAGGATCAAATCCTATGAAACATCATCAATATGTTCCAAGATGCATGCTTCTCCAAGCGCTACACTTGATTTAGAACTTACTCTTGCATCTCCAAATCCGATGGACCAGAACAAATCGTCTACTACCTCCCTCCAACTTGGTCCGATAATTAGTGTTGTTTAGGGTTCGGTTTTATCTTAACACTTGTTGTATGTTAATTGTTTAAGAATCTGATTATCAAATGTTGTAGATATATTTCTTGAGTTTTGAGACCTTTGGAATAGGTCTTCTACTCCGGATAGATAATATTTTTGTAACTACAAATATATGTGTATGCTTTTTTTAATTAGGAAAAATCCAGAGAATAATCTTTATATTTTTTTGGTATATTTAAACAACATGCTATGTGCAATATATTGGTTCTTATAGTTAAAAAGAAAAAAAAAATTAAAAACTGTGTATCTAGTGTAACATCATTAATGTCTTAGAATCTACTATTAACTATTTTTTACGAGAAATAAACCTTTTTAAAAGGAAAAGTAAGCTTTACAACAAAATAGAAGACAAATAGACAATAAGATGCCATTATCCAAAAATTAACTTATCCAAAAATTAACTGTTCCTATAACAATAAATTAAATAAGTGAAAAGTAGATGTATCATGTACGAAAAAAAATAAAATACGTTTTGTGTATAGATAATAAAAAAGTAAAAAATATTATCATGTGTTTTTCTATAATTTATAATTAATGATAATCTTTCGTAATGATAGATTGATATTCATATCATGAACACAATATTATATTGTAAAAAAGGATTCCATCATTGTCAATACCTAATTACTCTTTAGTCATGAAACACGAAGTATACTTTAATATCTTTGGTGTTAAATTATAAATGTGTTTTAGTCACAGATGATAAACTAATAAAAATCATAAATTCTTAAAACCATTAAAGACTCGGCAGGTGACATCAGGCTATATAAATAGTTTGAAATTTAAATTTATGGTCGAATTTCTGCTCGTTTAACTTAATATAATTAGTGGTGTTTTTTTGGCTCTTGTTGACGTTTGTTTATAAAAGGTTACGTTTCGTGGGGAGGTGGCTGTTGTTGACGTTGCTTGTTTTTAAAAGGTTACGTTTCGAAAAAAAACATCAGGCTATATAAAAACAAACGAAAGGGTAAATAAATAATGTGTTGTGCGTGTAATGAAACTTTAACGCATTGTAGTCATTAAACACATACATTATGCAATAATTATAGACCACAATAGATAATTAAAATGATAAATCATAGCCATTAAAAACGCATAACTATTAATCACCACGTGATACATTATATATTACCAGACACGGACAATAGATGACCCCTTGGTAACCAAGAGTAGAAACCTTCGGTAACCAACAACTGTCACATAGTTTCATGAAGCATTATGTCATTTAAGTTGATGTTGTGATGCTTTGCTAACTATAAAATGCCATCTTTGGTCTACTTTAGGTTGATGCTCACAATAAAAACATACATAACAGTTCTTGTTTTTTCTTAATTATTTGAGATATAAAGACATTTATCGAATTACTTTAATCTGAAAGTGATAACACGATTCAAGAAAATTATCTTGGAAATTACCTATAATAATATGTATATGATCTTCTTAGTTGGAATTTAATGCAAGAAAAGACTGTGGATAGAACATAACCATGAAAAGATGCTACAATGTAACAAGGGTACCTTTGAGTCCTTGGATTTAGACAAGAAATTAGGATGTGATATTGCAAGAATTGAAAGAAATGGACCACTAATTTAACAAGGAGTTGTACCCTTTGTATAAGCAACTAGAAGCTATTAAGATGGAGACCTAAGAATTGATATGTGGACCTTCTGAGAGGATGAAGACAAGATGAAAAGATTCAATCAATCTGAGAAAAGATTTTAGATGTGTCTAGAGCTTTATATATAATCATCAAGCTTTTGTCTCCTTATAGTTCATTCCTACATGATGAACAAGAATCAAAGAAAAAAAGATTTTTTTTGGAGGATTAAGCCCGGTTTGAAAAGGATGGGTTCGTTTAACTTGGACACAACTTTCTTGAGTTGGATCATCTAAAATCTAAATCATTTGGTTATTTCAAATCCGATTAAGATCCCTTCATCCAAATCTAACCTTTAAAAATATATAGTCTTTGTCTCTTTGATGTGTAACTCGTGAAATTCGGGTATGTTAGCAGGCTTTTGTGCTTATATGGTTACCCTCTTAAGAGTTGGTTTTTTTATGACCATGAGAAGCTGAGAACATATTTTCATAAAACATGTTAGACCCCAACTAAGTAATTAAAAACTAGCTTACATCGGGCAGGTGGTCTTCAAGGGGTTAAAACACATAACATTGGATTCAAAAACGAATTACCTTTGCAAGAGAGGCTGAATTGTTGTTTACTGTTGTACGTACCACCCATAAGGTTCTAGGAATATCGGTTGAAAATTTTGGGGAAATTCTGCGTTCGATTTAGATGGGGGTAAATACTATGGTAGGTCCGGGGGATTATTATCTCTCGAATGGTGTTCGTTTCAAGAATTATCGAGGAGGTAAAGGTGATAGCTAGCTTACTTGTGGGTTAGCACTAGATCAAAGATGTATAGTTTAAAGTGGAGTGATTGGTGTAATTTTATTTTAATTTAAAGTGGATAATGCATGGTTGTATTTTCTTTGGTTCTCGAACTAGTGACGTCTAACTAAAGGTGTTTCGTTATTTATGATATTTCACCGTTGTTAAAAAAAGAAAAGAAATGAAACTTATAGGACTCGATGATGTTTTAGGTTTCCAACCATGATCCATCCATCTATCAAACTACATCATTCCTCAAATTAAGTCTTTTTGTTCTATGAAGCCAATCTATTACAAGAATTAAGTATATTATATGTATTCGAAACCACAAACATTAACACTATTTGACATATTCTCATATGTGAATTGTGAAGTACCAACTTGGCTCATAAGAAGTTGACCACTCTCATTATATCTCTTTGTTTTACTATCATATTCTTGGATGAACACTTTTAAGAAACAGTGACCCATGAAAAACAAAAAACCTTTGTCTCCTGTATTAGCCGTTTCTGGGATGTCTTTTATCATCTTTTTTGTTTTGCGTTTGTTTGTTCATCTTATGTATCATCAATAGTATTCACATGTTTTTGTGTGGAGGATACACCTTTGTCCCCAACCATCAAAGTAAGGGTGTAAATGAATCCATCCAATTCGTGAGAGTCACTCGGGATTTAACACGATTTTTATTAGATTCACTCATCTAAATTAACCTATACTTATATAAAAGGTTTTTTCATTATATAAAAAACATTCAAACGATTACAGTGAAGTGACAGGTAAACCAAATCATACTAAAAACAAAGTTTTAGTTCTTATGCGCCGATAAATTACTATATTATATTTTTACAAATCATATAACTATATATATACTTTTGCTAGAAAACTAGCTGTCAATATTGTGCTTTAAAAAATAACACACATTCACATAATGATATAAGTTGATAGAAAATGAAAAAACTTGCCACTGCACAAGTATTTGGGGGGAGACATTAATCTATCTTATCGTTACTATGGATATATATGTCCAATAGTGTCACCATCAACCTCATCCCAGACTTATCCCACATTTTCTAATGATATTTGGCAGATTATTTACATATTAGTTTATTCTAAGTTATTTTTATTTTGAGAAATATCGGTTAGCTACTTAGCTAGCGATCCTTGCACAAAGTTTTATCTGTAACGATACACAGTAGAGTAATTACATGGATGCTCTATGTGGTAATATTACGGTTTTGATTGTAAGTTTTTGAAAATTACACTTACTATTTATACTCTTTACTTTGTTGTAACATTGTTAATGTCATTAACTAACGTTAAAAGTTGTGTTAAATTGTTAATTTTTATCAAATAAGGAAAATAACTATTTTATTTATATTCCTACTGTTAAAATAACAAAAAAAGAAAACATATCAACACCCTTCCTCTCTTCTTCTAACTATCTTTAATTGCACATACTTTTTATCTATCAAAAATAGTTAATAAAATTTTGAAAAATATAGGAAAAGGATAAATATATAAGACAAAAATCTTACTATAACACAGCTAGAGAATTTAAATTGTGGGGAAAATACAATTAAATGTTACGGTACGTTTTCTTTCGAGAAGGAAGAAGTTGGTCCTGACATAATTAAGATGATACATGTTGTCACATTTGTAGATAGACACTTTGACTTTTCCCAAATCTGAGTGGTGACTAGCATGTGGGGTTTTAATTACAGCAACGAGGCCAATTTTATAATACAGATATGTATCTAATTAACATGTGACACTAAGAAAATATATAGATAAATTAATATTTTGTTAAAACTCTTGGTTGGTTATTGGTTTAGATTTTTTTTATTTTGGTCTTAGTGATGATCATGAGACACCAATACCCTTATTAATCAACATAATTAATCAAGTAAATCATATATAGCTTACTCAAGAGATTATGATATAAACTATATGGTTAGCCACGGATCACCAACTCACCAACCATCAGCACAGTTAGGACTCTAAATGAATCGAACGTTCAGTGAATTGTTTGTAAAATGTTCGGCAGCATAAACGTTTGTGTATGTTCAGTTTTGGACAAGTCATCTACTTAATACTTTATATTCGTTTGTTTGTCTTCATTTATGTGTGTTCATCTATGTTCGTTTATCTTTGTTCAATTGTGTTTATTTATGTTCGTGAACTATTCGTTTAAATTTAAAATAAACGTACATAAACGAGCACAAATATTTTTCCGATTATTAACTGTTCATTTTCATTAACATTTAAAGTTAAATAAACAAACACAAGCACGCACTCGTTTATGATCGTTCGGTCTACTTACAAGCGTAACCACCGCCAAAGCCCAATCCCCATGTGTTTATTATGGATGGGATAGAAGTTGACACGTCTTTATGTTTTGTATTCCTTTGTACTATTATAAATTTATAATCATCAAACCCTATCAAGATTGAGATGCATCAATCATTGGGCCCAGATTGTTTCATGTGGGCTTTCATTTCATGGGAAAGCAGACATCCACCTAGATTCCTAGAGGTGTACTAAACCCGTGTTTTTTATCAACCCGAACCGGTTTTGAATCCGATTTGATAGTTCAGAAGGGGAACCGGTGATAGAACCGGTAGGCTGGATCGGTTTGGCTGAAATTGATTCCTTTGTCAAATTGGTTCAGGTTGGTTTGCAGTGAACCGGCTCTAAACTGGTTTTTTACACATCTCTACATCCATCCACCCAAATTTGAACGTTAAGTCGTTAACTACCTGTTTTCTTTGTTACAAGCCCAATTTAGAAATTGGGTTTCTCATTATGGACCCGGCCCGTTTTTCTGTACAAACCGATGGAAGTTCCTGAATTTAGTATAGCATACAACCAAAATGTAATTAGAAGTTCGATTACGGATTTTGTATGGTAAAAAACTATAAGATTAAAAAGTTAAAACGGTACATGTTGACCACATTTAAAAAGATATCACAAGCATTGGTGTTATATAATTGCGTAGTAAAACCATTATATTTCACATGTTCAAAGTCGGAGATGAATAAGGGTAGGATACATAGTAAAACCATTATATTCCACATGTTCAAAGTCGGATAACTCTAATGCTCGTTTGTGATACTTAAAACATCATACAATATTACAAACAAACAATAGGGTGACAATATCCAACCGGATATACATATACATCGCTACGGTTAAGTAATCGGGTCTAAATAAGATAACCTCCCATTTAACGTGATTGTACGTTAGATCTCTAATAATTGGGTTGATTTAAAAATATTTAGTAAATTTCTTTAATTATGTAAGCTTAACTGGATTATATACAAAACAAAGTAAAGATTGTCCTTTAATTATAGTTGGGCTGATTTGTGTAATTCACATATTTTAGTTGGATCAAAATGCACATATATCCATGCCCCATATGTAAACTCATCAATTTGATTTAAGCTTATGTAGCTGGCCCATATAGTACTTGATCCATTTATAGCATCTTCTAGGAAAATAAAATTTTCATAACTATTACTTCATTTATTTCAAGCGAAAAAGCTATTATGAGAAATTTTACACATAACAAAACATGTTTATAACATGCCGCCGTTCAAATTATCAATGTTTTAAAAATCGGTTTTTAATCCGTACCGGATTTGACTATAAATCAAATAATCAATGTTTTAAACCGGTTGTACCAGGAGGAACTTCAATTAAACATAGCAACCCAAAAGTACATTATTCTATAATAAAATTAATTCATAATAAAAAAAAATCAAAAGCACTTAATTTTCATACGTCTTTTTTTTAAATAAAAGTATGCAATATGTTTATGGCATCAGAGTGTTGCATGTTAAACCTTAGACAAGTGAATCAAGAACATCAAAGACGATATTGCATAAAACATTTATGCGACTATTTTCATTAATAAGAAACAAGAACAAAATACTTACTACTCTCTCTACTCTCTACAAATAAAACCTTTAATGGGTTGATATAACACCCACAATTCTAATCCTACTTAAACTAGGAAACATAATTAAACTAGACTTCTAATTTATTTAAATAAGTAAAAGATAATTATGACATCAAGTTATTCAACTTGCTCCATGAACTTTGGATCTCCACCATACCGCCCCTTGAGATCTTCCGTACCACCCTTATACTTTTCGTATTAAACATTCGGGACCTTCAGATTGGTGTTGCTCCAAGTTTTACATTGCATGCATCAGGTTCACGATCGACATTCTCACTTTATTGGTTTCATTTTTAATCGCTAAGTTGAAAATAATTTTTAAATAATATGGGCTGCAAAATATCAAAAATATTGGGCTTAAAACCTGTTTGCTTGTTAAACCATCATTTTAGAAAAAAAAAACAATTGCTACGATTTTCTAGCAAACCACCAAAAATATATGGCTCAAAATACCGGCTTATTGTACGAAACTCGATATCACCGGTTTGACCGGCCGGTACAAACCGGTTTTTAAAAACATTGTATAATAATAATAATAATAATAATAATAATAATAATAATAATAATAATAATAATAATAATAATTAACTTTTATTAAAAGGTACGTAACTATTTTAATTCCTTTTAAGATTTGATTAATCCTGAACTATCACTCACCATGTTTAAGAGGAACTTTTATATCATGCCGAATCAAATGGTTCAAAATTCTTTACAGTTATTTAAGCTTAGACATTCTCTATTAAGTATTTAACTCAACATCTCTTCTATTCACGAATGATATAAAATTTACATGCGGTGTTAAGGTCACTCTTATGGACTCGTCATTCATGATGAGATTTACCTCATAACAATCAAAACATGATAATGTTTAGAGTCAAGCATTACTTATACACTAAGATATATATTACACTAATTCATCTTTCCTTAAACATGTTTATAAAGAAATCCCCTCTTTATTTTTTTCTTTATTTTTTTTATATGTTAAAGTTAGGAACAAGTAAAGGAAAGTTATCATAAAAAGTGTTTCGGATTAGTGGGTACTTAAGTACATTTATATAATAACGACCAAAAAAATAAAAGCATGATAAATTTAAGGTCGATACGTTTCATTTATTACTACAAACATGTGCGGTTTCCATCCACATCTTTTCATTTAGCTCCCAAAGTGATAATAAAATTGACTAAAGATGATTTAACTACTACCTATTTTTTTAACGTGTAGTTGTGTACGATAATTTAGGGTCGCTTGTCATATATTACATGTAAAATACCAGTATAAGACGTAAAAACACAACACTTGGAAAGGTCCTGATCAATGTTGTAAAAGTAAGTTTCCAAGGCCGAGTACTCCCTGGGTACTCGCCACAAGGTATGTCGCTGAGAGGAGTTTCTTAAATTCCGCCTAGTTACTAAGAATTGACTAAAGGTGGTCAACCTTAGTCAGAATCGCAACTAGTCGGTGAACTTGAGCCGATTTTGGCTTGAAAAACTAAAACATAACTCATATTTCTTTATTATTAAAGAATAAATATCATTTTTTTACTTAATGACTAACAATTTTTAGAATAATTTATTATTTAAAAGTGTATTTCTCTTATTTATATTGATCTTTAGCTATTTTGTTATAAATATTAGTAAATTTATGATATTCGATATATATATAATATCTAAAAAATAATTTTCTTTATTTACCATGTCCGAGTACTCCCCCAGTACTCCGAGTACACCTAACTTTTCAATCAGCCGCCTAGGGTCCGTCTAGCGACTATTGCAACATTGGTCCTGATCATATAATTCGTGTCATGCACAAGTATTACACTTTTATATTTTAGTTTACATGTTTTCAAATTCAAATTTACATGTCTTCATGATTTTGAAATGGTGATATCTGTTAGTTAAACTCATTAAAAAATTTAAAATTTATTAGCTTATAAATAAAAACGAAGTATTGGGTAAAAATTGTATTGTATATTAAAGATTTTTATCTGTTGTTCAAAAGATTTTTTAGCTGGGAAAATTTCTAATCTAGTCTTTTCATTTTTTATACTTAATATGAGTATTATATTGTTATATAAAAATATAAAAAAATTAGTGAGTTTTTTAAACATTAAGTTATAGGTTCTTGTTATTATGTTTTCCTTCGTTGTGTAAATTGTATAATTTGACAATAAGTTCCCAAGATTCCCAGAATATGGAATGAGACGACGCTTTGGGAAAAGTTCCGACGAGATTTCTACATCAATTATATACTGACACGTGTAAAAAAAAGTTGACAAGCCGGCCAAATTTTTAAAAATGTGTCCATATTTTCTCACTAAGTACTATTCTCAAAAGCAGTCATCTCATTTCGGTTTTTTAATGTTTCCTACATAATCCGTACAAATTTTAAAAACCTAGAAAATTCTTCCTTTTAAATTATGTCTTGGCAGACGCATTTGAGACAAATTTGTACCAAGAAGACGAGATTTATGGTTTTACTTCTTGTCCGTCCACATCGGATGTTTTAATAAGATATATAGGGTAATATATACTGAATGTTCTTCTCCTTGTTCTTTTATCTTCGTCTTCATAACCCTTTGTTCTTGAATCCAGAATCAGAAGTTCAAGAGGGGAGATTGTGTGAGGTTATGGAACAATGGAAGAGGAAGAAGAATGATCATATATAAAAACATGAAAACCAAGTAAAATTATTTAATAAAAAATATTTATATTAAACATGTCAGTGTGGACGGATTTGACTTGATTATTGTCGATGTGGACGGAGTAAATATAAATCCTGTCGGTGTTGACGGGATTCCAACTTATAAGAGCAAAACCATAAATCTCGTCATTTTGGTACAAATTTGTCTCAAATGCATCTGCCAAGACGGAATTTAAAAGGAAGAATTTTCAAGGTTTTTGAAATTGCACGGTTTAAGTATAAACAATAAAAAACCGTTTAGGAATACTACTTTTGAGTAGAATATTTAACATGAAAACATGGACGGCTCCCTCAACATTTTTAAAAATTTGGCCGGCTTGTCAGCTTTTTTTACACGTTGTCAATAAATAATCAGTGTAGAAATCTCGTTAGAACTTTTCCCAAAATCTCGCCTCAGTTCAAATTTTTGGGCTATTTTGTGAATCTTGAGGATTTGTGGGTCAAATTGTATGTTCTCTATTTATAAGACTACTCGCTATGGGGCTCCGTTGGGAGATGTGGCGGGCGCCGTTGGGCGCCGAACACCGCCGTGGGGCGCGGTCCAACCAAGGGCGCCGAAGGTTGGGTGGTTCCAACGGTCGGCGCTGTTGATGGTGAATGTGGGTCCCCCTCTCACACACACATACATACATATGCATATATATATATAGGGGCGCCTTTGGGGGCATAAAACCATAGCGAGGCGGGCTTCGATGCCCCCCTGTTGCTTATGTGACGGTGACGTGTCACGGTGGAGGGGCTTCGAAGCCCCTCACCATAGTGACCAGTTGTAGAGGTAGGGTACCAAAAAAACCCAAATACCCTTAAGTATCACCCGCGGGTTACAGATGATCCTCTTATAAACCACCCGCGGGACAAATGGATCACCCGCATATCACGAATAAGGAGGAACATCCTCATAACACATGCGGAAGCATCCCGGCTTCCTCAAAAGTCATCCGCAGGATAGGATATCTATCCGCCTAAACGTTCGGAAGACAAGGCCAGCGGGACAGCTGTCATAACTCAAATACTCTCTAGAAGAAGGTTTATGATTCTTACTTGGAGAATACGTGACTGAACAGCCAATAAATAAAGGACACCTGGCCAGTTTGTTATAACCGTGCACATGGCCAGGGTGCAATCCATCATATCATCGGGCGACGCGTGTCCAGGTTGTTATGCACATGCACATGGGACGTATAGCTCAACCTATCACAAGAGGACACGCGTCCAGTCAGTTATCAAAGATCTTCTGAAAGAGGACAGCTGGCCCAATCATCTTCTTACATCCTTCGTCTATAAATACCTTGTCAAACGGTATGAGGTATTCATTCACTCACTTGCATTCTGACTACACTTAGTCTGATTACTTTAGTACGTTCTTCATTTACGAAGGTTACTGATTCTCACGCCGGAGGGTGGTTACAGGAAGACCCCCCCTCTTGTCCTTCCTGTAACGAGACTCACGGTGTCTGTTTTGCAGGTTCCGGTCATTGGACTTTGGGAAGCTTTACTCATATCTTAGTTGTAATTATCGTACTTTACTCCGTAGACTCATTGGATCCAGGACCCATACCCGGGGATCGGATCCGTGTTTCTTCATTGGCGCCATCCGTTTTTGGTGTTAGAATAGCAATAATTTCCGTTGGTTTTTCGGTTCGTTTGATATGAGTAACCTTCCTGAAGGGCCGACGGGAACCCCTGCACCCGATTCACGTGTAACTAACACAGAAGCACCTCCGGGTCTCAGTGTTTTTGCACGAATTACGACTCCAAGTGGCCGTACTCTTGAACGTGTCACAGCACCGGGGTCACGAATCACCAATGTAACACCTGGGGAATTTACTCTAGAAAATATTACAGCACCGACCGGCCTCACTCCCACAGACATGGGACGTGCCTCGGCACCGGAAGGTTCCAATTTGGGTAACCCAAACAAATTGCAGAAGAGACCCGCTGAAACCGGTCGATATTTGATCCGGAAAACAACTCGGGCGACTCTGATAGGATGAGATCTCAAGAACGTAACTCTAGATCTTGAGGAATGTTAACTCCTGAAGAATGGCTCCACGCGCAACAACAAAGTTTGGTGGCTGAGTATGAACGCAGAATACGTAACGAAAGGTTTCACGTTCTTACTCTGGATTATGAGGAATCTCCCCGGAGATCTCTTTCTCCTCCACCTACAGTGAGAGGAAGTCAGATCCGTTACAGTCAACAGGCGGAGCCAGAGTTTGGTGAAATACCGAGGTTACGCCCTCGTCCTCGCATAGACATGCGCATGCCATCCTACTTGGAGGAATTTGATAGCTATGATTCAACTTATCAACCGGGTGAATACAGTACGTATACCGGAGATAGTGGAATGAGCTCCAGAGCAAGGAGTAGTCGTCCGCATGACATTGTTCGCCATACCGAATACCACAGCAATGATGAACGAGACTTCACTAAACCATACCGCCCCGCAGCTTTCTCTGAAAAATCAAAATTCATAGCAAGCATTGCCACAGCACCCTTTCCTGTTAATGCTAAGTTACCTACATCGGTAGGTAAGTACAATGGTATGACTGATCCAAGTGATCATCTCCAGAATTTTGTGGCGGTAGGTGGTGTTAGTGGTTGGACACTTCCCTATTGGTGTAACATGTTCGCATTGACATTAACAGGGACAGCAAAAGAATGGTTCGAAAAGTTACATGACGGTGAAATTTCTAGCTGGGACGATTTGGTGAAGAAATTTTCTCAACAGTTCAGTCAACAGAAGAAACATACTCGAGACCAATCAGAAATTTTAGACGTCGTTCGTCGCGATAACGAGTCTATAGAAGATTTTATCACCAGATTCAATGATGAGAGCCTGAACATCGGTGGTATAAGCAAAGACATGCTTCAGGGTGATGTGATGATTTAGTCCGCACACTTACGGGCAGATATGGAATGCCAAAAGAGTGGGACGATCTCATGACTGCAGCAAAAGTGTATGCGAACACCGAGAAAACGTTAAGAAGTGGTAATTGAAAGCAAAAATTTAAATTCGAGTTCCAAACCCCGAGACCAAATAGACAGGCGAAAGGCCCTATCTGGTCAAGACTTCAGCCAAGTACGGAAGCACCAAAACCATTTGATGCACGATTCCTCATAGGCAATAAAAACAAAACGGGACCCTCGAACCGAGGCCCCAATAATTGGACTCCCCTTTCAAAGACTCCCGCTGAAATTCTCACCACGGAGAATGTGAGTTTTAAAAAACCGCAGCCACTGACGAGAAGATCATTCCTTGATCCGAAAAAGCGTTGTTCGTATCATGATGACATTGGTCATAATACGAATGAATGCAGAACATTAAAAAATGAAATTGAAGCAGCCGTAAAGTCTGGAAAACTTGGACACTTGGTAAAAGGTGGAAAACCTGACAATGGTAAAGCTCCCGCACGGGATATCCAGGGTCCGAGTAAAAAGCAAGTTAGAGATTTAAACGTCCATATGATACAAGGCGGCTATGATACAAGAAAAAAGAGGAAGGAGTCTGATGATGAGGAATGGAAGAATGAGCCAGTGATTTTTCCACGAATCAAAGGGGTCCCGAATAACAAAAACCCCTTGATCATCACTGCTCAATTCGGACATTACCGTTCCCAATACGTCTTCTTCGACACCGGTAGTACTTCGGACATTATGTATGAACAATGTTTTGAACAGCTTGACGAGGACGATAAGGAAAGGTTAAAACCCATCCACGCTCCAGTATCGGGATTCGGAGGGGAAATAATGCATCCGCGAGGGTTAATCTCATTCCCAGTCACCTTAAGTGATGGAATTCATTCTAGGACAGAAGAGGTCGAATTTCTGGTTTTACCAGCACCATCAAAGCATGACATTATTCTTGGACGATAAGCGATTGGTGACTTCAATGCTCACCCGTCCACAGCACACGGTGCAGTAGGAGTCCCAACTCACACCGGCATAGCAATAATTTATGTTAATCGACACTGCTTTGCAACAGAGAGCTCAAAACCTAGCAAGATTCCAAAACAAACTATGAGGACTGAACCAGAGAAATGGGTTTTGAACAAAAAATTTCCTGATCAAACTGTAACAATAGAACCTGCTATTTCCGAGATAGTATGGACTTTCTTAAAGCAGTTATTATCGAAAAATATTGATGTGTTCGCATGGTAACCCGCGGACATGACTGGTGTTCCGCGGAACATTGCGGAGCACAAATTAATGGTAAACCCGTTGTTTATGCCTATTGTTCAAAAACAACGTAAGATGGGTCCAGAACAAACAAAAGCAATGAATGAGCAAGTCCAGGACCTCCTACAAGCTGGAATCATCCTCCCAATTCGTTATCAGACCTGGGTTGCCAATCCAGTTATTGTCCCCAAAAGCAATGGGTCATGGCGGATATGTATCGATTTCAAAGATCTAAATAAATCATGTCCCAAAGATTGTTATCCCTTACCCGAAATAGATCTCAAGGTTGATGCTGTGGCACCATTCAAATTCAAATGCTTTATGGATGCCTACAAGGGCTACCATCAGATCCGCATGGCAGCGGGCGATGAGGACAAAACAGCATTTCGTACCGATCAAGGCACTTTTTGTTACAAAATGATGCCTTTCGGACTAAAAAATGCGGGAGCCACATATCAACGATTAATGGACATAGCGTTTAAAGATCAAATTGGCCGAAACTTAGAAGTGTATATGGATGATCTCGTAATAAAAAGTGTTGAGGAAGACCAGATGTTGAGGGATATCGAAGAAACTTTCGAAACTCTGAGGAGCATCAATATGAAGTTGAAACCCGCTAAGTGTTCAATTGGAATGGAAGAGGGAAAGTTTCTGGGAGTAATTGTCACGAATGCGGGCTTCAAAGCTTAACCAGATAAAGTTCAAGCTATAGCCCACATGCCTTCTCCATCTTCCCTCAAAGAAGATCAGACACTCAATGGCCGACTGGTTGCTCTGAATCGTTTTTTGGCAAATCATGCAGCTTAGTCTCATCCTTTCATCTCAACTTTAAGGAATTGCCTCAAGAAGGCACAATTTAAATGGCACGCGGAAGCGGAACAAGCTTTTCTGGAGGTTAAAAGGTGTTTGATGGAATTGCCCACGTTGACAGCACCCCAAACGAGAGAACCTTTAACGTTGTATCTAACAGCTTCCGACATTGCCATTGGGGCTGTTCTTCTAACAGATCGCAAGAATGTTCAAACACCGATCTACTACTTCAGCCGAACGTTATCAGACCCCGAAACAAGATATTCCATACTGGAAAAACTTGTTTTGGCACTAGTATATGCTGCCCGACGTCTCCGCAGGTACTTTCAAGGGCACCCCATCAATGTCTTAACTGGATATAAGCTCAAAAACGTTCTCAGCAAGCCTGAATTGTCTGGACGACTGGCCAAGTGGGCCATCGAACTAGGTGAACACGCAATAGAGTACAAGCCTAGGCCAACAATCAAAGGGCAGGTGCTGGCGGACTTCGTGACAGAAGTCCCGCACCACAAAGAAAAAGAATGTTTGATCGAGCAACAACCCCAAGCACCTCCGGAATCAGGACAGATTTGGTCCTTATTTATGGATGGAGCTTCAAGCAGTGAGGGATGTGGCGCTGGCCTCAGGCTAGTCAATCCCGAAGGCCATGAATTCACATATGCCATAAAGTTGGACTTCAAAAGTACCAACAACGAGGCAGAATATGAAGCTTTTTTGGCAGGCTTGACAATAGCTAAAAAGCTTGGGGTTAAGCATTTGGAAGCCCGAGTGGATTCCATGTTGATTGCGGGACAGATCAACGACACATACGAAGCGAAAAATGATATCATGGCTTCATATTTGTCACAGGCGAAAGATCTGATGCTCCAATTCTCTTCTTGCAAAGTCATTCATATAAAGAGAAGTGAGAACAGATCAGCGGATGCCCTCAGTAAATTGGTCTCAACAAAATTCGAACACTTTGCCAAAGACATCCGCATCGAAATATTAGACCGCCCGTCTGTCCCGCAACATCAGGTCTTAGTGATCCAAACGGGAGTAGAATCCTGGATGACACCGATTACAGCATACCTGTCGTCCAGAGCACTTCCGGAAGGAAAAACAGCGGCCCGGAAGATAAAGCAAAAAGCCTTGAACTATCAAATACTTGACGGTGTCTTGTATCGACGTTCCTTCCTCGGACCACTACTACGATGTGTGGATGCTGAGGACGCGAATTACCTAATCAGAGAAGTTCATGAAGGCATTTGTGGTCTTCACGATGGCCCGCGAATGGTCGTGGCGAAGTTAATGAACGCCGGATACTATTGGCCGGGGATGCACTTGGATGCTGTAAATGAAATCAGAAAGTGTGATTCTTGTCAAAGGCATGCCCCTAACACGCTACGACCAAAGAACGAGTTAGTTCCAGTCACTTCAGCCTGGCCGTTCCAGAAATGGGCTATTGATATCATGGGACCTTTCCCTGAAGCCCCTGGACGAGTCAAATTCTTAATAGTAGCCATTGACTACTTTACAAAATGGGTGGATGCCAAACCACTTGCTTCTATAACAGCAGCGAGTGTTAAAAAATTCTTGTGGGAATTCATCATATGTCGTTATGGCCTCCCCTTAGAGATCGTTAGTGACAACGGAACACAATTCGCGGACAGTGGGTTACAAGAATGGCTAAAAGAATTACACATTTCTCAAACCTTCACCTCCGTAGCTCACCCGCAAGCGAATGGTCAAGTTGAACGAACTAATCGGACCATCAAAGAAGGAATCAAGGCCAGACTAGGAACTAAAAGGACGGGTTGGGTGGAAGAATTGCCCCATGTACTATGGGCTTTCCGCACTCAGAAAAACTCCAGCAACTCCAAAACCCCCTTTAGTCTAACCTATGGCACAGAGGCCATGATTCCGGCTGAAATCGGAATCCCATCCGCCAGAGTTCTCATGATCGAAGATAATGATCATGAAATCCGAATGAACCTTAACCTCCTTGAGTAAAGGAGGGAATTGGCATCGATCCGAGAGCATAACTATAAACGCCAGTTGCAAAAATATTACAACTCTCGGATCCAAAGATGTGAATTTGACGCGGGAGACTTTGTCTTCCGCAGTAATGAAGCCTCGGGGCAAGAGCCATCGGGCAAGTTGGCCCATACCTGGGAAGAACCTTATAGAGTTCAGAAAGTTCTATCTAAAGGTGCCTACAAACTCGAAAGGTTGGACGTGACAGAGATCCCTAGAACCTGGAATGGGGCCCAACTGAGAAAATGTTACATTTAGTTGGTTTTTCTTTTGGCGTGTGTGCCTAACTAGATGCTAAGAACCTTTGTAATTTCGTTTCTTGTAATTCGGCTTATGCCTTAGTTATGAAAATTTTCATTTCAGTCATTTGAGACTTGTATTATTACATAATCCTTTATTCGTACACAAAGAAGATCCGCCGAAAACACTTATATTATAAAAAAATATAAACAAAGTGTGCCGAATACAATAAAAAGCCTTCTTTATTCATACAAAAAGGGATTACAAAGACATAGAGGAACTTAATTAAGAAGAAAAGAGAAAAATCTAAGGCGCGACATCGTTGTGTTCCGCATCATCGTTTCCCGCACATTCTTCTTCCTCTTCTTCCTCTTCTCCATCAAGTTCTAGAAGAGTCGTTAGCTGCTGGATGCTGTCTTCCTTATCAGCAAGTCCAGATATCTGATCCGTCAAGGAGAATTTCAATAAATCGAAATCCTTTGACTTCTGCTTAAGGATGGCAACAGTATCCTGACCAGCTACGACATACTCCTCAGGAAGCTTGGAGTTTAATCCAAACTGATAACCTTCTTGGAAGCCTAGTTGGCGACCGACCTGTTTAGAAGTTTTGAGAAGGATAGCAACACAATTCCCAAGCTCATCACTAGCCTGGACATCAGCAATGACCTGTCAAAATCATCACGTATAAATAACTCTAAACACTTAGATTATTTGTGGCTAAAATAGAATACATACCTTGGGAATAGCTTCCGCCAATAGCCATTTTTGGTCCGCCTTGGCCCGCACAAGCTCCATCTTGTGACCAGCGCACTCCAAACCTTGGTCACGATTTTTGGCATTAAGATCAGAAAGACGCTTGTCTTTGGCCGCTGATTCAGCCTGCAGAGCCTCAATCAACTTAGCCTGTTCAGCCATTGCTTTGGCATGTTCTTCCAGTTGCCCCTGGAGGGCAACCTTAGCTTCCTCGGCTGCGGAGCGAGTGACCTTCTCCGCCTCCAGGGCTTGGTCGGTTTCTCTAGCTTTGTTTATAGCCCTAAGGGCTTCTTCTTTAGCATCAGAAGCAGAGGCCGCCAGTTCGTCCCATTCTTCATTCATCGCCAGCCAGTCTCTGGTTATCTCATGGGTAGTGGAAATAGAATTTGCCACATAGTAAGTATGAGAGTTTAGCAACTCCTGGCGGATGCTGAGGCGACGTCTTTCCTTTTCACCATGCGGAAGACCCTCCAGCAGAAATTCATAACGTGCGTTCATGTCACGGAATGTCGAATCCCGACGTATGGTCCAATTAGGTTGCTGCAGGGTAGGGTCTTCCTCTTCAGGAGTAGGGGAAGTTTGGGAAGCATAAGGAAACGTGCTTACCCCCCCCCCCTTTGATCCCTAAAACGGTAAACATTATAAGAGGGCGACACCTTGGCATGATCAGTCGTGTCGACCCCATTACCCTTCAAAGGCGAATCATCCGATACAACTACCGGGTCCTCAGCAGTATTAGGAGGCGGTGGTGGCGGACGAACAGGGGAACCCTTTAAACCGGAAATACCTTCAGACAGGGTATCTAGATTCACTAAAGACCATTAACAGTGGGTTAGAAATATTCCAACTCAAAAATAAATAAAGAGAACGTAAGGTAAACTTTGCATACCTAACGAAGGATCCTCAGCATCAAGCTGGTCTAGGCGCGCTCCCAAGGCGGAAGGGTTTGTCTTTTTAGATTTTTTCTTCTTAGAAATAATCCTTACGGGATTAACCTTGCGCTTGCCCGCCACTTTGGAAGCACCTGCATCAACAACTGGACGATCACCCTCAGCAGTGACGTCCTCAGCAACAAGTCTCTTACCTTCTGCTATAGTGGTAGCATCGTCTTGCTCCGCCGTTTGGTGGGACGCAACACGTTGACGAGTAAGACCTGCAGATGAGTTCCCAGCTCTGTTAACATCGGTTGAACAAACTTCTTCACAAAGTGACGACTCCTCGCTAGATGAGAATAGCACAATCACTCCGCTAGAAGAGAGAGCAGTCATAGGTTTGGGTTTCAAAATGCCCTCACCTTTCTGCATACAATCTTTAACATATGCCTCACCTTTGGCATACATCGCCTCGGAAACTTTAGGTTCCGGGCGGAAAGCTGTGGGGAATATAAAATTATAACGGGTGCGCTCAAGGAAAGGCGCATCCCTCTTATCGATTGGACGTCGCACCATCATACCCCCCTCGCAATCCAACAAAGTACTAAAGGCGGAACCTTCACCTACACACACACACACACAAAAAAAACAAAGTTAGAAAATGCTTAATGACAAAACAGAGATAACAACAAACTTACTCTTGTTGGTCTCCTCGTAATACGGTTCCAGACTTTGAAATGGCCACAAGCGGCTCATATTGGCACTCACCATTGCCCCTTCATGAATTGGGCGCAGGGGAGTTGGCGTAGATGTCAGCGTTTTATACCACGCTTGGTCCTCATGGGCACTAGCGGGAACCACAGGCATGGGGGCGTCCGCCTTGCGTTTGGTCATCTTGAAGGGAATGACGTCCTCATGAATCCAGAAAAATTTGGGCTTCCAGCCGTGAAGACTTCGGAGCCATTTCGTTCTGATGATCCTATTTTCGATGGTTGCAAAATTGTACCACCCATCGCGAAAAGTCATCTTATAAAAAACGGCAAACATGCCAACAGTAGGTTCTAGGTTATGAGTTTGGCAACAAAACTCAAAATGTCGAATCCTCAACAACCCAAAGGGATGGATCTGGGACAGATGAATCCCGTAAGTCGTTAAGACCGATCCGACAAATTTGGTTATCGGAACCCGGAAGTTCTTCGTGGTAAAATGATCCACGTAGACAGCCATTTTATTCGGAGGAGGACTAGTGGCGATAGAACCACTAGCAGGACGCTCCGGCTCCCACTCCGTCGTTAATCCGTAAACGTTAACGACGTCATTATAGTCCTCTTCTTTAAGGCATACGACAACGTCGCTGATAGTAGGAGTATTATTCTTCTCTTTCGCCATTTCAGTTTCAAGAAAATTAAGAAATCACAGAAAAGGGGAAGAAATTTCAGAGAATGATGAAAAGTTTTGTCTGCTTGAGAGAAATCTGAAAGCGATAAGATTTAAATGGAAATCACAAGGGTCATACTTATACCCATCGCAATAAATGCGATCCATGAAGTGCCAGAGGAGAGAGAAACCGTGGACCACCAGATGGCTGACACGTCAGGCGGGAAATTCAAGATAGTGCAACCAGACTGTCAACGATGTCATACACGTCTTATCAGTTGCCCTCAAGAAATTTCTCTCTCCGCCACATCAGCATATTTATCCGAAACTTTCAAACATTTCAAAATATTGAAGATTTCAAAAATATCTTCTAAAAAGATATTTTCTTTGAACAAAAGGATATCCACAGAAGATAAGATTTTTTTTTCTCATTATTCAAAAAATAATTACAAAAAGAGAAAAGAATAAGTTACAAGTTACAAAAACCTACGAATCCATTCTACGGATTTGTGGAAGTTTCACCTTCTGGACCCTTTGATGAGGTATCTTCCGAAGAATCGTCCTCAGACTCTTCACCAAGATAGATCTTCAAGAGTTGTAAGCCGTCATCAGCGGACGCAAACTCCGGAAGCATTTGCTGCAGCGGGAACACTAGATCGTCATGTTCTTTTACCCGCGTAATTCGGGCTTGCTTAACATCAACTCCATAAAGCGGATGATCTTTGAATGTACGGTTACTTCGGGTGTAACTCACTCCTTCATGAAAGCCCGCAACACGCCCAAGGGAAGAAGAAGCAGTCATCACATTGGCGAAACTATCATTCAGCTCTTTACTCCCTTTGATATGGCGGATTACCTGTTAAGACAAAAACTTAAGTTCCCAGTATCAAAAAGTGAGAGTAAAATAACAAGTAATATAGAAAACTTATAGCATCAACGCCCCGAGTAAGGAACCATTGACGGTCCTGCTTCGCACGTTCTGACCGCGTTTGGAACTCCTTCGATTCCGCGACAGCTTCCTCATGAGCTTGAAGAAGAGAGTCATAGGCACCTTGAATTTCAGTAGCACTCTGATCCTTAAGTTTGGCCTACTCTTTTTGCAACTTCAGCTCCGTCTCAAGATCATGAATTCGGGCATCCTGAAGGGCCACTTGATTTTCCAATGCAGAGTTGGCTTCCTGAGCACGGATTAAGTCATCTTTGTCCTTTTGGGCTTTTGCCCGATCAGCTTCCAGCTCGCTCTTAAGAGCATTCTCCGCATCAGCCTGCTTCCATTTAGCAGTTTGGGCGGCAATACGGTGCTTCTCAGCCTCTTTCTTGGCAGCCTCAGTGGCCCGCCGAGCCTCTCCCACTTTCCCGCCTAAGGTACGCCACTCACTCAGGACTTCTTGGCTACCGGCTAAAGCATTGGCCAGGTGATAGGCCACATAGGTATGAAGATCATGAAGGGAAAGATCGCGTTGATACGCCATCTCAGTAGGTGGCGTACAATGTTCGAGAAAATCCATGCAAGTTCCAGGGCGAGAAAATCGAGACCCATTAGTAATGCCCCATGAAGGGACAAACAGTTCATGTGTGTCACCCAGACCCGTATCCCCGTAATAAAGGGAACACGAAGGTTTAAGACGAGCTGGGGTAGAAAAATGTTGTTGTGGAGGAGGACGAGGAGGAGATTCTTCAGTCTGGAAACCCTCCTCATTTACAACAGGATTGTTTTCCTGCTCGCCAGTACCACCCCCAGCTTGAAACAGATAGTCAAAACGAGTATCACGTCCAGACTGGGTATGAATTTCCTCCGTCGCAGTATCAGCTGGCGGCGTTGGCACCCTGTCTTCCACAACAGTCTCACTGGGAGGAAGGGTCGATTGACCTTCTACATTAAGGCCACTCGGCGGAGTGGGTAGATTAACCTCAGCATCTTCCCTCGGAGAAGGAGACGATGGTTTTTCAATATGAGGAGTTGGCGTAGGTAGCTTCTCAGATATATCCTCACTAAAGATCAATGGATCTACACAAAAAGCTACACTTAGCCAAACACTCATAGAAAGAATACAGTATTTGAAGAGAGACACATACCTTCAACGGTATCAATGCGGTCAGAAAGGCTATATTGTGGTTTCTTGGGACGGTGCACATTTTGTTTTTTCTTCGATGGCCCCGCTTTAGTATTCACAACCTTCACATTTGTGTGCTCCATCTGAGAAGCTGCAAAAGCTCTCTTTTTCTCCAATTCTGCTAATAAAGATGAGACAGAGGAAAGTTCAGAAGCACCCTCATCAGAATCTTCTTCCTCATCCGAAGCAGAAAACCGAGAATCATCTCCATCATCATCACTTGATGATAAGATGACAATCGTTCCGCTGGAAGTAACAACAGTAAGGGGAGGAGGGTTTAAAACATACGCACCTGTTTCGAAGGTGGCATCCAAGTGATAGGCTCAGCCCGAACCTTTTTTGGAAAAAGGAATCGAGATTTAGTCTTAGCAAGGATGGGTTGATCCCCCGCCTCGCGGATGCTTTTACGCACACACCCTTTGTCCTCAAAAAGGGCATTAAGCATGGAACTCCGACCTGCAAACATAAAAGTTGATCTATAAGAATACTCAAGTAAGAAAAAATACGATAACAAATAACTTACATTCATGTAGGTCCACAAAAATAGGTTCCATAAATTCTGACGGCCACAAACGGCTCATGCCTGCCCACACTAGGGCTTCCTCTGGCAATGCACGCATAGGTGTTGGTTCCGTCATGAGAATACGATACCAGTCACGACCTTCGTAAGCAGCCGTCACAACATCCGGGAGAGCAGAATTTACCGGACGACGGATCATAGATAAAGGAATAACGTCTTCAGAAATCCAGAATAATTTGCTCCGCCAGTCCGTAGAAAGCTTTTCAACTTCGTATCTGATACGCCGATCGAAAACTTCTTGACATACATACCAGCCATTACGATTAACAAGACGATAAAAAACTGGAAGTCGGTCAGCATGAGGTACAATATCACGTGCTATACATACGAACTCGTAGTGACGAATTCACATCATAGCACGTGGATGCAGTTGGGATATATGAATCCTATAAACGGTTAACACTTTTTCAAGGAATTTCGTTATAGGTAAACGGAAGTTCCCATGAACAAAGTAATCAGAATACAAAGCCATTTTCCCAGGAGGTGGGAAACTGGCTATCGAACCAGGGCCTGGGAACTCTGGTTCCCACTCTAATGGAATACCATAAGTCTCTAACAACTTCTCATAGTCAGAATAATCTCATATAACCTCTATCTCGTCAACCTCTGTTTGAACGTTCGACATCTTAGGAAGATTCAAGTAAGACATATAAGAAAGTTTGATACTTTATCAGAGAGAAAAGCAAAAAGATGGCTAGAGAATAAAGACGATAAAACTTCAAATAGAAGATAACTCCCACTATTTATACCAATCGCAATTAATGCGATGGGATATGAACAGTAGAGAGAGAAAAACATCATCCAACCAGTGACTGCCCATCACCTGTTCACGTGCCTGCGAGTGGTCAACTTGTCCTTTTTCATGATTATCCATGCCATCAGAAGATATTTTCTACCTAACTTCTGAACAATAAAAATCCCCAAAACGCATTAAGTCCAGAATTTCACCCGCATAAAGATTTCACACGGAATAAACACTGGACTGGGGGACTTGTAGAGGTAGGGTACCAAAAAGACCCAAATACCCTTAAGTATCACCCGCGGGTTACAGAGAATCCTCTTATAAACCACCCGCGGGACACATGGATCACCCGCATATCACGAATAAGGAGGAACGTCCTCATAACACATGCGGAAGCATCCCGGCTTCCTCAAAAGTCATCCGCAGGATATGATATCTATCCGCCTAAACGTCCAGAAGACAGGGCCAGCGGGACAGCTGTCATAATTCAAATACTCTCTAGAAGAAGGTTCATGATTCTTACTTGGAGAATACGTGACTGAACAGCCAATAAATAAAGGACACCTGGCCAGTTTGTTATAACCGTGCACATGGCCATGGTGCAATCCATCCTATCATCGGGCGACGCGTGTCCAGGTTGTTATGCCCATGCACATGGGACGTATAGCTCAACCTATCACAAGAGGACACGCGTCCAGGCAGTTATCAAAGATCTTCTAGAAGAGGACAGCTGGCCCAATAATCTTCCTACATCCTTCGGCTATAAATACCTTGTCAAACGGTATGAGGTATTCATTCACTCACTTGCATTCTGACTACACTTAGTCTGCTTACTTTAGTACGTTCTTCATTTACGAAGGTTACTGATTCTCACGCCGGAGGGTGGTTACAGGAAGACCCCCCCTCTTGTCCTTCCTGTAACGAGACTCACGGTGTCTGTTTTGCAGGTTCCGGTCATTGGACTTTGGGAAGCTTTACTCATATCTTAGTTGTAATTATCGTACTTTACCCCGTAGACTCATTGGATCCAGGACCCATACCCGGGGATCGGATCCGTGTTTCTTCACCAGTCTAAAAGGGCTAGATTGAGAATTTTCCCTTTTTAGCCATTGTTTAAAAAATAAAAGAGAGAAGATTTAAAAAAATAGAAATATACGAAAAAGGAAATTGGAGGATTTTTTAAAACGACAAAGAAAGTTGGAAGATGCTTCGGAGTTCCGAAAGTGTTGATGTTGACAATGAAATGTTTGGTATGTATTGAATTCTGTTCAATAATAAAAACAAATGATGTGATTGATATAATACTGAATTATTTAAAGAAAAATACTAAAGATTTAACTTCACGGTTAATCCACTGCAACCAAACGCACGTTAATGTGAGGAGAAGAAAACCGGTTAAATATAACCGGTTCAATTACACGAACAACACAACATGTCACGTCAAGCACGCTTAAATATAAATGGTTTAATAGCACACATGAACGTCACATTACGTTTAACAGGCTTATAGGCAAAACAACCACCACGTACGATGCAAGCAAAACCAACATCCAGTGTTGCTAGCGACGACTATAATAAACAATGCAAAACTATATACAATAATGTCATAACCGAATGGAAAATATTGAAAATAAATTCAAAACTTTTGCATTGTGTATTGTGCATATGTAGTGTTGGACGATTGTGTTCCGTGTCTTGTAGCTGCGACCCAAAGGAGTGTAGGAACCATGTACATACTTTTGCTCATATTCTACGGGTCTATCTGAAGATTGCCCATTACGAATCAGTCTCTATCAACAACCCTAATAAAGCTTGCAACAAGCTCTGGGAGCAAGATTACAACCGATTAACATCCAGAAAAGATTATGAAATCGATTGTGACGAGGGAAAAATGTCTTATCAAACACAAGATATGGCCAGCTTCTTATCATGAACTTATTATATAATATTCGCTCACGCTCTCTAAATAATATATACGCATTGTTCCTATTGCACTTCTTATCATGAACTTATTATATAATAAGTGGTAAATTAGTAGTTTTTGATGGATATAAAAATCATATAATTATAACCTGATGTATAAAGGTTTTATTAGTACTGTAAAAATTTTATATTGTTGAATATATATAACTTGTTATATAATAACATGTTATAGCGCGGAAATTGCGTAGTAGTTTTATATGAATATGTATGAAAAAAATGCACATACACAAACTTACTATCTCGTATGCATGACTAACTACCATCAAATGAAATTTGATAATCTTATGAATATGAGTAAATGCAGATAGGATACATGAAGACGTAGTTGCGTATTATATAACTATAAGTATATATGCCAGCTAAGACCATGTGTAGTCATAAAGCTCCACTACCAGGGGTTATGCGTCATGTGGCGCCCAGTCAGAGTTATGGTTTTGTACAAAAACATGCTGTAGTCATAACTCTCCACATCCAGGGGTTATGCGTCACGTGACGCCCAGTCACTTTTACACTTTTTGTTTTTTTTTTTAATTTTTAATAAGAATAATCAAATAACAATAATATTTTATTAAATAAATATTACAAGAAAATAAAAAAAACTATTTGTCGTTGTCGGGGAAACCATGCACCCTTGTATGTGCCTCGTAAAGACGTTGTAGATTGTTAACGTTGGGCTCTCTCAGATAATGTGGTAGATCGCTAATCGCACCCGTAACGGAACTCATATACTATGTCGCAAGCATAATCGCACTCGTAACCGCCTGTTCCTCCTCCACGTCCTGGCTTCTTGGTCGGGCCCGAAAAACTGTTTATATATAGATGGAGGATTCATATAAAGTGAATTTTGTGTAAGGAATTTTTATAGAGTTGAAAGAGAATTTTTATAAATTTGATGAGGTTTGATTGGGGATGAAATGGTTTAATATATAGAAAATAATTTTTTTTTTGAATTCTCCAACGGTCAAAAAAAACGGTCAAATTTTGATTAATATGCCATTCTCAGCGTTTTGTATACAACGCACACAAAATGGAAATCAACATAACGCAGGGGGGCGGTGTACCCCCCGCGTTTTGCTTCATAACGTTGGTGGCAAAGCCACCACTACGGGTGGTCTAAAGTGAAAATGATCATATTCATGATTTTTAAACCCTTACATAAAAAAATATGAAACTCTAAAAAAATAATCTAAATAAAAGTTTTTTTTAATCCTTTTTGATGCGTAAAAGTTTGAACAATGAGAAGATACCCACGAACATAAAAGGACACACTAGAATTAGAATAAGTATGACTATTATGGTTGTGGTGTTGTATCCCACAAGGCATGAGTGGTTCACTCATCACATTCTCTCAATGAGATTTATAGGATTGAAATTAAATTTGTTTCTCTTAGCAAACTAGGCAAAGTGGGTTAAAAACATTATATGTTTGAAGGCTATCGTATATTTTGACGGAAATACAACGGGTAAAAATGTACGACCACTTGAATTGTGAATCATTGGTAGGATAGATAGTCTCTATATGACGAAAATCATGAAGCCACACTGGATATTGAGAAAAACAATATTGTTGTTATTGATTCATTTCTAAATAGACACTCATGTAATGAAACAAAAAAGGTAGACTTTTACTTATTATATAGCATTTGATATAAAAGAATACTAAAAGCTAGACTTTTTTCGTTGACCAAAACGAAAGGATTGTCAACTGGTCAAGTATTTATGCCATTAAAAAAATAATAGGCACTGTTAGAATAAATTAATTATTTTTTTTAGTAGACAACAAACATAACAAACATAGAATTATCTAGGTACGTGACTCAATGACAAAATACCACTGTCAACTGGCCCAACTCAGTTATACGGAGTCTTAAGCGCCTCCGATATCTCTAGTTAAGAGGAAAACCCACCAGCCCGAATGCTCACTAGTGATAAAACTCAGACGCCCTTAGCATCGAACTAGAGATCACAAAAATCTCATTTTTTCTTCATTGAGCCCTCCATGAACCCGCAAAGTGTTATATGTGAGAATTAAACACGAGTTTCCAATGAAAAATACATGTTTCCTATCAGCACACCACATTAAAAATAACAAAAAAAATATATATTATTATTATTATTATTTTTATTATTATATTGCTACTTCACAACAAGAGTACGAATAATTAGTTATAACTCTAATATTTTATTCTTATTTTATAAAAGGGAAAATACAAGTTCTAACAAAACTATATATAGTTTTCACACCTAAGAAGGTAACTACTCCCACTAAAATTCAATTAAAGCATAAACACAACTACAAAATAAAACTTGGTTGACAAGGATTAAACAATCTTTTAGAAATGCAAATTCACACCTTGTGTTAAATAAATCATGTCAATCATGATCTGATATTTTTTGTAATATTCAGAATTTTATAAGATAGTAATAGTTTCCTAAGTTTTTTTTTTCGTTTTTTTTTTTGAAATTTGGATGACTTCTTTCATTATATAGAAACATAGATATTACATCAACATAGCAGGTAGGCGGGCAACAAGCTGCGCAACCACCCCTTTCTGAATTGCAAACCCTAACCTGCTAAAGACATACCCCTGCCCCTTTGGAGTCGACACATTGCTATGCACAACCCGTTGGACCCTGGTTAGGAAACGGATAGCTTCCGGTGCCAAGGAGCCAAAGGTATCAAAAGCCAAAGGGACAAAAACATGTTGGATTCCTTCGCATGCTTTAGCGTGTTTCTCCACCTTCTTCGTTTCAGCCCTTTTCATTGCTTGCCCAGCTACAAACCCATTATCCCTCAAACCAGCTAAGGGAGATACCCCTGTGAGGTCAACACAAGCGTGTTATCCCCCGGCCCAACCAAAGACGAGCAAATCTGCCGGTCGTAGAGTGGATCTCCCTTCCGTGGGGTCGGTAAGGAAGTTTACGGGGGCTTCATTTTTAGCTGATATCCCAGCTCGCCTTAAGATGTCCCAAAGAACGTCCCGCACCCAATCATGTCGATATTTGAACCCAGTCATCTCCTTGCAATGAATCGCATGCTCTCAGAATTTATCCAGGAAAGCCTAACGGCAGATTGGACATGTTTCGTCTTCTGGGTACATTGGGACCATCAAACGGTACTTAAGAATGGCCCTATACTCGACCGCAGACATGCTTTGGCCCAAGCCATCAATTGGGATAACGGTCAGAAAATCTTGGGCATGAGGACCTTGTAAGCATTCAATAACCGCCTTCTGTCGGGGGGACAATCCAAAAACTTCTCCCAGGCTCTGAGCGATTTTGCCAAAAAGGGCATTCGCCAAAGTTTTTTGAGGCTTTGGTGGGGCGGTGTCCATATTAGAGAAACCGCCAATGTCAAAGTCTGGGAGAGTGCCATTTAGGCGTTCCAGGGCCTGCACGTAGTCTAAGTCCAGGTTGACAACTCCGCTATTCCTTAAGATGTGATTCTGTAGCTTCCAAGATTGAGACCTCGACGCTACAAAAGCGTAAACCCCAACATCATGAGCCGAAAGAAGGCGTAAACCCCCTAAGTTTATACCAGAAAATGTATATTATAACATATTTTCTCAAATTTATGAATCTAATTTCAATACATTAAACTTCTTTTAACTTATGTACATGCAAAATCAACGATAAACATCAATGATTAATTGATTTTTACAATCGCGTACATGTAGAAGTAATTAAATGAATATGATGTGTGTAATAATATCATGTAAGTTCTACCATTAACAAAGAACATTATCACATCAATTTTAAATCACTTTAAATAATAACTCGTAAAATCTTATTATTTAAAAAATATTCACGCCATCAACTTTTAAAAGGATCGTACGTACATATTTAAAACAGACTAACACACGATCATCTTATTCAACTTCAAAATATTTTAATCCTGATATCACTAAAAAGGATATCCATAACAATTATCAATATTGATAAACACTACTTTACAAACTTATTTTTTTAGAGTTAATTACAATGTGGCGGTCTCTAATATTATTTACCTACGGTATCGGCACCAGTTGTCTGGTACTAAACCGGGCATATTCGGTACTGGTATCAAGTTATTGAGAATTCAGGATCAGTACTTGTACGGTACCGAACTCATCCCTTCCTTATGGCTTCCGCAAAGTAACGCATGTTAGGTCTTACATTGACAATGAACAAGTTTGGATCGCGAGTTCAATACTATAATGCATTAAAGATTTAAGGCTAACTTCCATTACATTAAAAGGCAACTATGTTACATTATTAAATCCACATACCCCCAAACTTGTTTATTTTAAAAGTTATACCTCGTAATGTATTACTTCGCAAACTTATTTCTTTTTAGAATTAATTACATATTTGGTATTTGTTAAAAGTAACGCATTTTAGGTTCAACGTTTTAAATTAACAAGCTGAGATTTGTGGGTTCAATATTGTAACAAATTTAGGGTTTAAGGCTAACTTCTGTTAACTTTCCCATTAAGTTAAACGGCCCTTCAATATTGTACATCCGAGGGAAATCCCTCGGATGTAAAAAGATAAAAATGTCTTTCAATGTAACCGAAAAGTTAACGGGGGTTAGCCTTAAACCCCAAATTTATTACAATATTGAAACCACAAACCTCAAGCTTGTTAATTTTAAACGTTGGACCTATAATGTATTACTTTACACAAACCATAAGAACCCAATGTGTATTAACTACAAAAAGAAATAAGTTTGTAAATACATTAGACTTCAAATGTGTTGCTTTACACTTATTATTATTATTATTATATAAAAAGATTTATCAATTTAAAATAAACAAAACAGTTTATCAATTGTCAATGAATCCCAATAAATATAACACTCCACCTTCTGTTCCATCCCCCTTCACCCTCACCCATCTCAAAATAATAATAATATTAATTAATGGCTAAATACATAATCTCTGCTTCAGAGGCTGAATCCATGGCCAAATCCAAAGGTCTCACTGTCCCTCAACTATTACCATCACTCGTTAAATCAGCTCAAACCCTAGCTCGTCCACCCATCTCCAATTTCCACGTCGGCGCCGTCGGCTTATCATCCGACGGCCGGATCTTCTTCGGCGGAAACATTGAATTTCCCAATTTACCCCTCAATTATTCAATCCACGCCGAGCAGTTTCTGATTACTAACCTCGCCGCCCACGGCGGCGGCCCAAGGCTCCTTTACATGGCCGTCTCCGCCGCCCCTTGCGGCCATTGCCGCCAGTTTTTTCAAGAACTCCGGGGAGTCACCGATACCCAGATCGTGATTACTGATCAGCCGTTGGAAAACCCTGATTACAAACCCTTATCGTCGATTTTACCCGACCCGTTTGGCCCGTATGTTCTGCTGGATCAAGAAACGCCTCTGATTCTTGAGAAACATGATCACCGGTTGGAATTGAAGGTGAAAGATGAAAGCTTTATCGCCCAGAATGAGAATTTGTCAAATGGGTATTCGGAATTGGCGGGTAAGAATGACGTGGAGTTGAAACTGAAGGCGTTGGAGGCGGCGCGTGAGTCGCACTCGCCGTACAGTGGGTGTCCATCTGGGGTGGCGTTGATGGACTGTGATGGGAAGGTGTATAAGGGGTCTTATATGGAGTCCGCTGCGTATAACCCGAGTATGATGCCAGTGCAGGCGGCTTTGGTGGCGTATATGGTGGCGGGAGGTGTCGGGTATGAGCGGATCGTGGCGGCGGTGTTGGCGGAGAAGGAAGAGGCTTTGGTTAGGCAGGAGGATGCTGCTAGGTTGTTGTTGAAATATGTTGCACCAAAATGTGAGTTGAGAGTTGTCCATTGCGTGTAACTTGATTGATGATTAGAAGATAATGATGCAAAGTTAATAATAAACTTATTGATCAATGTTGAGCTCTACGAGCGAAATTATAGAAGATCCCCTTTAAGATCAAACAATTCCATCGAATTGAATGTGATTGTATGAGCTGTTTTATTGAATTATTGATCAAGATTTGTAATTTCCAAGTGTCTGATTTTAAATTAAATAAGGTAGTTTAAATAATGTTTGATGACAGTTGATCCATGAATCTTGTTTGTATTGTACCATTGGTAAGGCTGAGGGGTGTGGAGCGCGAGAAAGGGCGCGTGAGCCCATCCGCTCGCGCCCCGGGGCGCGAGCACCACACCACCGAGGCGCGAGAGGGGCGCGAGCGCGGAAATCCAGGCAGGCGTGGATGGGCTAGCGGCTGGGATAACGCGTAAATGGCCTGGGAATGCGTAAATAGAGCCGTTGGGCTCGTTTTTTATTAAAAAAAAAAAATTTTTTGCATCTATAAAACCAATATCAAACCCAAACCAACACCAATATCACATACCAATATCACATACCACACCCCAAACCCAAAATCACCCCATCTTCCAAACATTTTTTTAAAAACATGGCTGGAAATTGGTACCCAAACCTAGATTCAGATTACAGTTACGACGATTTATGGTTGGCACCGGACCAACCGATGTTTTATTCGGGGTCGCAACAATCATCCGGCTTTCAACCATCCAACATACAACCGTCTCCTAACTTTGTAGTTCCGGAGACACAAGAACCAGAAGGTGAAGCTGCAGGACAAAGAAGACGCGTCCACCGGAAAAAACAAGTTGCAACGGACGGGTCGGGTTCGGCTTCGACTGGAAGGACGAAACGGAAAACCACTCCGTGGTCATCGGATGAGAAGGAAGCCCTGTGTCGGGCTTGGATAGTCATTTCTGAGGATCGGCGTTGCGGTAATTGTTTTAACGTTTTTAAAAATGATTTTTAATAAAAAAGTTAAATAAAAAAGTTAAATGACTTACAAATTTATTTATGCATTTTGCAGCGGACTACCAAAAGAGCAAGGTCTTTTGGACAAAGGTTAGGGAGACGTTCTATTCGCTCGTTGGGAGTACAGAGCGGAACGCCGATATGATTTCGGGTCGGTGGACCGAAATCAGAAAATTTGTCGGCTTGTTTACTAATCTGTTCAACAGGAACGCCGGTCGTATGAGACCAAGTGGCAGTGACGATTTGGCGGTTTATAATTTCACTGTCGAAGAGTGGAAGCAGGAGTGCCTGCGGAGGTATGGGACGGTGAAGACGTGGGACGGTGTAAAGGTGTGGGAGAGGTTGAGAAGGTGTTCTAAGTGGGTTTAGCTGGTGGCGCCGGACCTTGATGCGGAAGTAGGGCCGAAACGGACTAAAACTAGTTCGTCTGGAGCGTATAGCACTTCCGCCGGGTCGGATTGCCGGGTTGGATTCGACCTAAACGTTGCGGGGGAGGAAACGTCTTCACCGCCGAGGAGGCGGCCATTGGGAAGGGACGCCAGGGGGAAAAAACCGGCTGAGGGGGAAGCCGTAAACATCAACGATCTTGTTGAATCCCTCAATAAATTCAACAAAACCATGGAGGTGGTCTCTAATGACAAAAAGGAAAAAAAAAGAATGAGAGATTTGGACTTCCTTTCAAGAAACTTCAGTAACCTAAATCCGGTCGACCAAATGCTGATGGAAAAACAAAAGGAACGTATCCGGAAGAGGTTGATCGAAGAAGACCAAGCCGAAGAATAAGAATAATGTTTTTTTTTAGTACTTTAATTTTTTTTTAGATATTAATGTGTTTTTTTAATTAATGTGTGTTTTTTTAAATAATTTATGAGTTTTTTTAATAATACGTTTTTTTAATACATTTATAAAAAAATAAAAAAAAACCGCTCGCGCCCCCTCTCGCGCCCCTCCACACCATGTCCCGGGGCGCGAGCACCACAACCAACACCCATCTTATCAAGTTTCTCTCTCTGCCACACGTCACAATATTATTGGCTGGAGCCCCCACTCGCGCCCCCTCTCGCGCCCCCCACACCCCTCAGCCTAAGTGGTGTTTAACTATGGTGGTAGGTGGTGGTTAGTGGTTATTACTTATTAGTATAGACTTTATTATTTTTGGATTTTATGTTATGTAACCAATTCCTTTAATAGTAACCATGACTTTCTAATTCAAGAAAGTATTAGCTATGTTGAAGCAATGCCAATGCTTAATGGCATAAAAGTATAAAACTTAAAATCACCTAATACCCTTGTTTCTCACCTTCCACACCCATTGTCTCTTCATTGTCTCTAAAAAGAGACAATGGCTCTTACAAAACAAATATTACTCCTAATCTTTGTTTATGGTTTTGTCATTTCCGTAACGTGCAAGAAGGTCACTCCTGCGCCTGACCCTGCACCGATAGCGGCCCTAACCCAATTCAAAGATGGAGAGGTAATACCAATAGACAAAAAGCATGAGCCTTTTGAATCCCCACTTCCTGCCATAGCAGGATTGGCGCCAACGTCACCAGATGAGGAAGATTACGATACAAAGGATAAAAAAGAAGACGGCTCGAAGGATGAGGAAGAAGACAATGGTGATTCAATGGATGAGAAGGAGGACGATTCAAAGGATGAGAAGGAAGACAATTCAAAGGACAAGAAGGATTCAAAGGATGAGAAGGAAGACAATTCAAAGGACAAGAAGGAAGACAAACCAGAGGATGAAGAGGAAGACGACTCAAAGGATGAGAAAGAAGATGAGTCAAGGGATAAGAAAAATGACGATTCAAAGGATAAGAAAGAAGAGGATTCAAAGGATAAGAAAAAAGACGATTCAAACGATGAGAAAGAAGGCGATTCAAAGAATAAGAAAGAAGATGATCCTAAGGATGATAAAAAGGACCATCCAAAGATGAACAAAGAAGGCGATTCAAAAGATGAGAAGAAAGGGGGTTCAAAGGATAAGAAAGAAGGCACTTCAAAGGAAAAGAAAAAAAACGAGTCAAAGGATAAAACAAAAGACAGTTCAAAGGCCGAGAAAGAAGGCGAGTCAAAGGATGAGATAGAAGACGGGTCAACGGATGAGAAAGAAGGCGATGTGGCAACCGTGGTAGGAAATCAAATGAGGAAAATTGAGAAAAAGATTCACGAGTTCAGTACATCACTCAAAGAACAGATGAACAGCCCCAAATCCCACGAGTGTTGTTTAGAGTGTGACGAGGTGCTAGGCGCAGCTCTTGATGATATCAAGAGGACTCTAGATAGCCTTGCAAACGATAACCTGGTAAAAGCCAATTTTGATGTTAGCGCGATTACAACCAATGTAGACACTTGCAATGAATGCTTTGAGGAGATGGTTGGTGGTGACCCAAAGGCCAAAAAACTAACTGATTATGTACAAAAGACCACCGGGGATGCCCTCGAGGCTCTTAAAAATGCAGAATCCTAAATCTTTCCCTTACACACAAAAAAGAAAGATTCGAGTCCTAGCTCCTACACATGAAGCTTTATATTTTGAATGATCCGAAGAACACAAAGAAAGATAATAGAATGTAGGTACTGATCGTTTGTACAAATTATGTTAGATAGACATACCAAGATTATTATATATGTAGGGAATTTGTAGCAGATAATATATGAAGCTTATCTTCTAACATATGAAATCCACTAATTCCTGATTTTCATTTATTGGGTGGAAGAACAGTTCCTTTGTAAATCTTCCACGGACCGCCATAGAATTTGGGTCTCATAAGTGGCACCGCCTCGCCTGGATGATCTTCCCAGTATTTTTCCTGTTTGTTGGAAATAAATGTAAGTAACTTGTAGCGAACAGATAATCGCTTTAAAAATAAACATTGTGGTGGTACAGTGTACCTTGTAAAGTTGCTCGGTGATTGCAGCTCCAATGACCCCAGTATAGAAAGCACATACATAGATTGTAACAAGAGGAGTGAATGATTTTGGGCGTTTGAATGGATCGACCATGGTCCAAAGAACTTCTTTCTCCCATTTAGTGTGCAGGTAATCAGCATATTTTCTCCACAAATAGGTTGTCATTCTTAAACTTGTTTAAATATTCCTAATTTGTAACAAAAAAAGTTTAAATGTTACAACCATACATATACCTAAATAATACGCGGTTTAAGATGGTCATAGTTTTAAATGAATGAGAAAGCAAAGGCATATACGCATGCACACATATAAGATCATATATAGATTCAAGTGTTGTACGTTTTATTTCCCCCTTGAAGATTCATCATCTCCGTTTTTAAGAGAATCAACCATTTGGGTGGTGATGCAAATGCTCAAGTTTAAAATTTGTATGATTTTACAAACTTTTGAAAAATGAAAACTAGGAAAATATTCATCAAACACAATAATTCTATATGTCAATACATGATTGTTACATGGAAAAAGCCACAAGGCACTAGAAATTCATGCATTTGAGTTAAATAGTCAATGCAGAAAAATATCGGATATCGGTAATTTTAATATCATGTAAAATTCGTATATATAGCAATTTAACACTAATAATTCAGTATAGTGTCCTACTACTATTAACAAATTAACCTTTTACAACTTGCAAAACACTAACACTCGTAGCAAGTAGGAACTAATTAAGACTTAAAACACTAACATTGAACACCAAAAATTGAAAACTAAGACTTAGAACACTAATATCGAGAATATCGGTGATATTGCCGACATTATCGGTACCGATACTTAACAAGGGACCGATAACCGATATATCACTGGGTGATATATTGGCGATATCGACTGCCTAGCATTTGAGGGGTGCGTACAGTGTAAGATGAATATTTGACCATTTGGGCTAGTCAGGCATTTCATCAAACAGACGACGAGCATGTATTCAAATGAAAATAGATCAGAAACAAAGATCAGGGAACAAGAAAGTGTAAACAGTGATTGTCAATCAAGAACAGCACACGAAATCGGCTAAATAGCAATCAGATAACAAATCAAATTCTACATACTAATACGAGATTGTAACATGAAAAACGGCAATCGAGCTGGTGCATATGTCAGGAACTACAAACTATTAATTGCCAGCCTTATAGTTGCACACTTATACAAGCTAGGGCTGTTCACGAGTCAAGCCATGGTGGGTTCGAGCTTGAGTTCGAAATTACACGAGGCAGCTCGGCTCGGCTCGGCTCAGCTCAAGCTTGAAGTTAAACAATCCTAAGATCGAGGCAACGAGCCGAGCTTAGGTCGAAATCGGCTTGGTTACAAAAATGAGCCAGCTCGACTCAGGTTTTTCAAGTCAACTCCTACTAACTAGTTATAATCGAGCTTTTAATGAACGAGCTACGATCCGCGGGCTTTTTGAAGTCCAGGCATTTAATCAAACAGTTGGTGGGCATGGACTCAAATGCGAATAGTTTATCAAATATCACAGAAAAGAAAGCTTTAACAGTAATTGTGAATTAATAAACCTTATACAGAATCAGCTAACTAACTAACCAACAGTTATCATTTATCATCAAACTAATTAATTTTACCATATGGGTTTTGCTCAAAAACTTAGTAAATTCAAAACACATGATCCTTTAACAGGTTATTATGGATAAAATAAAACAATTATTAGAAGGAAAGAAGACAAACCGCCGGAGAGATTAATGGAACCGGCGACTCCGATCGGCCGTTGAGGAGAGTGGAGCGGGTTGTATTTGTAATTTGTATGTATTGGATTTTTGGGGCAGTGGGTTTCCTTATTTTTACTTCCCTGTAACCTATTAACTTTTACAAGTTAAAATAATGACAAAATGTCAAAACTCGTTCTTTATGTTTGCATCAATTTTCAATGGTCGTCCTTTACAAACATGAATGCCATAAAATATCATTTATGTTTAAAAACCCTATCACGTTATGTCCTTTGGCTCTAACCCGGTTAATTTTTGTCGTTAAGTTTAGTCATGTGCAAGCCATATGAGGGTATTTTTGTAATTTTGCATATTTGTTTAATAATTAAAAATAAAGAAAATGATATATTTTAAAATATAAAATTATAACACTTTATCTCTCTTTATTCAACAGCCATTCATCTCTCTTCCTCTCTCTCATATTTCTCTCTTTACATCAAAAACCACCACCACACAATCGCAATCATCTCCGATGACTCTACCATCATCTCCACCACCGCCACCATCTTGAGAGACTCCACTAGCATCATCTTCAGTGACTCTTCCTGCAAATCAAGAACTTTATCAGCTTCCCCATAAAATCCACCACCACATCTTCATTTTCTTCAACAAAAACCACCCTATTCGTTCAAAATCACGTTTTCCAACCACCAATTTCAAAATCACATCACAAAATAGAGAGGGAATAGTTGAGAAGTAAATCTTGTTAACCCTAGGGGAGTTACAGTCGTAATCGCGGAAAAGGTTACGGCGGATCTGTTCACCCACACCGGTCAACTTTCCGTTCACTTACACCAAACCAACCATGATGAAATGTTTAGAGGTGAGTTGTTTCAGATCTGCACAAGGGTGTTTCAGATCAGGTTTGGGGGAACCACCATGTAGGTGGTTGTAACGGTCGGCGAAAGTGTGACGGTCGCCGGTTTAGTTTTCTTGAGAAAGATAATCAAGTGGTGTTTCAGATCGGGTTTGGGGGAACCACCGTGTAGGTGGCTGTGGTTGCAGTTGTGGCGATGGTTATATGTTGTAAAGAAAGAGGGAGTAGTGAGAGAAGAGAAATATATCTATTTCTTTAGTTTTAATTATCAAACATTTAAACAAATATGCAAAATTACAAAAATACCCTCATGTGACTTGCACATGACTAAACTTAACGACAAAAATTAACTGGGTTAGAAACAAAGGACATAACGTAATAGGGTTTTTAAACATAAAGGATGTTTTATGGAATTCATGTATGTAAAGGACGACCATTGAAAATTGATGCAAACATAAAGGACGAGTTTTGCCATTTTGTCTAAAATAATATTTGGGTATTATAACTTATTAAACATTTGAAAGAAGAAATAAGGAGTTTTCATAAGTTGGGATTTTGTAACTTATAAAAAACTCCTTATTTAAGGTATATGGAGCTACAAATAAGGAATCCCAAACATCCCCTTTGTTTATTCAAACTAATTATTTATTTATTAAAATACTAGCTTTATAACCCGTTAAACTAAAAACACTAAATGATTAAATTAAAAAAAAAGAAACATATATTTTATCAAATTAAATAGTTTAATAAGTTCAAATTATATTTAATGGAATATTACAAAGAATATGAATACGTGGTATATTCTTTACGCAATTTCTTCATAATCACGAAAAAAATGCACATACTAATTTTTATCTTGTAAATTGTTTTTTAATGTAATATCGAATTTTAACAAAAGATGATAAGATGTTTCATTACAAATAACATAAAAAGTAAACACCATATATAAAATTAACACGATTAAAACATTCTTTGTATTACAGATTTGAAAGAGATGGATGAGAATTCCATGAATTCCTGGAGGTTGAATGAATACGTGAAAATAAAATTGATATTCATTCATAATTTCTTCTTATTTTTATCTTCACATACATTGAAATATGTTTATAAACTGATTTAATAAAAAAAGGTATATATGATTTCATTAAAGATATTTATATTTGTATTATACTGACATAAACCGCATTTTTTTAATATCTATAATGCAGTAATTAGTTATTTGATTAAATGAAATATTGATATGTTTTGATTACATTGACATAAATAAGTTTTCATTAAAAATAGGAAAATAGTTTGAGCGGGAAATTTTGGTTAGGAATGGATCTCCAAGTGGCATGTGTCCATAGTTATTTACTTTATTAGAATATGTAGATGTAGATATGTCTAGGTGGTTTAGGTGGTTTAATAAAAAGCGCGTAAAGGGTTAATCAATACTCAATACCACACTTATTATTTTATTTATAAACATGTGAATTTGATTAGTTGGAAAATTCATGGCTCACTCCCCAAGCACTTGTGCCCGTAGGGGCTTCTTTCCCGTTGGCAACCATATGGAATGGTTTGGCCGATGAAATGCGAGTGAGGTAGCATGGGCGGATTGGGCACCACCCCACTACACCATAGCCTTATGTATGTGCGAAAACTATGGTTTTAAATAATGTGTTAGATTTCCTCATTCCAAATAGCTAGTGAATAAGGATATAGAATACATTAATATGTCGTTGTTACACAAACACCGGTGACAAACACATCATCGACACACCATATGTCCATATAGACGTCACTAACTCGTCATACAACTAATATGGTCATATGGGCTGTAAATAACAACTGGTAATAAGTATATAACCACAGATAACAGTCATACGACCAACAAGCTTATGCACAATTTTAAAAGTGGTGTACCAGTAAGTAACATGACTATATAATATAAGGGACCTTGGTCGATGGCAGGTATAAATTTGCATGACCATCATTGATTTCCGATTTTCCCCTCTTGTATATGGTGTGAACCTTCTGTTATTTATAATTCTTGTTAACTTATGTTTGGGACTTATATAAATACAAACATACAAAATCTCCGAACTTATAAGAAAGCGAGTGAAGAAACACTAAGTGACCCTTGCAGATTAAGGATAATCTTAGGGTTAAGTAGATGTTTCCCACGAGGGCTAGCTCCGGCAAAGATGGTTATTCTTCTCAACCTGCAAAACAGACACCGTAAGCTCGTCACTGAGAAGGGGGGGGGGGGGGTTCCTCCTTGTGACCACTCTCCGGCGTGAGAATCAGACTAGATTGCTCTGAATATAAGTGTATATAGAGAGAAATAGCTAGAGAGAAGATGATGATACCGTTCCAAGGTGTTGGAGTATTTATAGCCGAAGGTAGGTTTCCAAGCAGGTACGGCCAGCTGTATATAATATTCCTTTTCCACCAACCATGGGCTATGTTCGTGCCACGATGGGAGTTGGTGGGTAGGCAGCGGCTGATAGTGACATTTTGTACTGGAGCGTGCTCCTCTTCGTACTATTGTCGGTGAGCTGTCACCCTGTGATTGGTTCATGGGTCGCTTTTGTCAGATCTTGTCTATTTGTCCATATCTTGGTAGGTATAGTACAAAAGATCTTCTAGAAGCGTACGGACTGGCTCTTTTGGGCGGGAATATTCCCGCCCTGCTCATTCCTTCTTCAGGTGACATTACTGAAGTATTAAGAGTTAGTGCCTTATGCGTGTAGCCTTACTGTTAGTGCGGGTGGCCTTCCTTCTTGGCTTGTACCCACAACTGCGGGGACAGGCAGGGTACTGTACCAAGGGAGGCTTTCCTGCGGGAACAGCTGGCTTACTGCGTGTAAGGTCTTCATCTCTCTGAGCATGGTGGGTCCTGCGGATCCAGTTGGTCTTTGCGCAGACGTACCTCTTCAAGGTGAGTCTTGCGGGTCCAACTGGGCTTTGCGGGGACCTACCTCTTCAAGTCCCCCCAGTCCATTGTTCTCATGAAATAAGTGAGGTGAACTTTTGGACTTTATGCAAGGAGTTTTAAAGGGGTTTTCGTTTTTTAAGGTTCTCCGTGGGGATTCTTCCCGCAGTTTTCCTAATGTCAATTGCAGAAAATTCCCGACTTTTTCTGCCTGATCTTTGGGTCTGATGCGGGTAGGTGCGTAACCTCTCCGCAAGTCGGGAGCGTTGAGTTTCACTTGTGTAGATTCTCCACGGGGTATTGGTAGTTTTAGACATAGTGATCAGTTATGTTAAACAACCAATTCCACCCTGAAGCTTCAAACAATCTAGTTCTCAACGTTCCCGCCATACGGGGGTGTTATTTCCCTTTCCGCAAGCATGACCCATAAGATCCATCTTGGGTTCAATTCCCTGCAAGTGCTGAGTATGTGAAGAGGTAGGTCCCCGCAAAGCCCAGTTGGACCCGCAAGACTCACCTTGAAGAGGTACGTCTGCGCAAAGACCAACTGGATCCGCAGGACCCACCATGTTTAGAGAGATGAAGACCTTATACGCAGTAAGCCAGCTGTTCCTGCAGGAAAGCCTCCCTTGGTACAGTACTCTGCTTGTCCCCGCAGTTGTGGGTACAAGCCAAAAAGGAAGGCCACCCGCACTAACAGTAAGGCTACACGCATAAGGCACTAACTCTTAATACTTCAGTAATGTCACCTGAAGAAGGAATGAGCAGGGCGGGAATATTCCCGCCCAAAAGAGCCAGTCCGTACGTTTCTAGAAGATCTTTTGTACTATACCTACCAATGTATGGACAAATAGACAAGATCTGACAAAAGCGACCCATGAACCAATCACAGGGTGACAGCTCACCGACAATAGTACGAGGAGGAGCACGCTCCAGTACAAAATGTCACTATCAGCCGCTGCCTACCCACCAACTCCCATCGTGGCACGAATATAGCCCATGGTTGGTGGAAAAGGAATATTATATACAGCTGGCCGTACCTGCTTGGAAACCTACCTTCGGCTATAAATACTCCAACACCTTGGAACGGTATCATCATCTTCTCTCTAGCTATTTCTCTCTATATACACTTATATTCAGAGCAATCTAGTCTGATTCTCACGCCGGAGGGTGGTCACAAAGAGGAACCCCCCTTCTCAGTGACGAGCTTACGGTGTCTGTTTTGCAGGTTGAGAAGAATAACCATCTTTGCCGGACCTAACCCTCGTGGGAAACATCTACTTAACCCTAAGATTATCCTTAATCTGCCGGGGTCACTTAGTGTTTCTTCAGCGAGGAAACTCTTCGAGCCACAAGCTGAACTTATGGTTCGGTTTAGACATGTTAACTGAAGTTGAACTTCCTATTTAACATGGGTGACATCAAACTGATTAATTTATTAGACTTTAGAATAAAAATAAAATAACCAAACAATTATTTTCAAAACACATGTCCAAGCACACCTAAATCTATATCAGTTATTTTCGAAACATATGTTCTAGCTCTGCCTACCATACCTCAGTTAAATTGTATAGAAACATAAACATGTATACCAAAAACACATGTGTATATTAAATATGAACTTTTCACTTTTTCATGAAAATTAACATTTAACACCTTTATATGAATGCATAGAACCAATGAGTTTAATTTGTCCAAGATGATGGTTATTGTGGCTGTTTGGCCTTTGGGGTCGACACAGTTTCAAGGTTTACATCTTCAACACCTTTGTTTGGGTGATTGCTGGTAAATTGTCTCAACTCGTACTTAAGTTCGTTTATACATAGAATCGCACACTTAAACACCCCTTAACAAAATTTTATTAAGGACTATCAAAATACACTAGGGAGGCAAGAAGTCCTAGTAATTGTCAAAATTAACGATGTTAAAGAATTGTTTTTTATCAACTAGTTTCCCAGTACAAATTTCTTTTAATTCTTGTTAAACAATTTTTAGTATGCTAGGTTTCATCATTATGTGATTCCTTCAAGTTCACAGCAATTGTAAGTTTTAGACCAAAAAAAAATCCTGAAAAAATAATAATCAAACCAGTCGATGCACGAATCAACCACAATCGAGTGTAAAATAAATCTAAGCTAACAGTTTATACAAGCTGCATCAATCGTCCACCTCAGCTTTGATTTCGTTTAACAACTCCTCTTTGTAGTCTTGAAAGCTTCCATCGAACAGCTGGACGCTTCCATTTTCAACGACCCAGATTTGACTCTTTTCTTCATCATCACAGACACGTGATATCAGTCTAGAATCATGGCTAACAAGAACAACACCACCAGTAAACTCATCAAGCGCGTCAGCAAGTGCATCAATAATCTGCATGTCCAAATGATTTGTGGGTTCATCCAATAGCAAAATATGCGGTTTAGACATGGAAATGGAAGTGAAAACTACACGGGCTTTTTGTCCACCGGATAAATTAACAATCGGGGTCAGATGATTATGGCTTGGGAGCCCGAATTTACCAAGTTTAGCCCGAACCGCTTCTTGTCTACTTATACCCTCTTGATCGGGATATAAGCGAAGAAGACACTGGACGGGTGTTTCACCCATGGTTAAAAGGTCAACAAAATGTTGCAAATATCTCCCGATTCTCAGCTTTTGACTCCTTCTTACTTCACCCTCTGTTGGGTTTAAGCCACCAGCAAGAAGGTTTAAAAGTGTTGACTTTCCAGCGCCATTGGGTCCCACGATAGCCACGCGTGTACCCATATCAATCCCAACATCGACATCAGATAGCCTGAAATCCTCTCTTTCTGGATAACTAAAACCCACATCAATAAGCTGTAACAACGGTGGTGTTAACTCAGTAGGCTCGGGAAAATGAAAAGCGACGGTATAATCTTTCCATCTCCGTGGGGCCTCCGGAGTCTCTTCATCTTCATTAACTAATTTCCCCTTTGACTTTCTCTTTGCTTCTTTGACTGCAGCTAACTTTGCTTTTTCTTTGACCTTCTCTTGTTGTTTCTGGTTCCCAGCCAGTTTTGCAGCTTTGACTTGCTTGTCATAGATTTCAAACCTTTTATTCGTATGCTTGCGACGCTGCTCATACCCGCTTTCAAAATCGTCAAAGTTCCCACGGTACATATGAAGTTTTGAATCGTGCAGATGAATGACTTCGTTGCATACCGTATTCAAAAAGTCTCGGTCATGTGACACAACCACGAGAGTTTTCTTCCATCTGCATAAGTATTCCTCTAACCAAAGAACAGCTCTAAGGTCAAGATGATTGGTAGGCTCATCTAACAACAACTGGGTTGGTTGGACAAAAAGGGCCCGGGCCAACGAAATCCTCATCCTCCACCCACCACTAAATGATCGGGTCGCACGGGTCTGCATAGCTTTTGTGAAGCCCAAACCAGCAAGAATCTTTGCAGCTTGGGCATCGGCTGCATCCGAGCCAATGATGTGCAACTTTTCATACAACTCAGCAAGTTTCTCTCCACCATCATCTTCAAGCTGATCTAGTAACGTTGCAACCTCTTGTCTTAGATTAACAAGCTCCACGTTCGCCGAAACAACAGCCTCAAGGGCCGTCCTGTCATCACCGGCTATTTCTTGTTCCACCAAAAGAACATCTATGTTTTTAGGCACGGGAAGCTTCCTCCAAGCAAGAAGCTTTAACAGGGTCGACTTCCCCTTCCCGTTGGGACCGACCAAACCATACCTCTTTCCATGAGAGATCTTAAGAGATGCATTCTTTAACAACTCTTTACTGGATGCTGAAACCGAGAAACTTTCAAGCGTAATATCTTTTAAATTTGCGCCAGCGTCGTCTTGGCCGTCGAGCACTGCAGCCCGACTGCCAATCACAACCGTAAAGGCGTCGGGTTTGTCTTTAAAAACCTTAATTTGTTGAGCACTAGCCATAACTTTTTTCTCTCGTTTCTTTAACACCTTATGATCAGTATCAAGAGTATTATTCTCTTTAGCCCTTTCTTTTCTTCCGGGCTTATGATTTTCATCTCCTTCAGAGAGATCATCATCTGAAGAAGAAGGATAACAAGGATAATCGATGTTTGCATAGGATAGGAGGATTGTGAGTTTGGAGGCTGTTTGGATTTCTTTGCTACTAATTTATAGAGCTTTTCGTCCATTGTTGAGACCGGTAGGCTTTGTTTCTTCTTTTCTCCGTTCTTTCCCATTGGATTTCACAAACCTATACACAACATTATTAATTAGTATCAACACACCAAAAACATTATAGAAATCAAGATACATATGACCATATAGCATTAAATATGGAAACCACCTAACTAAATTTCAACCATAAACATGCATTTGCTTTGCTTTGCTTAGCTTAACAGAGATCAAATTACGGTATTATCAAAAACATACGATAACAACATTAACAAAGAGTATAAATCGAACAGGAATACATAATTATCATCAGGTTCGTATCTTACGCTGCGACGTTGGGAGGATACGCACTTCGATCGTCGAGATTATGTGGATTTAGATTTGATATTTAGGGTTATAAACATCGGCGGACCCATGATTTTTTGTCAACAGGTCCCAATTTTTCCGGTTTATAAAATTTTTGGGTCGGTCGTTATTCGGGTCGGGTCGAGAGGAGGAACATAATAAAACACGAAAATATGGTGTCATTAGAAACGAGTAAGTAGAAATAATATAGATTAGAAACTAGATAGAACATACACTTTTAATTCATTTTTATTCATACCCGAAAAACATAAGCGTAAGCTATATATATATGGTCTTACATGAATAACCAAGACATGAAAAACTAACTCTTACACAAATAAATAATTAATTATAATATACATACACAAGATAAATAATTTAAGTATATGTAAAACTCATGTTGTCATTATATATGTTGCATGGTGATAATGGTTATATGAGATAAACTAAAGTGATAATGGTTATATGGGATAAACTAAATAAAACACAAATACCCTAACTAAATAACTAATATTGACTAGAATATTAAAAAAACAACAAAAACTGGGTATGGTGAGGCTTGAACCTGCAACCTCTCAAAGAAAAAACAAGGGACTTTCCACTAGACTAGTTCAGCCTTAATAGTATGGGTTCCAAGTATTAATATTTATGGGGTCCTTACAAAATTTAATATATCGTCTCTAAGTAATTTTTAAAAAACATTGGTGTCCCGGGACCCCGATAAGAACTATGTGGGTCCGCCCCTGGTTGTAAAGGATTATGTTTCTATTTAATGAAAAAATAAAAATTGTAACTTGAGATAATAAAAAAAGAATATAGATGGGTGTGTCGGCTATTATTTTATTTTTTAATATATTATATTACTAGCTTTTATGTTTTTATATATTTTTTGAATTTTGAATTTATTTATTGTAATATATTTAGGATTTGATGAAAAGAGCTGGTTTAAAAGTTATATGGGTTTAGTGAGACCTATGACCTGTTTATTTTTTTTACTATAAAATTGTTTTTTAATTATAAATAATATCTTTTTTTTAAATAAGATATTTATTATTAGTATATCCATATTTTATAGGAATTCCATATCAAATATTTGGTGAGATGATTTTTAATTTAATGAGATCATATAATCCGTTTAATGACTATCTGAATTTAGTTAGACCTATACCCGTGAATTCGAGTCAAATGGGAGAAACTTTCATTTACAAATAATGCAATCTGGTGGCTTGAAAGAGTGTATGAAGCAACCAGATAACTTTTAAAGGTTTTGTTTATATATATATTATAGATATTGAATAAATCATATTAATTAGTGTGTTAATCAGGTAGGGTTATTCGGGTTTTATATAATAAATAATTAACCTGTAGCAGTCCGACCATATTAAGGTTCGGGTTAATCGAGTTTCGAGGTTGTCTGGTTGAATTACGCTAAATTAGTAGTTTGTGTTTATAAAATTTATAAATAAGTTCTCCATCAAGTAAGCTTGCCTTGAATTGATAGCATTAAAAATATTCCGGTTAAGCATGATAATGTTGTAAGAGACAATCTCTACAAAGACTAATGATCTTATGCATAATATTCTTCTGTGTCAACCTTTTTCTCCCCTTCATAGCCACGCATTTTGATGTTTGATATTCCTAGAAGTAAATAACTATGGCATACGTTCTAGTTTTAAATGATGATAATATGGTCATGGATATACATTCTTGTTCCTTAACTTCACGTTCACGTAATTATTACATCATCTACTTTACCCCATTTCACTCTAAGGAAATCTTTAACCCCCTTTACCTCTTTATGCTTAATGTAAATTGATTCTTAAATCATTGTGTGTAAAAGATTTTAAAGTCTGTTAACATGTTAACTCACCTTTTATTTAACGTCACGTAACCCATGAAGGTAGCGGTATGTCATTCGTTAACTATTGCCAACTCAGCTTTAACCCCTAGGCCTAACTAACAATCATATTTGAAAGTGATCAGTTTTATTGAAAGTATTACTTCAACTTCAATCGACCTTCATAAATGTCAAAACACCAAAAAATGCACCGGTTTTAGAATTATTAAGTTGCTCATTTATGATAGAAACTAAACAGAAGAGTTTCTGAATTGAGGCTAGGCATGTAGATTAGGGGTTTAGGGTTTATTATCATGGTCCAGTGGTAAAGGTGTTTGTCTTGCAACTAATGAACTAAATGGTTTTGGGTTATAGTCTCACTTGAGACATAAGGTGAAAAAAAATAGTTTTAAAAAATTGATTAGGAGCTAATATAAAGTTTTAAATGACTATTTAATATGGTTATTCTGATTAACCCGAAACCCCATCCTAAAAACTATTTGTGTTAATCGTGTTAACCCGAATAACCCGATTAATACCTTTTGTCTCTCCCTATTTATCCCGACCCTAATAAGCTTATTCGGATTCGGGTTGGATTAATCGGGTTTGGGCAACAAATAAGAACTTTGATACCGCTAAGCCCCCATTGGGCCACGTATTGGCCCATGGTAATTTGGTCTTTTCTTGTTTTACTTCCGGTACTATTATGGTTGTCGTAACATGTCACGATAAGACACAATGACTTGTTGTGCTAAACACGAACACGAAACGATAACTGATCGTGTCATTTTTTTCAAATACGAACATGAACCTGTTTAGTAACAGGTTAACCTGTTAAGACCTGTTTAAAGACACAGTGAATAATAGATGTGTAACGACACCAAAATTTTCAAAACGAGCATAAAAGCCTTAATTAATAGATAATCGATAACATATTTGAAACAAAAAACCACAAATCCATAGCATACTAGAAATTAAAGACGACAAATACTTAACATACTTGAAACAAAAAACCATAGATGCATATCATAACATCTATAAAAAAATATAATATCGGGTTCTGACGGGCATTAGTGAAATGTCGTTTGTAAGTATGACTTTAGGTTTAAGAATTTAGGAGTGCATATATATTATTTTTTTAAATAAAAATCTACACCGGTTACTAAAAAGTTAACAGGTCTTTAAACTGTCAGGACACGAATGTAAACATGTCGACCTGTTTAAAACACGAAACGTGTTAAGCTAAAACCTAAACCTGTTAAAACCTGTGTCTTGTCGTGTTAACATGTTTGTGTCATAAATTGGCAGCCCTATGTATCGTAACAAAACCCGAGCGAATGACAATTTTGTTTATGTTTTTATTTTTGTTTTAATTCGAATATCGTAGAGAACGTTACGGAAACCGACTAAATTGCGTAGACTCACCCCGTTTGTTTTAATTCAGGTACCGTAACGAACATAACAAAAACGGATCAAATTTGGGTAGACTTGCCTCCTCTACAGTCGAGATTGACAATGCTCGGGTCTTCCCAACGCCCGAGTTTTACCAACCGACGGTATCCGATTGGTCTACCTCAAATTTTATATGTTTTTTTAAAATATTTTTGGCTTTTAGTTCAAGTATCATAACGCACGTAATCGAAACCGACCGTATTCGTGTCGACTTACCGCCACAATGACCAGGACCGGGAGCGCTTGAGTTTATCACCGGCCAAGTTTTACCAACTTGTTCCGACGCAACGTGCCGGGTCAACCACTAGTTTTAAATAAATGGGTGTCAAAAAACCACCAATTATAGAACCCGTCACATATTTGTATGTGTAGTCCGAATTAGGTTTTACTTGACCCGTCCTTTCTCAAATCTATACGTTTGTTATTAAACACAAGAACTATTACAAACCAACTCTAGATTCAAGCCTAGCCATCTCTCACAAACCTCGATAAGATAACGTCAAAATGGAGGGGCATTTCGCAAAAAGTAACAAAGTTGAACGTAACTTACAACAAAAGTTTGAACAATGCTACAAGCTCAATAAACACAACCAATCTTCTCATGGTTTTGATTCAACGAATATTTTGAGTTGCAAAGTTCGGGGTTCGCTATGTTCAAACTTAGGGAGCTTGTTAAGGTATTTCAAAATGACTATATGCACATTGATGAGTCAATCAACATCAAAGAGATCTAAAGCATCAGCGCCAAATAATGTTAGTAGCCATGCTACTATAATACCCATTGCCATATTAAATTCAACGACGTGGATGACAAGGAAGAAACATCCGTTAAACTGATTTGCTAGGCCTTCCTCACCCGGGGGGGGGGGGGGGGGGGTGTTGGATATAGCGAAGTGTGAATGTGCGACAAGTTTAATAGTCTAATAGTCAAAAAGATATTGTATAGGCAAATTGAGTAAAAGAAAAGGGGATGTGAAGTTACCTTGGACCGAGATATCTCTTATTTGCAGGCAAAAGATTGTGAGAAAGATAACAAATTAGGGAAGATATAAATGGATAGATTGTATTGTTCGTTTTATCATTTATGTTTTATTTGTGTTATAAGACTAGATAAAGTTTTACTTTCTTAATAATTAAAAAAAAATGATGCTAAATGTTTATGATAAATTGAATGAATTAAATTTCCGGTTGGCCTATACTTACATTTTTCATACTCACATTCACTAACCATAACGCATATTATATTCGTTGGATACTTGGATCTCCTATTTAAGTGTGTACATGTTTCAATGACAATTCACTCAAATTAATTAGTCTTTTGAATTTTTCTAGATGGAATTTATATATATCCTTGTGTTCTTTTTGTTTCACAAAATGGATGAGCACATGATTTAGCAGTATAATTAAGTATACCTGTAAATATTTTTTCGTTCACGTAATTTTTTTCCATTAACTAAAACTCACTTATGTAAAGTACCTTCTAGTAATCGTATGCAAATCAAATAAGTGTTTCATCACAACGTTCAAGGATTATGAAGGGGGAAAACGATGAAGAAGAAAAAGAAGAAGAATTACCGTCCATAAGCACCTCGAATTTACCTACACTACGAATTCATAGTTATGTCTCTATGGTTTACCCACATTACCAACTACCCATGTTACAAATTACATGATTAGTCTTTATAATTTACCCATCCACGTTACGTATGTAATACTAATATTCGAAAATTACACATTTTGTGCAGTGATTTTTAAAAGGGATGTGATCCTCATACACCCCCCCCCCCCACACATGTCTATACGGCTCGTATAGGCCTATACGACCGTATAGGGTATGGATGACTGACAAGGGGATAAAAAACAGCATTTTGCATCCTATACGACTGTATAGACATATACGAGCCGTATAGGCATTAAATGGCTCGTATTGTTCCCTGATAAACTATAAAACCTATACCATCGTATATAGGGCTATACGACCGTATATAAAAAACATTTGCAGAAAAATTCAAACTGCCTTTTATTTTAATGTATGTGGACCAAATGTTTATCGGTATGTTTTGACCAAATGTTTTCTTGTTTGCTTAATCATTGATTTATTATTGTGTATGGACTATTATAAAAAAATATAATCTTAAATGAATGTTCTTGGGGTATAACTACAAGTTACTTAGCCAAACGTGTTATGTAAATATTAAAAGACAATTTATTATATTCTAAAGACAAAATGGCAAAACACGTCCTTTATGTTTGAACGTTTTTTCAATGGTAGTCCTTTAGCAAACTTAATGTCAGAGAACATACTTGATGTTTCAAATCCGTATCACATTACGTCCTTTGGCGCTAACCCCGTTAACTTTTCTCGTTAAATCTAGTAATGTGCATTAAGGATGAGGCTAATTTTGTAAATTCACATATTTATTTAATAATTGAATAAAAAAATTAACATATTTACAGATAAATACTCTCTCTCTCTCTCTCTCTCTCTCTCTCTCTCTCTCCCATCATCCACCGTCAACTTCTATCCATCACCACCACAAACGTTTTTCCGGCGAGGGGTGTCCTAACTTTGAAACCCTCAGCCACCACGTTACCCCGTCATTGCCTTCAAAACCTAGCTTACAACTTCCGATTTCGGCTAATGAAACGAACTGTTTGGCCAGAAGTCCTATATCTCTCTCTTACCCGGCTAATACCCCATATAACAACAATTCATCGTCAAGTTGGGGAGAGGAGCACATCGTTTTTCAGTTCAAGGGTAATGAATTGGTATGGTGTTATGGTCAAAACCCACAAGCAAAGGTTCAACTCAGATATGGCTTTACCTCGATTTGATTGAAGTCGAACTTAGATGCCTCCATGACTAGACTTGAAACAAGATCTCAAACAAGGTTTAGTTCTGCTTGTCAAACTCAGATCTCGGTCAAACTCTTTGCCCAGATCTCAAACAACGCGGTGATGATTTATACCCGATTCAAAATCCAGATCTAAAACGAGGTTTGGTGTTGCCATTAGAAGGGGATGGTGGCGGAGATGGTGGTGGTTGCCGGGAGTGGTGGTGGGTGAACTGCAATAAAGAGAGAGAGAGATAGAGTATTTATTTGTAATTATGTTAATTGTTTTATTCAGTTATTAAATAAATATGTAAATTTACAAAATTAGCCTCATTCTTAATGCATATTACCAGATTTAACGAGAAAAATTAACGAGGTTAGTGCCAAAGGACGTAACGTGATAGGGATTTGAAACATCAAGTATGTTATCTGACATTAAGTTTGCTAAAGGACTACCATTGAAAAAACGTTCAAACATAAAGGACGTGTTTTGCCATTTTGTCTATTCTAAAATATCATATCATTCCACTTTTCAATATAACACATAATTCTATACAAGTGAAACAACCCATGAAAGGGTCGAAAATGAGAATGTTGAAAATTGCTAAAAAAATATGATGAAAGTCAGATAATATATAAAAAAATGTCTATTCAGCCGTATAGGGCTATACGAGACGCTATAAACGATGGCCGATAACATCAAACACAAACTGACACGACTCAGTTGTTATACGACCGTATAGCCCTATACAAACCCTATAGGAAAAAAAATCGTGTGCGAGAATCCTAAGCTTTTAAAAAAATAACACTTGTATACGGTAAGCACCCAGACTCCATTTCATCCTAAACTTTAAAACCCAACCGAATGTGCTCCATTGTAGCCTACGATTTCTGATCTCCGATTTCAGTCCTCAAACCCACAAATTGATTTCGTTGATTTGAGAATTTCAATCTGTGCTTTGTGTTAGTTTGTATAGGTTTATCGCTACGTATCAGAAGCTAATTGCATCGTTAGTTCATTGAGGTTCCTCGTTAGTGTTTAAAAGCTGATTGCATCCGTTACTTGATCAATTTGAGCCTCAGTGGTGTGCCTGATCAATTTGTGCCTCAGTGAAGAGGTAGGTCCCAGCAGAGCCCAGTTGGACCCGCAAGACTCACCTCAAAGAGGGACGTCTGCGCAGTTGGACCCGCAAGACTCCTTAGAGGGACTTCTGCGCAAAGACCAACTGGATCCGCAGGACCCACCCCGCTCAGAGAGATGACGACCTTACGCGCAGTACGCAAGCTGTTCCCGCAGGAAAAGCCTCCCAATGGTGACGTACCCCGCCTGTTGCCGCAGCTGCGGATACTAGCCATCAGGGAAGGCTACCCGCACTAATAGCAAGGCTACACGCACAAGGCACTAACTCTTAAATAATTCAGTTGTCACCTGAAGAAGGAATGAGCAAGCCGGGAATACTCCCGCCCAAATGAGCCAGTCCGTACGCTCCTGGAGGATCTTTTGTACTATACCTGCCAAGGTATGGACAAAAGATCTGACCAAAGCAGCGACAGCTCACTGACAACAGTACGACGAGCAGCACGCTCTAGTACTTAATGTCACTATCAGCCGCTGCCTACTCACCAACCCTTGTCGTGGCACGTACATAGCCTGCAGTTGGTGGAAAAGGAATAGTACACAGCCGGCCATGTCACTATCAGCCGCTACCTACCCACCAACCACTAGCATGGCACGTGCGTAGCCCACAGTTGGTAGAAAAGGAATATTATACAGCTGGCTGTACCTTCTTGGACACCTACCTTCGACTATAAATACTCCAACACCTTGGAACGGTATGATTATCTTATATCTTATCTGCTCTAGCTATTTCTCTTATTATACACTTATATTCAGAGCAATCTAGTCTGATTCTCACGCCGGAGGGTGGTCACAAGGAGGTACCCCCCATTCTCAGTGACGAGCTCACGGTGTCTGTTTTGCAGGTCATCAGAAGAATAACCATCTTTGACGGATCTAACCCTCGTGGGAAACATCTGTTTAACCCCCAGATTATCCGTAGTCTGCCGGGGTCACCTAGTGTTTCTTCATTGGCGCCATCCGTGCATAAAAGCTAGAACTTATTCTTTTTCAGTTTTTTCAAAACTTCTGGAAAGATGGTTAACGTTACTCCGATCCCAAGGCCAGCGAGTGACCAAGAAACCCCGGTAACTAAAACCCTAGCTACTGGGGGGAATACCGGCGAGTACACAAATTTTACGAACACTACCCCGGTTACCCAAGCCGGGGCAAGTGCAGTAAATTTTACGAACACTACCCCGGTTACCCAAGCCGGGGCAAGTGCAGTAAACAATCATCCCCTGGGATTCATTGATACCCAGGTGGAAAGACAACATGTAAGGCCCCGTTACCGGTAGCCCAACTTTAGTGTTGGATTTACTCATAAACACAGTTCTAAACATCAGAGTTAATTAAAACATTTACGCGGAATATAAAACTTTCATAAAACATTACATAATTCATAACTTGTCTCAAAACATCCTTTGTCTTTCAACATTAACGCATTAAAATTTAAAACATCATAAGTCTTCAGATGCCAGGCTCTTGTTCAATGCCACGTGTCTCCTCAAGCGAGCTGCCTCATCCTGCTCACCTGCGTGCATACTAAAAGTCAGCTACGCTGAGTGAGTTCTAGTTAATCATACACTATACAATACACATAAACTTATATTCTTTCATTCATACTTTCATACTTTCATACTTTCATTCTTTCTTTTGTATTAACTTACCTTCATATCTTACGTTATAAAGAGCATTACGCCCTACATTCCTCGAGTATTATTAGGGCTCGGTACCCTCCTTCCTCGAGTATTATTAGGGCTCGGTACCCTCCTTCCTCGAGTATTATTAGGGCTTGGTACCCTCCTTCCTCGAGTATTATTAGGGCTCGGTACCCTCTTTCCACGAGTATTATTAGGGCTTGGTTTCCCTCTTTCCACGAGTATTATTAGGGCTCGGTTTCCCTCTTTCCTCGAATATTAGTAGGGTTCAGTTCCCTAGTTCTCGAATATTAGTAGGGTTCGATTCCCTCTTCGTTACCATACAACCATACATCATACCTCGAGTATTATTAGGGCTCGGTACCTTTTTCGTAACCATACAACCATACATCATACCTCGAGTATTATTAGGGCTCGGTACCCTTTTCGTAACCATACAACCATGCAACCGTCATTTCCTACTTTTATTAACTTTATCACGTTCATACACATAAGCATACATATCATACTTACCTTATACATAGCGTTACAACCTGACTGTACGTGCAATATCCGAAGATCGTTCACGTACCATCAAGCCATCATTCATACATATCATATTATTCACATAAGGCATACACTTATCTCTTAGGATAAGTGTATTTACAAACATATTGAGTATGCACACAGCCCCGAAAACATAACACATAAATGGGGCTAGAAACTCACCTGAACACGGTTACGTTCACCGTTAATCGTAATCCCTCTCTTCAGTTGTGCACGGCTGACTGTATAACAAGTATACGTATCAATTAACTATCACTTCTCATAATGTATTTCTATCTTTATATGACCCACAACGAACGGGGGTCCGGGAGCAGCGCCCCTGGCAGCGGGGTCTAGGGGCGGCAGCCCCTAGCAGTTAATGGAAAAATTTTATTTCCATTAACTGTCTTAACACATTTTTCATTAGATTTTTAATTTATTTTCTAAACGAACTTGACTTTAAGCGAAGTTAAACCTTAGGCGAACTTAGCTTTAGGCGAAGTTATCAGGCGACTTGGCTTTAGGCGAAGTTAAACCTCAGGCGAACTTAGCTCTAGGCGAATTTATCAGGCGAACTTGGCTTTAGGCGAAGTTACCAGGCGAACTTGGCTTTAGGCGAAGTTAAACCTCAGGCGAACTTAGCTCTAGGCGAAGTTATCAGGCGAACTTGGCTTTAGGCGAAGTTACCAGTTAGGCGAACTTAGCCGTAAGCGAAGTTATCGCTTTGAATGCGAAGTTATCGCTTTGAAGGCGAAGTTGCCCAGATGCAGGCGAAGTTGCCCAGATCAGCCGCTGTTTTAGTTTCTGACCAGCATTTCGAGCGATTTTAACACCCTTGCTATGGTTCGACATCACCCCCTACGTTCCCCAACCGTTTCCGGTCGTATATACGCTATAAAGCTCGGATCTTTAAACTTCAAAGATCAAGAATCATACCTTTTTGAGCTCGTTTGGATCTCGTTTACTTGTTTAAACACAACCAACACTCTCTCTCTCTCTCTCCCGGATCTGCCCGGTTCTTCCCTCGGCCGGCGGCGAAGTTGTGTGGTGTGTGTGTTTTGGAGTGTGTTAGAAAAGTGATAGAATGAAAGATATTTTTGGGTTTAGGGGGTATTTATATCCTTTAAATCCCATGTACCTAAGGCCCATTCTCATTTAACCCATCTCAATTATTCCAAGTCCATGATCCGCTCCTTACCCGATATTAATTAATTACGCGAAATCACTAAAAATAACTTCCTTTATTCAACATTATAAATTTTAGGATGTTACACAACAGACGAGGCTCCCCCGCCAAACACTTGATCAAGTTAAAGCGTGGGCGGAAGCACATCAGAGGGAATTCCAAGCTGAGTTGGATGAACGCTTACATTCACTCCAACAGGCTGACGAATTTGGAAGCACTCGACAACAGCTCAACATGAGCAATGAGTGCGAGTACTTGGACGAAGATTGGGAGGAGTCCGACAGTGACGCGAAACCTCGTCATAAGGCGAAAGGGAAGCGTAAACAAGCGGACTTCCAACCGAGAAGGAATTTTGGAGAAACCTTCAAGCCAAGGAAAGCGGGGGGAAACCCACGTGACTTCTCCAAAACCTTTAGACCAACTGCTGCAAATGCGGGAACGTCCAAGTTTGCAAGAGACATTGCGGAAGCAATCGCCCCGAAAAGTGCCAAACAGATGTCCAACATCGGCACATATGATGGTATATCTGACCCAGACGATCATTTGAACAGATTCATAGCGGGGGCAACCGTCAGCAATTGGACGGAACCCACGTGGTGTTATATGTTCCAAATGACGCTTGTTGGGGCAGCCAGAGCATGGTTTGACCGTCTACCGGTCCACCACATCTACGATTGGGCAGACTTCCAGCAGAAGTTCAGCCAACACTTCAGTCAACAAAGAAAGTACACCGAAGAGCAATGGACGATCCTCAACTGCATCCGAGAGGAAGATGAATCTTTGCTAGACTTCATCACTCGCTTCAACTCAAAGAAGCTGAGTCTGGGCACCATAAGCGAAGATCTTGTTCGTGCAGCTTTCATCCAAGGCGCCGAATACACAGAGCTTATTCGCACATTGACGGGTAAAGACGGCATGCCATCCACATGGGATGCCATTATGACAGCAGCTAAACGCTTCGCGGAAACAGAAAAGCAACTGGGTAGAGATCTTCCCCAGAGCACAAACCTCTACACTCAGAAAACAAGAGAAAACAACGTCCTTACCGCCCAACTAAACAAAAAGAGGAAGCTAGGCATTTGGCAGTCGAGGGTAAACTTTGACACCTCATCCGGCTCGCACCCTCGGTTAGGCGGAAAGGATAACATGCAGTCGTCGAACCGGAACTCCAGATGGACGCCACTCACCAAAAGCGTCACCGAAATATTTGCCACCGAGAGGCTCCCATGGCCAAAGGCTCCAATAATCCGACAGCGTCACAACGCTGATCAGAGCAAGTCCTGTGACTTCCACGGGACGAAAGGTCACACTACGGAGGAATGCGTAGACTTGAAGGACGTCGTCGAAGCATTTGTCAGAGATGGGAAACTCACACACCTCGTGGCGTAATGGACACTAAGCAGGCTAATGCGTGTAGAACCCCAGTTGGGGAAAACACGAATGAAACTGCAGCTTCAGTGTTTGAGACTACATACTGCGTAAGCAACGAGATTCCGAACCAGGTGCATATCGGCTCGAAAGGCTCGATGACACCCCCATCCCAAGAGCATGGAAGGGAGCTCAATTACGCAGGCTACATGTAGATCAATTCCAAACTTGTAAAGAAAAGGCCTAGAGCCACTTCTAATGGAAATGATTCTCCTTATCACATTGACGCTGATGGTTTTACATTTATACTTAAACTTTCCAGACGGATATGCCGGTATTCACCGCATAAATATGGAAAGAAGTCGTTGCGTGTGGACGGCGGCAAAACCCGCATAAACACAAAAAACGGCAAAAATTTCTAAGGGAAAGATGAGGAACACCTTCACGCAGGTCAGTTATAGGTGAAGTTTGGTCATCCCACTAAATGAAAGTGACGGTCCTACCCGCACAATCATGATAGAGGAAACTGAACAGTAACCTATTGACAACCGCGCGTCGAAAGGTTAACTTATTCAAACCACTGATATGCCGGTATTCACCGCATAAATAAGTGGGGAAGTCGTTGCGTGTAGACGGCGGCAAAACCCGCATAAACATAAAAAACGGCAAAAATTTCTAAGGGAAAGATGAGGAAAACCTTCACGCAGGTCAGTTATAGGTGAAGATTGGTCATCTCACAAAATGAAAGTGACGGTCCTACCCGCACAATCATGATAGAGGAAACTGAACACTAACCTATTAACAACCACGCGTCGAAAGGTTAACTTATTCAAAACACTTGAAAAATTGCTAACTAAAACTAAAGTATGCATGAGCGAATCATATATTGTTTATGAGGCAAAACAAATGCCAAATTAAACTATAGTATGCATGAGCAAGTCATATAACGTTTATAAAGCAAGTCATCCAGTGAAAGTGACGGTCCTACCCGCACAAACATTTATATTTCACAAAAATTCAAACATTACAAGAATGGCCGGGCATCTACCCGCCTACAGAAATGTAAATCTATCCTAACGGTGGGAAGGGATCTCAAGGTTCAAACTTCAGGACCACTCCCTCCAAACCCACTTGTACCCGCACCATCAGTTGGCTGTGGCGGTTCAAGGAAAGTCTTGAGAACAGTTAGCCCATCATCAGCGGCAGCAATTTCGTTCACCTTCTCCACCACCGGATACGGGAAGGCAGCATACTGGTTCACTGCTTGGTCATAAGCAGCTTCAGTGTCCACATCATAAAGAGGGAAGTTGGAAGGCGGGATGCCCTTCTCAACAAACCCCAGACCAAGCAGGAAACTAGCCTTTTCCCCATCCTCATGGGAAGCGTTGAGGGCTGCGCTCATGGCATCGTCATAAGATGTGTTCGTGAAGATCCGATGCACAACCTACAAAAAAAAATATAAGTATCAAACTTTTCTAAGTACAAAGAAAAGCGTAAAGACATTATGAAGCTACGCATACCTGCGACAAAGCTTCTCGTAGAAGCCATTCCTTGGTAATCAGAGCCTCCTGGAGGGCAGCTTGAGCTTGGTCACGGGCGCGTTCGGCTTCATTTTTGTTAAGGTTGGCAAGCAACACTTCCTTAGCAGCAGCCTCATCAACGCCCTTCAGCTTACGCTCAGTGTGGTCAAGCATACCCCTCTGATCCAAGATCTCTTGGAGCTTCTTGGCGTCTTCCATGGCCAAGGCATCATGAGCCCACTGAAGCCTCTCTAGTTTGGCTTTAAGCTCCTCATTCTCGGCGCGCAGAGGCTCAGCAATGGCTTCAGCCTTGGTGGCCCTCTCGGTCGCGTTCCGCGCAGTTTCCTTAGCCAACCTAAGCTGTTCGTTAACAGCTTGAGTAGCCTTGGAACGGGCCTCGAGCCGGGCCTGAACTTCAACCTCGAGGGCCTTGAAGGCCTTTTCCTTCTCCGCAGCAATGGCGGAAAGTCTCCTGTTCTCCTCCCGGATAGCCCGCGCCTGAGCCACTTCTTGGATACGCGCCGCCTTTAACTTGTCGTTTTCACGACAAAGCAACTCGACGCGCGGCTGCATCCGGGCAAGGAGAATCCGAAGCTCATTCGTCAGCCTACCCTCCTGGTAGTTAGACATGGCCTCCCCCAACGCACCACTTGGGGCTGCGTGACGCGCCCACTCGACGCAGTCCACAGCCGTCCGAAAGGTTGTTCCCCAGCGGATGTTCCACCGTGGAACATACACCTCATTGGAATCCGACACTGCAAAAACAAAAAGCAGTTAGGAAAAGATGATATAAAAAAAAGGCCAAAATAACCCTACGCACCTGTAGGGTCGACAACAGGCCGGTAGCCGCCAAACCCATCACCCGAACCTAACGGATATCCATCCAAGAGGTCAGGCAGATGGGAAGGAGGCAGAGATTGGCTAGAAGCCCAAAACATACCTGATGAACCGGCCGGGGACGAGGTAGTCGCCGGTGCCGGAGGCACGGTTGAAGCCGCCGCGGTAGAGACCATCGGTGGTGAACTCATTGGAGGTGAACTCACAACCGTGGCCGCCGCTGTGGAGGAACCCGCAGAAAAAATCACCGCCGGCTCAGTGAAGGATGCAGTGAAGATGGCACTGACAGCCGGCGGAGATGACGTTACAATTGGAACAGTTGCCTCAACCGGGTGAGCAACTGAACCAACACTTGAAACAGGCGCAGCCGCCTGGGTCATCGCCTCGGGTAGGTTGACCAAACCTACCGTCATGGGTCCAGAGATGCTCCTTCCCGCTCCACTCTGGAATGCGGTTGCATCCACGCCTGCACGAAGACAATATTAAAAACAATGGCGGAAAGAATTGCGGGTAAGATTAATTTATACTTACGAGTTTTCTTGAGCTTGAAGGTTCTGACAGGCGGGGACGAACCCGATGGAGCCGGCCTCTTTACGCCGGTCTTCGTCTTCGCACTGGGCTGCCCGGAGGTGACAGCTGTCTCAACCTCCGGAACAGTGGTCTCACCACCACCAGGGTTCCCCGCCGCCTCCTCGCTTTCGGTCTCCGAGTCAGACGGGTTCCCCTGATCGGCAGTGGAGGCAACCTTCGCCTTGCCCTTCCCGCCAGCAGCCTTCTTCCTCGCGAAGAAAGGAACATCTGCGGATTCTTCATCAGAAGAGGACAAAATTAGAGGAATTCCAGCAGAGGTTTGAGCATTGAGAGGGCGAGGGTTAAATAATCCCTTACCTGGCCGCGTGGCGCTCAGAATCTCGTGGCCCGGCGGGTAGACCTCCACGAACCTATCCGCCGTTTGCTCCAAAATGGGCAACTCGTTCTCGTCGAGAGCACGAATACCCAGCCGAGCGGGACCACCGCTCTCACACGACTGCAGAAGCGACTGCAAGTTGTTCCCCTCTGAAAATAAACAGAAACAGTTAGAAGAAAAACCCTAAATCAGCAAAAATATATGAAGCATACCGTAAGGGATAGAGTTCAAACCGTATTCGAGGACGATGGGAATATGTGGCGCCTCTGCCCTAGCATCCTTCCATACCCGGCTCATCCCGAGCATCACCATCCCAGACTCCGAAAAGCGGTAAACCGGAGTCTGGATCCGGGAGATCTTGGTAAACCATTCCGCCTCCTGGTAGTTGGAGGCGTGAAGGTTCGGGAGTGCTCTCCCGTTCTTGAATGTCATCGCAATATGGACGACACGGGCAGAGATATAGAAGAACTTCCGCTTCCAAGACCGAAGACTGCACTCGGTAGCACAGATCTTCAAACCCTTGATCCAAGTGATCAAGGTGTACCAGCCCTGGATGCACCTCCAGGAATAGAAGGTCATCAGGCGGTCGACGCGAGGCTCAACGCCCAGAATGTGGCACACCCATTCAAAGTGGCGAACCTTTGCGATCGCCATCGGGTGCACCTCCGTCAAATGTACATCGTGTCTCTCTAAAACACGGTACACAAACTTCGTCAATGGGAACCTGAGATTCCCATAGATGAAGAATGCAGCATACACCCCTATCTTTCCCTTGGGGGCATCGTACACCGTCTGGTGAGGCTCAGGAAACTCAGGCTCGAAAGGCTCGAGCATGAACTTCCTGACAATGTACTGGTACAGGTCGACGGAAAGAGCACACTGGCACTCGCCAGCGGTACTTTTATCGTCCTTATCAGACGCGGACATCGGGTTCTTAGGGTATACGTCGGACTCCTCGGCAGTAGCCTCAGGATCACGAATGGAAGACATGTTTTGGAGGATGGAAAGAGGAACGATTTCAGGAGAATGCTCGACAAAAGTTAGAGTATTCGCCGGAAATCGCTTAGAAGAAGAAGTGAAACTGTGAGTTGAGATGCATCCTCTCCTCCCTTTATATACTCATCGCAATGAATGCGATGAATTTAATGCGGGAGAGAGGGAAAAGCGCAGGTGCAATGAAACTATGACACGTGGAAAAAGCAAGCTGACAATAGCTGTCGACAGGACGCGAGCCGTAAACTTCGCGTCCACGCGCCTGAAAAAACGTCTGGAATGACCATATACTGTCACGTCGCCATAACTTCCTGCACGTCCTGAAACTGTCAGACGAAACCGTCGGACGACACTAACGTCCCTTCAACAGTTTGGACTGCTCTTATCCTTTCACCAACTATTCGAATTTCAAAAAGATTCAAAGATTCAAAAATAAGAGGGAATATACCCCCTTACCTTGGCAACCAAGTAACTATAAGACGAGTGCGGGTACAGTGTCAAGGTGAAACCCTTCACATACCTAGCACCCGCAGGGAATTGAAGCCAAGAATACCTTGGTAACCAAGTAACTATAAGACGAGTGCGGGTACAGTGTCAAGGCAAAACCCTTCACATACCTAGCACCCGCAGGGAATTGAAGACAAGAATACCTTGGAAGTAAAGTAACTATAAGACGAGTGCGGGTACAGTGTCAAGGCGAAACCCTTCACATACTTAGCACTCGCAGGGAATTGAAACCAAGAAGGATCTTCTGGGCCATGCTTGTGGAAAGGGAAATAACATCCCCGCAGAGCGGGAACGTTGAGAACTAGATTGTTTGAAGCTCCAAGATGGAATTGGTTGTTTAACATAATTGATCACTATGTCTAAAACTACCAAAACCCCGTGGAGAATCTACACAAGTGAAACTCAACGCTCCTGACTTGCGAGGATGTTACACACCTACCCGCATCATACCCAAAGATCAAGCAGAAAAGTCGGGAATTTCTGCACGTGACATTAGGAAACCCGTGGGAAGAATCCCCGCGGAGAACCTTAAAACTAAACCCTTTTCAAAACCCCTTGCTTAAGTCCAAAAGTTCACCTCATTAACAATTCATGAGAAGAACATTGGACTGGGGGGACTTGAAGAGGTAGGTCCCAGCAGAGCCCAGTTGGACCCGCAAGACTCACCTCAAAGAGGGACGTCTGCGCAGTTGGACCCGCAAGACTCCTTAGAGGGACGTCTGCGCAAAGACCAACTGGATTCGCAGGACCCACCACGCTCAGAGAGATGATGACCTTACGCGCAGTACGCAAGCTGTTCCCGCAAGAAAAGCCTCCCAATGGTGACGTACCCCGCCTGTTCCCGCAGCTGCGGATACTAGCCATCAGGGAAGGCTACCCGCACTAATAGCAAGGCTACACGCACAAGGCACTAACTCTTAAATAATTCAGTTGTCACCTGAAGAAGGAATGAGCAAGCCGGGAATACTCCCACCCAAATGAGCCAGTCCGTACGCTCCTGGAGGATCTTTTGTACTATACCTGCCAAGGTATGGACAAAAGATCTGACCAAAGCAGCGACAGCTCACTGACAACAGTACGACGAGCAGCACGCTCTAGTACTTAATGTCACTATCAGCCGCTGCCTACTCACCAACCCTTGTCGTGGCACGTACATAGCCTGCAGTTGGTGGAAAAGGAATAGTACACAGCCGGCCATGTCACTATCAGCCGCTACCTACCCACCAACCACTAGCATGGCACGTGCGTAGCCCACAGTTGGTAGAAAAGGAATATTATACAGCTGGCTGTACCTTCTTGGACACCTACCTTCGGCTATAAATACTCCAACACCTTGGAACGGTATGATTATCTTATATCTTATCTGCTCGAGCTATTTCTCTTATTATACACTTATATTCAGAGCAATCTAGTCTGATTCTCACGCCGGAGGGTGGTCACAAGGAGGTACCCCCCCTTCTCAGTGACGAGCTCACGGTGTCTGTTTTGCAGGTCATCAGAAGAATAACCATCTTTGCCGGACCTAACCCTCGTGGGAAACATCTGTTTAACACCCAGATTATCCGTAGTCTGCCGGGGTCACCTAGTGTTTCTTCATTAGTTAATTAAAACAAATGAAAGAGGATATGATATATTATTGCCTCTAATTGATGATTTGAAATTGAGCTCATCTTTTCGACCTAACTGGTTTTAACTACAGAGGTCAGAAATCAGACTCAAAGATCAATAATCAATGAGATTTGGTTTGTAGCTGTCTTTGTATCTCACTAATCAATCATTGTCTACTGACATTAGGAATTCTATAAATATTAATACATTAACTTTTTGATGTTATCTCGAGGGTGTAATGCTCTTGTTGCAAAATGTCATGCACTCATGCTCCTCTGACTTCTCATACCATGGCCACATGTTTTTCAACAAGTATCTTAAATTATGCTCATATTTTGCTCTGTTGTTATAAGTTCAAGTTCTTGATTGTTTATAATGTATACCTTTGTTTGAACTCATCTTTTTACATATGAATAGTTGACTGTCTTTTGATGGCAAGATGGCAAGCTTTTGATCTTGTTTTCTTGTTTCATAATCTAGTTCATCTTAAACCTATGATTGCCTCAGTTAGGTTAAAGATAATCTGATACGTGCTAACAAATTAATTACCCATGTTCAATTCATCTAGCCACGTTTAATTTATCATTTCTATTTGATTGCATGTTTTCTTTTTAAGTAGTGCATGTAGTGGGTTAGTTGCATGAGGGCCATGTTCTATTAGTTTTGCATATTCACGTTCTTTTCTTCAGGTTAATTGTAAGCCTATATAAGGCCTTATTGTTTATTTGATATTAAGCAGAATATTAAGAAGAAAATTGTCTAGTTCCTTATCTTATTTCTTTGGAGTCTAACCCGCTCAGAGGGTCTATCATTTGGGAGATTAGCCATCTCGAATCGGCTTCTATCATGTGGTTGTCCGACTCGAATGGCGACCACCATGGCGCCACATTGAGACTGCTCCGATTGTAGCTGTGAGAATATATTGCCGACCACCTTGGAACCAACAGTTTCAGCCCATCAAGACTAAACCGAACGCTCTAGGAAGACACGCGTGGCGCCCACCATGGCAGCAACCAGTCTCGGCCTTGAGGACAAGGCCGTTTTTTAGGGCGGGAGTATTGATACGTGCAAGACCCTTGTCATCCCATGTTCACCATGCAACTTATTAATTTCTTATTAGTTTCATTACTTGTTTGTTTACTATAGGTTAGTGGGAAGTTATCTTAGTTAGTGGTCTAGTTCATGGTCATGTTACCTTTTATTTCGTTCAATTACTTTCAATTGTAAGCCTATAAAAGGCATTCCAAGTTTATGAATGAATTAAGAAGAAAATTAGCAAAGTTTTATTGTCTCTTTCTCTCTAATGTTTCTTGGAGTCTAACCCACTCAAAGGGTCATATTTTGGGAGACCGCCGATCTCGAATCCGGCTTCTATCATAATCTGATTTGAATAAGATGTTTAGAAGTTGCTGTACAAGTAAATTCATTACAAATTCCTATCTTTAAAAGCTGTTTATATGAATATCAGATTCTGTTGTTCTATGTTGCAGTAATAACTTTCATAGTGTTATTGATATGATATTAGACTAAATGTTATCTCTTAGATTGATTAGGTCTGAAATTTAGGCAGCACTGTTTGGTTAGTAATGGCGTGGTACACCAATTAAAAGTGGATGTGTAATACTTCACAGATTTAAAGCTAAAATTAACAACTTAAACATGCTAATTACTAAATTTGATCTGAATTTGATTCCATTGGTATGATGTTTAAATTAATAATTTGTTGTTTGTGTAGGTTGATTGCAACAAGAAGGCAAGTGTGTCGACATTGCAAAACACTTGACGGTTGTCATAATTGACAACAATCCTGCTTCGTCAAATGGGCCCACCATCAAGATAGATGATCCACCTGATCTAAGGGTCACACCTGCAACCATTTCTCTATTTAAAGGTATTAAATTCAATAATCTTGTCAAATTCTGTTTTATGCTAAAGGATTAAGAATATTCAGGTTGCAAATAGGGGCGCAAGGTTTTCCATCCAAACATCAACAACATTGGTAGCATATGTTTAGATATGATCTTGAGGAACAATGACATTCTCGAAGGTTTGATCTATATTCGTGTTATATTTGAAACCCCTCATTAGAGTGAATAGGTTTGGCTTCATGTGTGATAATGTAGTGCTTGTAGATGGACACAGAAGTGTGTAATGGGCTGATATTCAGAAGTATATTAGGTGTGGTTTTTACATTGTGTACTCTAGAATAACATTTTTTATTTGTTTATATAACTCGAATAACATTTTGTGGATATTGAACATCTTTGATAGAAATTTTTAGTTAGATTTGTGTTTGCATCTATTGTAAATATTTGTTTGTGTATTCTAATAATATTTTGTATATATATGTATATTTTCAAAAAATTACGACTAAAACAAAACGTAGTTGCAGATATAACAGAGCAATTGCGGCTAGTGTTTTCGACAGCATTTTCAGTTGCAAAATGACCGCAACAAAGCAATTGCGACCTTTTTGCAACCGAAAAGACCGTCGCAAATGCCTATTTTGATTATCCTTCAATAGATTTGAGACGTAGAACGTCGTGATATGACTGGTATCAATCTGCTTTTCATTAGTGAATTGGTTGTCTCCTTTTCAGCGTTTTGCCATCCTTCATCTTCATCCGCCCTGCGTCTAGTGTGTAATTTTATTACTGTATTAATTTTGAATTAGTTTATGTTGTAAATAATTTAATTTAGTTGACATACATAAACATATATAAAGAGTCATTACCTATTAGTTGGCACGTACGGTAAGAGTTTTTGAAATTTTAAAAAAATTAATCAATTGTTATATATAAGTTGGATTCATATATACATACTCATTAACGGCAGTCTAGTTCAAATTCACGTACGTACCCTAAACCTACACTCTGCTACTGATCATTCAAGAATCATAACCTGGGTTTAATACAAAACCCACCTACATCTACATGCATTTTGTTTCCCAAAACCCTAATTAGACTACCCCAAGAATCATCATCTTCTCGAAACCCAAGAACCTCCTTTAATTCTTCAATTTCGCAAAACAGTAAGTGATCATCATCAAGAAGTTAACCCAAGAACACTTCTTTAATTCTTCATGGCAAACCCCAAGAAATTAATATCCAAACTACATAATTCTTCCTTTAACCATTCTTGCCACCCGAATAAACTCGGGAGAAAATCGTACAAGTGTAGCGTTATCTTGTCTCACGAACCAGAATGCAAATTTAGGTTTAAACGTGCTAACATAGTTCAACTACAAGGTGAAGCAATAAGAGCGGCCAAACTCCGGGAGTCAAGATACCGGAAAGTAAAGAATGAAATTCACAAATATATGTCCATGCCCCTTGTATTTCGGCCTAAGTCAGAACACATTAAAAGTTGTCCAAACAAGTCAACTCATCACTTGATTTAAACCCAAAGTATATATGGCCAGCCCATATACAACTTGATCCATTTATTGTCATCTAGTAGTAAGTAGATATAGAGGTGCACAAATCGGGTTTTTTCTAATACCCGAGTTCGGGTATTGAGAGAAATCGGGTAGGGTTCGGTAGGGTATTGAGGAGAAAAATTCAACCCTATGTAGCCGGGTAGGGTATGATCAGGTTTGGGTATTGGAACCGGGTACGACCGGGTATTAAAACCCGGTTTTGAATTTGTAATTTTTTATACATTTTTATATTGTTTAAAAATTAAATTTGCTTTGTAATTTATAAAAATAACTAAAATATATTACAAAAACCATAAATCCACTTAATTACAAATTATTTACTTAGTATTATGCATTTTACAAAAACTTTAACATAAAAGTTATGAAGTAAACATAAAAATATACTATTAAAACTCATGTATTATTTCGGGTATTAGAAAATTGGTATCGGGTATCAGGTATAACCGGGTATGGGTATGGGGTATGACCGGGTCCGCGTACTTAGGGTATAAATCGGGTACGGGTATCGATCTCAAAATGCATACCCTATCCATACCCTACGGGTAGGGTCGGTTCCGGTTTCGGGTATAGAATACCCGGGTATAAAAAAACCGGTTCCGGATATTTTTTTCAAGTCCGGTTCCGGGTATGGGTTTTTTGTGCACCTCTAAGTAGATACTTGTATGAAATTGGTTATTTAAACTAACCATTTCTGTGGGTACAAAACTAAAAACATATTAAATAAACATTTTGAATTTGTTTGTTCCATATGACTAGAGAATAGGGATGGACAATCAACTCGTGTCTGGTAACTTGTATACTGGTTTGGCTAGTTAAAATCTGATTTAAGTACCAGCCTCAGGTAGCTAACACGATAATCCACGATAAGGCATTAAGGCAGCTTGGTATATTGGTTGTTTGATAGTATTTTTATGTGAAACTTGTATAGTTTTTAAGATTTATTACTTGCTGTGTAAGACTTGTACAACACAAACATACAAAGTGATCATGATTAGGAAAAAAAAACAATGGATTAAATAAAGCTGCCTGCCATTACCTCACTTAAATTGTATAGAAATATAAAGATATATACCAAAAATACAAATGTATATTAAATATCAGCTTTCACTTTTTCATGAACATTAACATTTAACACTATATATATAAAATGCATAGAATCAATGAGTTTTTTCTCTGTCATTCTAAGATGATGGTTATTCTGGCTGTTTGGCCTTTGGAGCCGACACAGTTTCGAGGTTTACATCTCCAACACCTTTGTTTGGGCCAATGCTGCATCGATCCGTGTTGTGTGTTTCGATTGCATCCTTAATTTTCTGAAACTGCAATGGTTGAACAGGTGTGTTTATAACCCTGATAAAAAGACGTATAACGCTTAATAAGATGAACGGGTAAAGATTTACGTACTTTAGCAAGTGAACAAGAAAAGGATTCTAGTTGACCATCAGCACCACGATAGAAATGGAAATAAGGAAGGACTTTCACATTCAAGTTCTTGCACATTGGTTTATTCTCATCAAAGTTGACTTTCAAAAACACGATTTCAGGGTGTTCTTGAGCCGTCTTGCAAAGCTGAAAGTATTTGTCAAAGACAAAAGACAAACAACATCAATAAAACGAACCATGATTGCTTGATCTCATATTCTCATTTAAGATCCAAAGAATTTGCTTTCGGTGTCTTATAAAGTTCAAAATTTTACATCACATAGTTTTGGATTAATTTCTATATATCCTTCTAAAAGTTTTAATTTCATATATGTTCTAAATAAATGAACAAGAAGACAATGTTATAACTGTCAGAGCATAACTTCATTTCATTTATTCAATAAAACTGATTATCGAGATAAATGCAAATTTACCTAACAACGACCAAATTAACCAAATGATTATCTAATTTTTAATCTTCAACTTGCAATAAATGCGTAGAAATGCGCACTTAACACCCTTAATAAAATTTTATTACTTTTTGTAAATGTATAGAATATCGACCGGCTAAATAGTACAGGGAGACAGCTAATTTAATAAGTTAAGATTCGTTTTTATCATGTAATTGGTTTCCTAGTACTAATCAACTTCCTTTTAGTTCTTGCTACACAAGTTATGAGTAAGACTTTGGGACAAATTGCAAGTAGCTTTTGTTATCTTGTCTTCTTACTTTCTATGTGTGGTGCAGTAAAATATCAATTAAGAATTATAATTATATGGATCCAGTAAAATTTCATCAGTTAAGGCTAATGCTAGAAATCCAAAAGAAACGTGTTTTTTTCTCTCGTTTTATCATGAATATCAACTAATCCAAGAAAAAATAACCACTTAATATTAAATTTGAAGATACAAGTTAATCAGGCTGACGTTAAATGTCAAAATAGTAAAACAGAATAAATCAATCACCAATCATAAATATATATAACATCATACAATAACAAAACTTACCTTTGGGAATAAAGCACGACAGGAGGCACACCAAGTCCCATAAAATTCAACAATCACTAATTTATCTCCAGCCTCACTTAATGCGTTCAGAAACTCCTGTGTCGAATGTATATCAATCATATTTGGTCCTGCACTTTTCTCCCACCATTTTGGTTGTTCAGTTTCAGTAATTGTTGCTTGTATCTGAAAGAAGCATCAAATAAGCATACAGTTAAATCAAAGTGTTCATGCTTATTTCTTCACGTTCGCCTGTCAGGGCGACACAAGTTGTTTTCAGTAAGCAGTCTGAGATTGCGTATTTCAAATCATTTATTTCATAAGCATTCAAAACATATATCAATACTGCAATAATTACAATTCAGATGAAGTCACATTGTTATAAGTTTTCCTAAATCAAACACTAATTTGGTAAATGAAGATCTCAACTAGGGCTGACAATTTCTGACATGGATATGCTAACATGAAACAACACGGCATGAATATTAACAGGTTTGGGTTTGAGCTTAAAAGGTTTCATGTCTTATACAGGTTAAACATCGTTAATAACCTGTTTAACAGGTGGAAACATTAATATGCTTCCAACCTCCTAAACAGTATACGCTGTACTACCCCTGCCCTAATTTCCAACGACGCAGCACCTTAGGCCTTAACCTCTGGAATTTGGAAGAATGAATAGAAAGTATGCTAAGTAAGTATTAATGAATCGTTTTGTGTCAAATACGCTAAGGATCATGTATTTATGTATTAACAACTTTTGGCAATTTTCAGTGTTTTAAAAACTGGTTCGTACCAACAACCTGTAATACCTGGTTTCGCATATCAAACCGGTATTTTGAGCCCGGTATTTTTGGGTGGTTTGTTAGAACATCGAACCGGCGATTTTTTCTAAGATACCGGATTTAAGCCCAAGAAATTTTGATATTTTGTGGCCCATATTACTTTTAACCTAGTGATTAGCATTGAAACGAGTAAACTTTTGGATTATTTTATGAAAATCGAGTGCTTTTGTATTATTTTTTAATTATGGATTAACTTGTGGATTATATATTAATAAGGAATCATAGACTTTTGGGTTATTTTTTGAGTTGAAGCTGTATTTATATGAAATTTCAATGTAAATTATTCAGCCGGTTGAACCTCCCGGCATATTTGCCTAATCCGGTATGAGTTAAAACCAGATTTTAAAACATTGCCCCAATTTTCTCAGTAGCAGTGGAAAACTAACAGATAAGCAGCAACAGGCAATGAGACAAGTAGTAAGTTAAACCCTAAAATCCTAAATTACCACCGAAACTTACCTTGAATTGAAGCGATAGCTTCCTTTGAGATCTGGAATTGACGATGAAATCAGAAGAATCAGTAGCAGCTGGAGGAGGAACATACAGCAGCTTCTTGGTGGTGTTGGTTTTGCAGTGAAATTGAAGCGGATTGAATGATGAGGTTGATAATAAGGATGAATTAAACGATAGCAATCGAACTATAGCAGCTGCCATTAAACACACAGACACTGGAAAATTGAAGGAATTTAAATTTAGGTTTATTGATTTGGGGGTTTTTGGAAGACTGATTAAGACTGCAGCAGAAAGTGTTGAAGAAAGAAGATATTATGTGAACCAGAATGTACCAAAAAGTAACTAAATAACTACTTGGACTTGTTAATAACTAATAGTAAAAACACTAGGTAACTTGAATAATAAATGTTTAAATTTAGAGATTGTCAATCGGTTCCATACCGGTTTCTACATAATCGATTTCAGTTTGGTTAACTGATTTATTTTATTATATTTAGTAAGTCCCAAGCTCTTTCTAAAATATTGAGGATTATCGAAATAAGCAAAGTGAATAAAATATCTGGAGGTTTCAATTGTTATATTCGGAGAAAATGGGATCAGTTGGTTCTCGCATTTTTGAATCGAGTCGAATGGGATGATCGACTTTATTTCTTCTCCTCTCTTGAATTAATAAATTCACTGATTTTTATCACTTTTTTTGAGCTACGAATTTCTTTTAATCCTTGTCATATGTGGGACTTGAACACAAAACCGCTCATTCTTAAACCCAAGTGTTTAAAGACTTTTATCTTTTCCGATGACACCGTTTTTTATTTTGAATACAAGAATTAGCATCATTTAACACCAACATGATCACATTTTATTTATATTTTATCCGGCAAACTTGTCACTTTAAGTATCGTGTGCATGGTTTGGTTTGATTCGGTTTAACCTCTTAATCAAATACAATGGTTATACTTCATGAAACAAACAAGTTTCGTTGAGGGTGTTCAAATCGGACTCAAAAAACACTAAATTCAATCTAAGTCCGAAATAATTTCATTTTCGAATGGAAATAGCATTCAGTTCGAGTTTATAGGTTGAACTTTTATTTTCGATTTGAGTTGTATATAGAATATTTTTTTTCTTCTTTACCTATAATAATAATAATTTACAATACGGGTTACTCTATTCTTTTTAGTGTTTTAACCCGAATTCGAAAAGAAGTTCAAATAACTCGATTAGATATAGGAATGGCAACGGGGCGGGTTTGGGGCGGGTTTTGCTTAACCCGAACCCGAACCCGAAACCAAAAACCATCCCCGTACCCGCCCCATTACCCGTCGGGTTTAATTCGGGGATTCCCCGTTTGGTTTTTTGTACCCCCCCGACCCGCCCCGTCCCCGAACCCGAAAACCCGAAACCGATCCGACCCGACCCGAAATTGACTATTCTGGGTAATTTTGACCAAAACCTTAGTAATATGCTTATGAAGTCTATGGTCAACTGTTCAAGAATCCATCACAAAACTTACATATTGATTATGTAGCAGCGGCAACAACCAGTGGTGGATGTGCGGTATCGGTGCTAGCTGGTGCGATGGCGGGTGGAGGCGGCGACACAAGGTGGTGTGGAGGCAGTGACGCAAGGTGGTGTGGCGGTGCTTGGATTGCGGCGGTGCAAGTTATCGCTTCACCATTGGTGTTGGATTTGGTTGACCTCAAGCTATTTTAGTCAAAATTAACATGTAAGAATTAAGATGTCTGGATGTAGGTTTTTATATATATATATATATATATATATATATATATATATATATTATTTATATTTATATTTATATATTATATCGGGGCGGGTCGGGGCGGGGGTACCCGAACCCGAACCCGAACCCGAACCCGAAACAATCCCCGATACAATCTCCGAAACCCGACCCGAAACCGAAAAAACAAAACCCGACCCGACCCGAAATAAGCCGGTTTTCGGGTTTCCCCGTCGGATTCGGGGATTTTTGCCATCCCTAATTAGATACTTATAATGGACCTTATGGCCCATCCAATGTTGAATATGGTTGCTGGTTTTTGTTGGGTTTTTATATCATGAACCCAATCCGATGACCCAGCCCACAACTTTTTAGTCTAAGTACATGCATTTAATTATATATTCAACTTGACATTCATTCAAATACAAAAAACATGTTAGTTAACTATTTTATACATATGTCAATTAAGTAGCTATTTCCACTTAAACTCGAGTTTTATACATAAATAATAAATTTAAGTTAAATATGATTAATCTTCTTAGTCATATATTTTCATGATTTTAATCAAACGCATGCCATTTCTTAATGAGATAATTATTTTCATTTATACATTCTAAATACTAGGTTCACTACCCATGTACAACACGGGTTTAACAAATTTAATTTCATATGTCCAAAATATCAATAACAAAAAGCCATGATAAATAATTTTGCTTATTAGACTATATGGTATGGATGCATCCTTGCTTCACATTTTAAAAAGTCATTTCATCACTATATCATATCCACTCCACTCACTTTCACAATACGAAGAAAATGATCATTAATTCACCACTTCTCTCTCGTGTCAAATAAAATATTATTATTTATATAACTAAAATTAAATTAAAATTTAGCATAACTAAACTAATACCACATAAAATATTACCGATTAATTAAAATTTGCATTGATGTAACATCCTAAATTTTAATTATAATAAAGAAAGTTATGTTTAGTGATTTCACGTTGTTAATTATTTAATGTCGAGTAAGGAGGGAGCTGGGCTTAGATTGCGTAAGATGGGTTAAATGAGAATGGGCCTCGGGTCCGTGGGCTTAGAGGGATATAAATATCCCATCCCAAACCCAATCTTTCATTTCCACCTTCTTTCTTCACACACTCAAAACACACACATACTAACCGATCAAGATTCGAAGCCGAGACCCGAGATTTTGTTGATAGATCTGAGTTGGTAAGGTAAGAACAAATCCACCAAAGCTTATATTACTGAAAATGGTTAGGATTTGATGGGTTAACCGAACCCGAAACCCAAACTGCCCAAATCGGACCCCTAAAACGTCGATTTTAGGCCGATTTGATGGTTGGGATTTGTAGGCGCCGATCATACGATTCCGTGGGTACCAAAATCGAGTTATTTGGCTAAGAAACGAAGGATTTATGGGCAAACAGATCTGCAGCGCGATAACTTCGCCTGCAAGATTAAGTTCGCCTGATGAACTTCGCCTTCAAGCGTAACTTCGCCTTCAAGCGTAACTTCGCCTAAGGATAACTTCGCCTACGGCCAAGTTCGCCTAAGGTATAACTTCGCCTGAAGCCAAGTTCGCCTAAGGTTTAACTTCGCCTGAAGCCAAGTTCGCCTAAGGTATAACTTCGCCTGAAGCCAAGTTCGCCTAAGGTTTAACTTCGCCTGAAGCCAAGTTCGCCTAAGGTTTAACTTCGCCTGAAGCCAAGTTCGCCTAAGGTTTAACTTCGCCTGAAGTGAAGTTCGTTTTTAAAATAAATTAAAAACCTAATGGAAAATGTGTTAAGGCAGCTATCGAAAATAAAATTTTTCCAAGCTGACCTGGCAGCTTAACCCCAGCCAGGGGCTCTGCCCCTTGGACCCCGCTAGGGGCTGCCGCCCCTAGAACCCCGCTGCCAGGGGCGCTGCCCCCGGACCCCCGTTCGTTGTGGGTCATATATAGATAGAAATACAAAACGAGTAGTAGTAGTTAATTGATATGTGTAAATATTATACAGTTAGCCGAGCCCAGTTAAAGAAAGGAATTACGATCAACGGCGAGCGTAACAGGATCCAGGTGAGTTTCTAGCCCCATTCCTTGTTATGTTTTCGGGGCTGTGTGCATACTTGATGTGTTGTTAATACATTTATCCTAAGTGATAAGTGTATGCCATATGTGATATATGTGATATGTATGAATGATTGCTTGATGGTTCGTGAACGATCTTCGGATATTGCACGTACTGTCAGGTTGTAACGTTATAAAGCCATATGTGATATATGTGATATGTATGAATGATCGCTTGATGGTTCGTGAACGATCTTCGGATATTGCACGTACTGTCAGGTTGTAACGTTATAAATATGGCAAGTATGATATGTATGTTTATGTGTATGAACGTAATAAAGTTAATAAAAGAAGGAAATGACGGTTGTATGGTTGTATGGCTACGAAAAGGGTACCAAGCCCTAATAATACTCGAGGTATGTTGCATGGTTGTATGGTAACGAAGAAGGAACTGAACCCTACTAATATTCGAAAGCAAGGGACCAGACCCTTATAATATCTGTGATGTTAGGGACCAGACCCTTATAATATCTGTGATGTTAGGGACCAGACCCTTACAATATCTGTGAGGATAGGGACCAGACCCTTCATAATATCTGTGATGTTAGGGACCAGACCCTTATAATATCTGTGATGTTAGGGACCAGACCCTTATAATATCTGTGAGGTTATAGGGCGAAAGGCTCTTTAAAACGTATGATTATGAATGTAAAGAAAGTATGTAAGTAAGAAAGAAAGTATGTAAGTAAGAATGAAGGTATGAGTACTTATGTGTGTATAAAAGAAAGTTATGAGGTTAAGTACGTATGTATGTAATAAGGTATTGTATGGTATTGTATGATTAACTAGAACTCACTCAGCGTAGCTGACTTTTAGTATGCACGCAGGTGAGTAGGATGAGACAGCTGGCTTGAGTGGAGGGCACATGGCAGAAGACTAAAGCCTGGCATCTGAAGATCTGATATGTTTTATAAGTTATGTTTTAATTTTGGAAAGACAAAAGGAATGTTTTACGACATGATTATGAATTGATATGTAATGTTTTATGAAAGTTTTATATTCCGCGTAAAGTTTTAATTAACTCTGATATTTAGAACTGTGTTTATGAGTAAATCCAACACGAAAGTAGGGTTACCGGTGACGGGGCCTTACAATTGATTTATGTAAACATTTAATTAATAAAAAAAAGGTGAATTGGCTTCAAATATTACCGGTTATTCTTCTTATTACTACTACTACTATGATTTGTAATTAATGACAACTCACTGTTCCCGTCAGTTGGTTAAAAGACACATCAGGGGCCACATCACTAAAAACGAACGGCTTGTTAAATTTTCGTTAACCTTGAACCCACATGCATAGTTAGAATTTTTTTTTGCCATTTCAATAGCTGAGACATATCTTTGCCAATCGAACATAGTTTGGATTATTTGAAACCAATTCTAAAAGAAAGTTACAATTAACCTAGAAGTTCCAACACAAAAAAGAAAACAAAAATCATAGAGTATTGAAATTAAATGTTTTTTCCGTATGAACATATAGGCTACCCACTAACAGATTACCGCTCAAAATAAATAAATCTCGAAATACCATTCAAAATAAATAAATATCTAAACATAGTATTTCATGTCTTACAATACCTTTCGAATATGGTATTCAGTTCAACATTAAGGGATGGCAATTTAAATAAAAACATTGATTATAATATAAGAGAAATTTAAATAAATAACATGTATATCAAGAAGATTAAGAAAATAATAATCAAATTTAAAAAAGCAAGAAAGTTGATTGAAATAGATTACTTGAATCTAGTCTCCATTATCCACGAATAATTTAGGTGCTGCAATAACATCTTCATATTCATCAATTGGAAGTAGATAAGGGACTAACACCTGCATATAATTTTTCATCTACTCATTAAAACCAACATCACATATTGAATCACAAAGATATAAATAGGCCAGTTTGTTTCTCATTATTTCCGAACTCCTTTTGTAAAAAAGAATCAAGAAGCTATCATGGCGAATCAATAAAACGCATTACAAATATTTGTTAATTTCATCTAAGAAATTAGGGAAATTACAATCTGTTTTACGTTCAGATTGATAAAAACTGAACAATATTATGAAACCACAGAAATATTACTCAGATTTAAGCAATTTATTGATCATGTAAGAAAATCAATCAGAGGCATGGGCACGAACAGATTCATGGTTTATAATACAAATAATATTCAAATTTAAAATTGTTGGTGCATGATGTCAGTAGTTCAGTGTCTAGTGTCTGTAATCGCGTTTGTAATATTTTATGTTTTGTATAAGCGAAGTTGCTAACAAGTTCGCTGATATGAGCGAACTTGTTAGACAAGCGAAGTTAGTGACAACTTCGCCTAAACATGCCAGGCGAAGTTGTCGTGATTATATAAGCTATATGTTACGGCTTATTAGTAATTAAATCATTCATTCAGTTTTCGTGTATTCGAGTCAGAGAGAGTCTGTAATCAAGTGATCTTCGTATCACGTGTTTAAGGTTGGTATACAACGTGTTTGATTATCGTGTGTTAATCGTATTGTTTTCTATACTCGTAACGTCTTACGTAGGGATTCCGCACCTGCGTAGTACGTGATATCTCGTGTAGATCCGGCTGGGAACCTACAATTGGTATCAGAGCATTTGCTCGATTGTGTGGTTCGGGATTATCACGCGGGTATAGAAATCGTTCCGTTCGACTATTCGCGGGACGAAAGTTTTCTGAGTTTTTGTGTCATACTCATCTCCTACAAGCTTAAACAACCCATAACACCTTCACAAACCTCGAAAAACCCAGAAATCTAATCTGCAGAAACTTCGTGTTCATCAGGCGAAGTTGCCGTCACTGTTACTAGGGTTTCGGCGAAGATATAAGGTTAAGCGAAGTTATCCACAACTTCGCCTACCTCTTCAAATTCGCTTACCTCAAGCGAAGTTACCCACAACTTCGCCTACCTCCCAAGTTCGCTCAACTTAAGCGAAGTTATTCTCAACTTCGCCAATCCGGCGAATTTAAGAAAGTGAGCGACGTTACAAATTCACGCGAAGTTAAGCTTTAAGCGAAGTTATCCACAACTTCGCCTACTGTGCTGTTTGAAAATAAAATTTTTGATTTTCGGATTTCTTTGAGTTTTGAGAAAGATGTCTTCGATAAACATTACCGAATTAGTAAAGATGGAAGTAGAAGCAGGTTCGGCTACAAAAGCACCCAAGATGCTTAAGAAAACTGATTATGTAGCGTGGAAAGATCGTTTTGAACAATATGTCAAGTATCAAGATGCCAAGATGTGGGTATGTATACAAGATGGTTACATTCCACCTACTACTGAGTATGAAGGTCGTGATCAGATCAAGAAGTACAAAGAAATGGAAGATGAAGAGAAGAAGATGTATGAAGCCGAAAGCAAAGCTCATGCAGCAATTACAATGGCTCTTCCACAAGAGATTTTGCACACCTTCAGAAAGTATAAGACTGCTAGAGAGCTTTGGGAAGCTCTTGAAAACCGTTTTGAGGGCAATGTAGGAATTCGTGTTTCGAAGATTAAACTTCTAAAAACCCAATTCTCGGTCTTCAAGTATCTGAAAAACAAATCACTTGATGATATCATCACCAGATATTATCATCTGATGACTGAACTCAGCAACTATTCAATCGCATACAAAGAAGATGAGATTGTTGAGAAGCTTCTTGATGCTCTCCCACCAAAATGGGAGATGTATACAGTGTTGATGAGAGAAGATAAAGACTTTGCTGACTATGACCTTGAGACAGCAGTTAACAAGCTAAGAACGTTTGAACTGAACATGGTACAAAAGGAAACACCTACCGATCAGGTTCAAGATCCGGGTATGTATGGGGCAAAGGTTAACTCAGGATCAAGTTCGAAAACGGAATCATCTGCAATTACTCTAAGGGAGAGTCAGGCGCGAGCTCAACACATGAGGGTCATGTATCTCTCAACATGAACGGTGATGTGTGCTATGTAGCTGGAGGGTCAAATGCTTCTCAACCTCAAGCGACCAAGAGTAGTTATTCCCCAAGTGTTTCAAACAACAACTACTCGAAGATGCCCATGAGTGTCAAATCTGCTGAACAGCAGTTTGCTCTCTATGCATCTTTTATTGCTTCATATGAGAACTACATTCAGGGTAAGATCGTTGATCCTGCAGTTTTGGATGAAGACTATGACCAGATCGATGCTGATGATCTGGAGGAGATGGATCTGCAGTGGCAGATGGCCATGATAGTGAGAAGGGTAAAGAGGTTCATGAAGAAGACTGGCAGGAAGTTTGTCGGAGAGAGGCCAGGGTTTGATAAGACGAAGGTTCGCTGCTACAACTGTCAGCAGAATGGCCACTTTGCAAAAGAATGCAAGAATGAACGTGTAGAACGCAGTCAGAACAGATCTACACAGCAAAGTGGTAGTGGTAATGACTATAGAGCCATGATTTCCAGACAGAACGAAGAGTACAACTGGAATCTGCATGTTGAAGAAGTATTTGAACAGGCCAACTTGGCAAACATCGAAAATGCAGATAGTGAGAAGGGAACTGGCGAAAATGAAGCGTACATGGCAGATGTAGCAGACCAGCTCTCCGAGGTAAGTACCGAACTTCCTTGTACTAAGTGTGAACATCTGTCTGAACAACTGACAACTCTAACTGATCAGTTTGTTAGTTTGGATGCGCAATATAAAACTTTAAAAGAAGATCATCATTTCACTAAAGCTAGAGAAAATAGTTACAAAGTAAAAATTAAAGCTAGTGAAACAGATATTAAAAGTCTTAAAGCAAAGCTTGCTGAAAAAATTAACATGATTGATCTTAGCTATGAGGTTCTAGAAGAAAAAACCAAACTAATAGCTGAAAGAGAAAAACAGATTGCTGATCACCAGGTAAAAGTGGTGGAACTTAACAGGAAACTGGAGCAATTCAGAAATTCCTCTGCTATACTTGATCACCTCGTTAGTGATCAAGGTTCCCCAAAAAGGGGAGGAATTGGTTATCATGAAGTTCCACCACCTTTCAATCATAATTACACTTATAACCCTAGTAATCAGAAATCTGTCGATGTTGACTATGGTCAGACAGTTCCAGTTCTAGTTACTACTAAAGAACAAGAAGTTAGTAAGCCTGTCGCAAGTGTTAAGATTTCTGCTCCGAGTCCTGTCTCATCTAACTCGGACAAATCCTCTGAGTCGAGTGAGACAAATCAAGAGGAAGTGTTACCAAAGAGTGGAGAGAAAAAGAAAACATCTGAAAAGAAGTCTCCACTAAACCCGTATGTCCCACCATATGTGAGACAAACGGGCAGTAATACAGCCTCAACATCTAAGACAACTTTTGATAAGAAAGTTGAAAACAGGTGTTGTTTTAGATGTAATCAACAAGGACATCTTGTTGCTGATTGCCCTCTGAAGCAAAAATTCAGAGGTGTGAGGCCTTTAAAATCTGAGAAAAGAGCTAACAGTAATCAATTTAATGATAAAACTGAAAACCCATCGAATTTCAGAAAATGGACTAATCCAGGTTTTCAAAGAAATAGATCTCAGTTTTTCACTGGTAACACCCAAACCATATCTAATAATTCATTTAATTCAAGACGGTTTGGATGGCCTCATAGACAATCCACAAGAAGGTATCCTGTTAGGACTCACAGAAATGATTATGATACTAACTTTGGACAGCCAAGGTACGGGATGTATCGACCCAAGACCAAGAGGTCTTGGGTCCCAAGATTCTAATAATCTGCTTTAATCGTGCAGGAACAGTTGAACAGGGCTGCCAACAATCAATGGGTTGTGGATAGCGGCTGTTCCCGGCACATGACGGGTAACAAGAAATTGTTACAAGACTGGAAACCTGTTCAAGGTGGTAGAGTGAGTTTCGCAGGAGAGAGCGGTGGAAAGATCACAGGAATTGGGACTGTGACTAACGGGAAGATGACGCTAGAGAAAGTTAACTTTGTTGAAGAACTGAAGCACAATCTGCTGAGTGTTTCGCAGATCTGTGACAAGGATTATACCGTGCATTTCACGAAGAATGAGGCGATAGTGTTGTATCCTGGTTTCAAGATACCAGAAGACTGGATTGTTATGAAGGCTCCGAGAGTGAAGAATACGTATATCATGGATATGAGGTCTACTGAAATGGCCAATGAAGAATCGTGTCTTTTGTCGAAAGCGACTGAATCAGAGTCCGAATTATGGCATAGGAGAATGGGGCACATTCATCTTCGTAAGATGAACTACCTTGTCAAAAATAGGCTTGTGTTGGGGGTTCCCTTGAAGAATTTCAACTTCGAAGACAAATGCTTATCATGTAAGAAGGGAAAGCAACACAAGAAATCCCATCACACCAAGAAGGTCAACTCAATAGTCAGTACCCTAGAACTACTTCACATGGATCTCTTTGGTCCAATGAATGTAAAAAGTCTAGGGGGAACATCGTACTGCTTGGTGATTACTGATGATTTTTCTCGATACTCGTGGGTATATTTCCTGAAGTCGAAGGATGAAACTGTTCAGATGGTAATAAATTTGATTACCAAAGTTGAGAACATTATGGGAAAAAGAGTTAAATACATCAGGAGTGACAATGGGACTGAGTTCAAGAACTATCAGATGGAGATCTTCTGCCTACAGAAGGGGATTGAACACCAATACAGCGCACCGTATACTCCGCAACAAAATGGAGTGGCTGAGAGGAAGAACAGGACTTTGATTGAAGGAGCCAGGACCATGCTGCCTGATTCGAAACTTCCCGTGGTGTTCTGGGCTGAAGCTGTTGCTACAGCCTGTTATATCCTTAATAGAGTGTTAACTGTTAAAAGATTAAATAAAACCTGTTATGAACTTATGCATGGGAGAAAGCCCAACTTGAGTGGTCTTGAACCATTCGGGTCCCCATGTTCGATATTAAAGACCAATTCTAAATTTGGTGAAGTAGCCGACGAAGGAATCTTAGTCGGATACGTTGTTGGGACTCCCAACAGACGGGTCTTTAATACATCGACCAGCAAGGTTGAGGTGGTGTGTAACACTGATATCACAAGTTACAAATCACCAAAACCAAGCACGGGACCCCCTGGGGTTTTTGACTATGATAGACTCTTTAAATCTTTTAACATGCCTTATCTGGATTTTGCAGAAGCTGAGGAACGAATTGCTACGAAGATGATATGCGATGAGGAAGACACTTTGGTGCAAAGACCACAGTATGATGAATGTCAGCCTTCCTCGTCAAATGTTGTCAATACCCCTGCTGCCTCTACTGAAGAGGAATTCATCAATCCGTTTCACTCTCAACATCAATCAACCATGGATGAGCTATCTTCGAACTTGGAAGATAATCTAAATGTCAGTTCGGTTCCGACTACGAGAATTCACAAAAATCACCCGTTGGAGAATGTGATAGGTGATCTGTCCGCAGGTGTACAAACAAGACAAAGCTTGAATGAGCACACCTGTGTTTACACAAGCATTAAAGAATCAGGCATAATCAACGAGTGCTTGTACACCTGCTTTATCAGCCAGATTGAACCAAAGAACTATCAAATGGCTCTTAAGGACAGCTCGTGGGTCGAAGCCATGCAAGAAGAGTTAGCTCAGTTTAAGAAAATGGATGTATGGAACTTGGTTGCAAAACCAAGAAATGTGCATGCGATTGGCACAAAGTGGGTCTTCAAATGTAAGAGAGATGAGAAAGGGGTTGTTATCAGGAACAAGGCGAGGCTGGTTGTTAAAGGCTTTAATCAACAAGAGGGGATTGATTACAATGAGGTGTTTGCTCCTGTGGCAAGATTGGAAGCCATTCGACTGTTTTTGGCATTTGCTGCTCATAAGGAGATGAAAGTTTTTCAGTTGGATGTGAAGAGCGCGTTCCTAAACGGTAAAGTCGATGAGGTTGTGTATGTTGAGCAACCTCCGGGTTTTCCTGACCCTGACTTTCCTGATCACGTGTACAAGCTAAGTAAAGCGCTGTATGGACTACATCAGGCACCTCGTGCCTGGTACTCAACGTTATCCGATTACTTGCTTGAGAATGAGTTTGAAAGAGGTAAGATTGATAGCACGTTGTTCTTCAAGAGAAAAGGAAGCGACTTTCTGCTGGTGCAAGTCTACGTGGACGACATTATCTTTGCTGCATCAAAGGTCGCCATGTGTCAGGAGTTTGAGGCCGTTATGAAGAAGAGATTTGAAATGAGCGCTATGGGTGAACTAACTTTCTTTTTAGGATTGCAGGTTGATCAGAAGAAAGACGGGATGTTCATTCATCTGACAAAGTATGTCCATGATGTTCTCAAACGCTTCAAGATGGAGGACAGCACTCCATATGATACTCCAGTCTGCGTCAATCACAAATTGGGTGCTGACTCAGACAACGATGCAGACGTGGACCCAACCCAATATCGGGCTATTATAGGTTCTTTAATGTACTTAACTGCTTCTAGGCCTGATATAATGTTTGCTGTTTGTCTTTGTGCACGCTTTCAGGCAAACCCAAAAGAATCTCATTTGAAGGGTGCGAAGAGGATACTGCGGTATCTCAAGGGCAAGCCGAAGCTAGGGTTGTGGTACCCGAGATGAGGAGACTTGGAGCTAGTCGCTTACACAGATTCTGATTATGGAGGGTGCAATCAGAGTCGGAAATCTACAACTGGTGGATGTCAGTTTCTTGGTGGCAGATTGGTGTCGTGGCAATGCAAGAAGCAGACTTCAGTCGCAATTTCAACCTGTGAAGCAGAATACATGGCAGCATCCAACTGCTGCTCCCAGTTTCTTTGGATTCAACAACAGTTGCGCGACTATGATATGGCTGCTGTTGCTGGAGCAGGTGGTGCAGGCGGTGATGACGGAGGTGGTCAGCAAAGACAGTTCTTCCCGGGTCACAACATGTATATCACCTTAGACCCGGAAGCGAGCGGAGTTGATGATTTCCGCGAAATCATCACATTCCTTTTACGCTCGAGGATATTCCACGCCATTACAACAACTCTGCCGATATCCTTACCCAACATTGAGGATTTCTGGCAGACCGTGGAATACGACTGTAGAGTCGAGCACCCGGTGATGCGCGCAACCGTCAACAATCAAATTGTTTAGTTCTCTTCTGAACATATACGGGCGGCTCTGCGGTTTGGAAACGAAACAAGGGATGACCCGACGGAGTTTGTAGCTCCTTTCCGCGATGGGGCATTTTTGAGGATGGGTTATTCTGGTCCCTTGGAGAATTCGCAGAGAAGGAAGGGATTTCTGCTTGACCAGTGGCGCTTTCTCATGCATGTTATGATAGTATGCATGTCAGGGAGAAAGGCGGGCACTGATGGCATGGGCGCGACCATGCAGTCAGCGATGACTGCTCTGACATACAACAAGCGATTCAGCTTTAGTCAGATGGTCTTTTACGAGATTGATCGTCAACGAAGAGCGATGGCGCGTGAGCGGTTCATCATGTATCCAAGATTCCTTCAAATGATCTTGAATCATGTTGCTCCAACACTTCCTCAGCGTCGTCTGATCCGATATGTAGAGAGTGTGAAGAAACGGATCTTCGCCCAGTATCGATCCTCCAGTGCGAGGAGCAAACCTGAGCTTCGTCCTCGCCATACTCCACTCTTTGGGTACTTAATCAACCCGGAGTATGTGCCTGCTCGTGGGGATGAGTTTAGGGACCCGGCACCACAACAGGCAGGAGCACCTCAAGCTATACCTGCTGCTCCTGTTGTGTCACCGGAGGAGGAAGTGGACCTTGATGCATAATTTGGTGGTCAAGGATTCTTTGATATGGATCGGGTGGATCCAGAGGAGAACGTTCAGGTCCCAGTTGAACGTGCCTTGACTGTGCATGTTACTAGGACAGCTACAACGGTGGCTGGCTCAGATTCTGATGATGAAGTGGCAGAGGCGAGAAGGATTATGGTGACTCGAGAAAGACTACATGGTAAAAGAAAGAGAACAGATGATGATGATGAGTCAGACTTTGAGGAAGAGGTACAACAGTTGATAAGAAGGTCAAGAAGGGAACGGATAGGTGCAGGATCAGGAGCCGGTGAAAGCTCTAGGATGGTACGTTTCACTCCACCAGCACTATCCGGTATGACAATGGTTCCCTCATCTCTACAGGTTACAAGGCCAAGCGCTACGGGTGTTCCCGTAGTGGCTACCTCATCTACTTTTGGTCTCCCACCCACTACTTTCCAACTTTCGGCTCCGGAAATAGTTTCGTTGCCGCCTCCGACTGTTACTCCATCGGAGGTCGTGGCACAATTTATAGAGTCGACTGTTGTGGCCACTGCAGAGCTATCGGTGACGATACCACCTGCGGTTACGTCTATTTCTACTTCTGAGGTCCCGGTGACATCGGAAATCCCTCCTCAGTACACTCAAGACATATCACATATGAGGTTCAATTTCGATGCAACCCTCTCAGACTCAGAACGAATAGCAGCACTTGAACAGGTCGTGGCAGAACAATCAAGGGTGAATCTTATCCAGACCCAGGCTATTCAACGCCTAGTTGCAGAGAATCAGATGCAGTCGTCCCTGCTGGTAGAACATGGAAAGATCATAGATGCTCTGAAGGAGTTCTTGGCATCTCAGGGGGAGACGAGCTGTAAAGGCGACGAGTTGAGGACCAAGAGAAGAAATGATAGAGACGATGATCCCAATGCGTCGAAAGATGCAGGTGGTGAGCTACCAAGAACTACTCAAGCTCTTGGAACTTCCACAACTCAGGGGGAGTCGACATCTGCAGCTGGTGGTGATGATGTGGTGGTGGTGGACGTAGAAGAGATGGATGATGACTTGGTTGGTGATGATGATATTCTACCAAGTGATGTGATAGAGAAGATTGGAGAAGATATTGTGATTGATTATGAGATTGAAGAGGGAGAGATAGTAGAAGAGAATGTGGAGCATGACATTCCAGATGTTGAGAAAGCTGATATGAGTAAACAGATTGGAAGCGATGAGTCTGAATGGGAAAAGCAGCCTAGATGGAAGGAAGGCTATGCACAGTGGTTCGTCAAAACGAAGAAACCGGCGGTCCCTACAATGTTTATGAAGAGTTACAACATTAAAGGCTATGCTGAAGCGAAGAAAGGGATTATTTGCTGGATCTATGATGAGCAGTTGAGGCTTTTCGTGATTAAAAGGTATGACGGTGTTCAGTATTTTAAAAGACTGTTAAGATCGTTGAATACACTGCCGGAATGTGAAGTGAAAGACTTAGCTAGATTGGGGTTAATCAATCGAAGTGACGATAATATGGCTAGAGTTATTGGGAAAATTGTATGGAAAGAAAGTATAAAAGAAAAGAAATTTGAGCTGTTGAAGCCACAAAAAGGAAAACTTGTTGAAGACAAGGATAGAGGTTTGAGAGCTGATGGAAAGCCTTGGATGGTCATGAAGTATAAACCGATCCGGTGCCTTAAAGAAGTACCGATGAAGCTTATGCCCAAGGATGTGCTTAAAGACCTAAAGTGGTGGTTTGTAGATTGTGAGACAGCTGAGGTGGTGATGGAAGACGAGGATGAACAAGAAGTGCTAAGAGTTTACGATCCGATGCATTTGGTAACTTATCGCAAGCTGATTTGCAGGTGCTCAATGAGAAGAAAATCTTTTATATTCCTGCTTGGAAAGACGAAGCAAGGAAATATCAAAGAGTTGTGTCGGTTTGTGTTAGAGAAGGAGTGCATGCATGAAGATACAAGGTTGAAGATTACAAGACACGTGTTTGAAGCTAAAGAGATGAAGCTACTGCCAAGGGGGAGTCTGTTGGTGCATGATGTCAGTAGTTCAGTGTCTAGTGTCTGTAATCGCGTTTGTAATATTTTATGTTTTGTATAAGCGAAGTTGCTAACAAGTTCGCTGATATGAGCGAACTTGTTAGACAAGCGAAGTTAGTGACAACTTCGCCTGAACATGCCAGGCGAAGTTGTTGTGATTATATAAGCTATATGTTACGGCTTATTAGTAATTAAATCATTCATTCAGTTTTCGTGTATTCGAGTCAGAGAGAGTCTGTAATCAAGTGATCTTCGTATCACGTGTTTAAGGTTGGTATACAACGTGTTTGATTATCGTGTGTTAATCGTATTGTTTTCTATACTCGTAACGTCTTACGTAGGGATTCCGCACCTGCGTAGTACGTGATATCTCGTATAGATCCGGCTGGGAACCTACAAAAATTAATAATCTTCCAGAATCTACATCTTTTTAGGGTATATAAACCAAGATATTCAAGTTTAAAATTATAACTATGGCTTATTAATTTAAAATTTTGAACTGATTTCACTCAAATCACAATCCAACGCCGTAAAACATACACTTAGGGTTCCACAACCCAAATTTCCAACTAATTTATTCTCCAATCATGAGTTATCACACACATCTCATAGTCATAATTCCAGAATCCGGATGTAACATCGATATTAAAAAACTAATTATTATTAGTAATGAAACTTGGGAGTGATGTTTTGGTTAAACAGTATGTTGAAATGGGTTGCAGTTTGACATTATGGTATATGGTATGTTTTCTAAATCCTAATTATACTTTAATAACAATATATGTAATTTTACAATAACAATCAATCTAGAAGTTGAACACAATAACTAATGAATTTGATAATTTCCTGTAAGCTTCAAAATATCAATTGTTTAGATTAGCAATTGCGTCATCAAGTTGAGCATCAATATTTAACTTCAAGAAACAAAAGTATATAAAACATCACTTCAAAATAAACCAGTACAATGATGTTTAGAAACAAAAATCACTAAAGCATTTACGATTATTAATGCATTTAATAATTTACCTGAACAATTTGACTTTTGAGGATACCAATTGTTTCATCAAGTTGACCTGCGATACTCATTTTCAAAAAATAAAAATAATCAATCAAGAGCATAGAGATGAGAAAAATAACAAAAACTTGACTGTTATGATTCAAGCACTATTCTATATAAAAAAAATACATATTTGTATACACAGCTAAACCAATAATGATCGTTACACAGTCCTTTAAGGTTTATACAATAGATTAAATTAACTAATTCAGAAATACAACGAATCAAATGATTTTTAGTTATAATGGTAGAAAAAAGGTCAAACGTGATCCAAAACACCATCCCGATGTCACACGCTTAATCGTAAGTCTGTGCTTAGTAATTAAGTACCTCAATGTAGAACTGAGATTTACAAATTAGCAAGAGTAGTAAACAGATACTTATATTGCATAATTTTTTTAAATGATCAATAATTTTACAATTTGAGAATATGTTCCAAATACAATGCCAGATCACTACCCTTTCTCTAATTCCGTCCTTAACATCACAAGCCAAGCAATAAACCAAAAAAGAAACACTCAAAACATAATTTTCAGGAAGGTATTTAAAAGAATATTAACAATAAATCTGATGAGTATAGAGACTGATTGAATTTACTTAACTACACATAACACCAAACATCAATTCAATCTCCATCGAACAACTTCAAAACACAAAATCACTAAGCAAAATATCCAAAATTAATAACAAACTAACAAAAATTGAAAACACATATGTAAACAACCTTAGAACATAGAGGTAAATAACAAAAAAATTGATTGTTATAATTCAAGTACTATTATATATTGAAAAATACATATTGTGAACATACAGTAATCAAAATTGGCTAAACCAATAATGATTGTTACACAATCGTTTTAAGAGTTTATACAATTAATTAAATTATACAATTCAGAATTAATCGAAGACTCTGATTAGCAACATACCGTCTGAAATAAAAGATTTCGATTGAATAGTCACCGATGGCGAGGAGCATGTACTTCGACGGAGACGGAGATGAAACTGGAAAACTTGGTCGCCGGTGATTTTAGAGTTTAGGAATGAGGTTTGACAGATCTGAAACATTAGGAAAGAGGCACAATTGATTTAGGGTTTTGCAAACATTGATGAATCTAATTGTTTGGGTGATAACATCATATTCGGGTTGGATAAGGGATCCGAACCGGCGCTGTGAAAGGAGAATTGTGGGAGGCGGGAATTAGAGAGCGAGGATAGGCTAGATACAGGACACGTGGCAAAAACAAACTTATATTTATTTAATAGTATAGATATTATGAGTTTATATGTAGATTTTGTATTATTTAATTGTCTTCATGACCAAAGTTTTAAATTTCATTTTAATATGGTTTTAAAATAGAAAATTAGAGAGATTTTTAATGTGTGATTAGAAACAAATAGGGCATTGGGTTTAAAAAAAAACTAGACAGCAACATGTGTCATTTTCAGAATTTATTGTGTTGCTATTTTAGTATTTTTTATATTGTTATAAATAGTGATTTTTATAGATCAAGATCATAAACAAAAGAACATATATAGCAGACATAGACATAATATAAACGGTAAACAAAACACCTTAGACAAAAGAACTAAAACATATAAATGAAGCACAATAAACGCATAAACTAAAACAATAATTAATGTAAGACAAACAAAATACAATACAGCATCTTTGATTTTCTAAACATATGAATTCAAACACCATGAGATGTAGTTAACATGTCTCATAGTTTTATCAACACTTAAAACTAGAATAAACATCACCCTCCCTGTTTTGTATGAACAAAAGAAACAATATAGATAACACACCACAAAATACAATGTTTTGAAGATGGTATATCAAAACATGTATTGAAGATGAGCCAATATATCGGAGATGAACTAAAGATGATCTAAAACACAATGTATTAAACATGAACCAATAACAATGTATTGTTGTTTAACTAATGTATGATATTTATAATCAATACCATTTAGTTACATTTTTTGTGTTAAATCACATAACAGTTAAATTATATATAAAAAATAGTTTTATCCCCTTAATATGTAAAATGATTGTCTTGTTCTGGTTAAAATAATTATAATTTTAATTTAGTATAGATATATACATGCATTACATACTACAAATTAATGAAGACCAGGATACTAATTTTAAGAAGTCTTGGTGAATATGATTAATAAGAAAATGTTAAAATAAAAGACAGATAAAAATGAGAAGTATGAGAAGAATTTGTAAAACTTTAAAAAACATCTCTAATAAATTCAAGAAGAATAATAAAAAAAAACATAACTCAAAATATAATAAAAAGGTAAAAAAAACTAAAATATTTCCCTCGTCTTTCTAGTTAAAAAAACAACACACATGCCGAGGAAAAAATACACAATGACAAAAATAAACACAATGATAAATAAGAAAAGACATAATAGATCGCAAAATATAACACAATACAAAAGAAAAAAGACACATTGCCAAGGGAAAAAAGAGAAAATAAATAAAGAAAACACAATGATCATTTTTCCTTAGCATTGCGTTTTTTTATCGAGAAATACGGATGAAACATTTTAGTTTTTTTACTTTTTTATTTATATTTTTGTGTTATGATTTTTTGTTATTAACATTTTCTTATTTTTTAGGGGTTTCCTATTTGTAGAATAACTTGACTCATGATTAATAATTTTATATTCAACTAAATAGTTTTAAAAAATGACTATCATATATATTTTACTCTTGATTTTTAAGTTTATTACATGTAATTAGCCGATAAATTTCATAATTAAATAAGTTAATTATCCTAACAATGATCAATATCAATACCTTTATTTATGGAACATGCCAATATGCCATACATATTCTTGCAACTTGAAGAACAATGATCAATCCATTGCTAGCTGCTGAATGGCTTCCAGTGAAACCATTTGCAGACACATCTCTGCAACAAAAAGATCACCTTTCAGTCTCTCTTCATCTCACTATAACACTTTTGTCTCTTTTCTGCAACACATGATCAGTTTTTAGACAGATGGTAAGACTATACGCTATGGTGAGGGGCTTCGTAGCCCCTCCACCGTGACATGTCACCGCCACGTAAACAACAGGGGGCATCGAAGCCCGCCTCGCTATGGTTTAATGTCCCAAAGGCGCCCATATATATATATACTAGTTTTTATCCCCCGTATTACGGGGGTTGTTTTATATTGTTTGTTCTAATATTTATTTTACATTTGAAATATTGATCCTTTTATATATAACACAAACCGAACTACATCTGGATAATGGGTAAGCGAGCAACAAGCTGCGCCACTATCCCCTTTTGAATCGCAAAGCCTATTCTACTAAATATAAATCCTTGGTTCCTCGGGCTCTGCGAGTCACTGTGGACCACCATCTGCACCCGCTCCAAGAAGCGAACCGCCTCGGGAGCTAGGGATCCAAAAGTGTCGAAGGCAAATGGAATGAACACGTGCTGATTCTCCAAACACAATGTCTCATGCTTAGCAACCTTCCTAGACTCCGCTCTCAAAATCGCCTGTCCCAGTACGAAGCCACTGTCTCTCAGCCCCACCAACGGGGACACCCCAGTGAGGTCAACACACGCATGCTTACCCCCTGCCCAGCCAAACACAAGAACATCCGCAGGACGCAGGGTAGATCTTCCCTCACGCGGATCAATTAAAAAGTTAACCGGTGCATCTTTCTTGGCAGAGATCCCGGCACGTCTAAGCACATCCCATAACACATCTGTAACCCAGTCATGACGATACTTGAATCCCGGCAATTCCTTACAGTGGAGGGCATGTACACCGAATCTATCCAAACAAGCTTTTTTACAAATGGGGCATAATTCATCTGGAGGGAAAAGGGGAATCATAAGCCGGTATTTAAGGATGGCTCTGTATTCAACTGCCGACATCTGTTGCCCAAGACCTTCAATGGGCACAACAGTCAAAAAATCATGGGCATGAGCCCCCTTGAGACAAGCTAAAACTGCCTTTTGTCTCGGGGTCATATCGAATCGCTCCTCCAAATCATGTACGTGTTTACCATAAAGAGCACTCGCCAAGGTTTGTTGAGGTTTCTTGGGGTCGGTCTCCTTATCAGTAAAACCGCCTATATCAAGGTTCGGGAGAGTTGTTCCAATATTACCAAGTGAAAAAGAGTAGTCAGGATCTACCCCCGTAACACCAGCGTTTCGCAGGACGTGGTCTTGCAATTTCCACGACTGAGACCTGGAAGCCACAAATGCATATGCGGAGACATCCTCAGCCGAGAAAATTCCTAAGCCTCCGCAACGCATAGGGAAGGAAGCCAACCTCCACTGGAGGTCCCCAAAATGCGGTCCTCCACACACAACAATATCTCCAATTGCCCCCCGCAGGCCCGCATCAAAGATGGACACAGCCTCTTTGACATGTTCAGGTTGACAGGTCCGGAGCCCAAACACTAACTTAGCAACCCCCATGCACGAGCGTAACAAAAGGAGCTCACTTTGGGGGTCCCTCAGGTTCGGCAGGCGTTTCATAAGTTCAACCGCTCTCAAAGCTCTTTTAGTTGCCAAAGACCAAATAAACCCTGCATCCCGACTAACCGCTCCCCCCAAGAGTTTAACTCCCATCGCAGGCCTGCTAATCTCTCCAGGGAATAAACCCGACACTTTCTTCGAATCATCACATGACGGCCAAAAAACCTCTGTTTTTCGAATATTAAGCCTAAGCCCTAGAGACGCCCCCTCTGAGCGAATAATGCCCAACGCTCTAGCGACCTCCTCAGCCTTACCAATAATAGTGTCATCGTCTAAATACCAAGCATGGAAGGGCAAGGGACAGGTCCCCTGCACCCTAAGGATGAGCGGATGAAGGACCAACGCAAAAAGAAGAGGGCCAAGGGGGTCCCCTTGCTGCACCCTAGTAAAAGCCCCGATATGAGTATCCCCCACATATAAACGGGCAGGGCGGGCATATAAAAACTGGACTCATGGGAAGATGGATGGACATATGCAGCTAATTTCCCTGAGAAGGGTCGTCCGATCCACCTCGTTGAAGGCGTTAGAAAAATCAACAGTGAGCATAGCCAGTGACCCGTCAGAATGAAACGCGCTCAAAAATCTGTTAGCACTATGCAATACCGCTTCTGCCCCATTAGGGATCCCAACCCCGAATTGGAAATCCCCTAGATAAGCAGCAACCTTTTTCCCTATTTTACTCATAGCGACTTTCGACACCAATCTTCTCCAAATGGCCCCCACCAATATTTATTTATTTTTTTAATTTATATTTTTTATTGTATGAAAGTTAATAATATACTTATGGTTTAATGATAAATTGTTTCACAAATAAATGAAATGTTATAACCCGGTTTAAATGTTATATGGTTTTGATGAGACCCAAGACCCGTTTATTTTTTTTACCATGAAATTGGTTTTTAATTATAAATAATATTTATGAAAGTTAATAATATACTTATGGTTTGATGAGATCCAGACCCGTTTATTTTTTTTTACTATCAAATTGGTTTTTTAATTTAAATAATATATATATCTTTTTTTAGAAAAAATAAGATAATTTTTTTTATTATAGCCTATTTTATAGGATTTTACATAAATAATTTGGTGAGAATAGTTTTTAATTTAATGAGATGTTATAACCCGTTTAAGGAATATCTGGGTTTGGTAAGACCCAAACCCATGAATTCGGGTCAAATGCATGAGAAGCCCCCATTTAAAAATCAAGCAAACTTGGTGACTCCAAAAAAAGGGGGAGCGACCACATCGCGACACGTCGGATTTTTATGTCTTCATTTATATATATTATAGATGCATATGTATGTATGTGTGTGTGAGAGGGGGACCCACATTCACCATCAACCGCGCCGGCGTTGAAACCACCCAACCTTCGGCGCCCTTGGTTGGACCGCGCCCCACGGCGGTGTTCGGCGCCCAACGGCGCCGCCACCTCAGCCATGGGCGCCCCATAGCGTATAGTCCCTAGGTGTTGAAGAAGGTATATATGTATATGATGATCACCAAATGTAAACTAATAATTGTTCGAAAGAATTGAAACTAATAGAATCGATACATATTTGAATACAGTAATATTTATAGATCATAATGTATAATTGGAAGTTTTACCTTAGGTTCATTTAAGGGTATCTTATGTTTGACGTCGTGAGTTCAAATCTCACTCATGTGTCATGTTTCTCGGGTTTAAGCCTGTATTCTTTGTGAAAAAAATAAAATAAAATAACAAAATAGAAAAAGAAAATGAAAAAACAGTGGTAGGGTTTTTCTTTTAGGTTACTCTTTATTTATTTATTTAGTGTTTGAAACATCAACACTGACTGTTAGGGATTCCCAAAAAGAAAGTAGTTTCTGCCCAATTCTTGAATCATCATCGATCTTTTTTCTGCATCTAACTTATTGGCAGATTCACAGATCGTTGTACTTACAAGATTCTTTTTGAACAACAAAAAAGTAAAGAAGCTAGCACGTATGGATCAAATATATTATAAATATTCTTGATTATTATTACATAACTTTAATATGAAGAAAACATGAGATCCATTAATACTTTTGGTTATCAACATGTATGTTCATCTTACATATTGATTCTTATACAAAACATATAGCTCACCACACTGATCACTAACTAAATTAAACTGAAGGTAACCACTTATGTTTTTAATAAATCACTATAACTCACTTGCAAAATAAGAGAAAATTAATAATTAATAGAAAAATTCAAGTTTCATGAGCATAGCCACAAGAGAGTGCCATTAGTAGTATTGCTGCTTCTTTTTCATCTTGTGGGAACACATGGTAAAATGCTAAGTTCTTGCTCAAACGTACTAGATATTCCTCCACAAAATTCTTTCTCGCCGGAGAAGATGAATTAGACGGTGAAGGAGACGGTGATGGTGATGATGGTGGAGTGATTTGCTTAGAGAATTGCCTTTTCTTGTATTTTGTAACTTGACCTAATTTATGTGGTTTCTTGTGATCCTTGTGTTGAGTTTTTGTGACCTTTAGGGGCCTCATGATAGATTGATCAATGAAAACATTGCTATTGCCGTTTTCGGCTGCGGCGGCTGCTGCCATCGCTCTTCTTGCCTTCCTTTGTCGAATTCCACAAGCATTGCAAAGCGACTACACAAAAAAGAAAAAAAAAACACGATAAAATATCAGCTGTAGCACGAAGCTCTTACTGACACAGTAACTACTAAATCGTAAATTAGAGTATTTGATCATTGTTCAATTAGCGAAAGAAAATATTTTGTTTACCTTAGGACCTTGAGGTCCGCTTCGCCATAGAGGCGTCTTGGTGGTGTTACAATCCGAACAAACCCTAATCGGTATGCTATTGTTTGAAGAAGTATTATTGCTTGAATTATAGGTTTCCTCCATTGGTGAAGTGGGATGTTTATGATCTTCAAGCTTCTTCACTTCTCTATTGGTAGGACTATAATTGTTTGGATTAATCACATGATTGGATTTCTTCATTTTAAGCATCACCCTCATCTTGGAAGACATCCACTTCACTTCATTTAAATCATTGTTCATATTATTATTGATCCCACTCTTGTTCCATGTAGAAAATTCGACTCCTTTTCCGTTATTCATATTTTTATTCGTCTCGGTTTGGTGCTCTTTGTATGTTTGTGATCCAAATTTATCACCCTGCAAGGGATTGATCAAGATATATCAAAATTACCATACATATATAATTGAACAAAAAATTATATGCTTTGAGAAATATATACTATCATCAAGAATCAAGATGATCTTATAATACATGATCAATCAAGATGACTAGTTACCTCGTGTCGATGATGTGGAGGCTTTAATTCTTGATTGAAGAACCCATTTTGATCACTTGAGTTCAAGAAAAGATGGGTTGTGAGTGAATTCGAAGGCGGTGAAGCTTGATAATTAGGGCTCAAGTATTGGTGGTCTTCATGATAGTGATCACTTGGGTATGGTGAATGATTGTTGGAAGATGAATTAAAGATGGAAGCCATTGTTAGCTAGCTAGCTAGTTGTGGCAAGCGAATAGAAGCTAAATGGATGAATGAACAAGTCTTTTAAAGGGAGATAAAATTGCTTTGCTAGTTGCTGCATACGCCCTTCACGTGATTTTAAACCACAAGTTTTAAATATTGTAAGTAACATTAGTGTATTTTTTTTTAACACACTTGAATTTACAAAGATTTAAACTCATTATCCTATTTGTTGAGGTAAACATTATTTCAATACCAGACCACTAGTCACTAGATCACCCATTAAGTAAAATTAGATAAATGCTAAAATTGGACTAATTTAAAAGTATGTGTAAAAACTTAATTGATTTGGTTAACTAATCAAATAAAGTCCGTTAAATTTTAACGAAAATATACTTGAACAAACAAACAAGCCATTGAAATCATAATTATAATTATAAGTGTGGAGATGATGAAATCTTTATTCTATCACATAAGATACAAAAATATACTACTAAAAAATGAATCTGGAAATTACATTCTGCTAACAATCACTAGTAAAATTACTTAAACATTAATTAATTTTAGTTTATTATGAATAAGAAGAAATAATTTAATTATGATGCTTTGTAACATTCTTATTAAGAAGATAGGACACTCCGTGATGCAGCCAAATGATCCAGTGATGATTATGAAACACCGCCACAACTGATGGAATTAATTAGTAAATAAATTATTTGTAAAATGGGTTTACATGATATTACAAGTTTTATGGACTTTGCTTAAGACATCGGACCTATATCTATGGGAAGCAACCATAAACATACATTTTCGTGTGCCCTTACCAAAAGTATTCAAAATTTTCAAAAACATAGTGGTTTTTTATGTGTAAAATATTGTTAAGTAACTTTTACGAGAGAAAATGAAGCATTTAAAATATTTGTCAAAAGTATTTCCCCTTTTGCATTGATATTTTGTTTGACAAATACCATGTTTTAAACAAAATCTAACCATAAGTACAAATGTACAATTATATCTACCAAAGGGCATTTAGTTTAGTATCATATCTTAGCGTGTTAAATATTGCCTTGTTTTCTAAGGTTAAGGTTTCGACTCCCGTTGTTAATTGTAGAGTAGAATTAGAAGTATATATCCCAGCTATGTATATAGACATTTAGCTAAACACTTTGTTATATATCATTGAGGCCAAGATTCAACTATCGAAGCCAGTCAAACATTAATTTCCGACATAAAGCACTTGACACCCTCTCGCTAGCTATATAGATGGTCTAAATAAATAAATATGTCTTCATTTTTTTTGTTATATACATAAAAAAAATCATTTAATTGATGAAATGAAACAATAAACAACCGTAATTTTATACTTCAAAATACATGCATGACGCACGACATTGACAAATCTATCTGCAAAAATGTTGATCCCCAAAATTTGTCTCATGACTCATGTGGCCACAGGACTACAAATTATTTTTTTTTATGTGGGTGTTCGGAAAAATAAATTTATAGCCACACATGTGACAGACCTTCACATAATCATCATATGATGATGTTCTTTTTATAAAAAGGACACATAGTTTCTATGGGCTAAACCATATATAGATATATTATATATGCTTTACATATTTGTAACTGAGACAAGCAAACATTAAGTGATCATCTTAAGCTGATAATTACAATTTGCCGCTCGATATGGCTTTTTTTGAATTTTGATAAATTTCGAATAACTAAAAAGTAAATAACAATCTGATTTATATACGTGCTTACTAAGTAATAACAAGCGAGTTATGAGTAACGAGTCAATTTCTTTTGGTAGATTGTTTTAGGATGTTTTTTTACTAGTTTTCGATCAAGAATTGCATCAAATTAATTCATATATCTTCGGGCACGTGTGTAACACACTCAGTGTTATATAAATGTTTTTGGTAATTGCAGATTTTTTTTACATATACATAAAGTGAGATGTTGGGATAAGGTTTTGCATGGGAAGATGACTCCTATCATCATAGTATTGTATAGTATAGCCAAAATTTAATCAATGCATATGCAGGCTTGAGACAAGATTACAGCATCATGGCCTTCCCCACCCCACCCCCACAATTATATATATACACAGGAATGCATAATAAGCCAATCTCTCATTAATACTAATCACATTATTCTTTTATCACATGAACTCAAAGTTCATATATATATGTGTGTTAGTTTGCATTGGCCCCTCTAGCTCCACCCAAAATATCAACTTTTACACATGCCAGTTATTTATGAGATTTGTTTTTCTCTATTTTTAGAGTCCAATATATATAATAATAGATATAATATATATATACATAGGAAATTACATGTTTTGTAGTTGGGAATAGGCCGAAAAGCTTCGAATCGTGTATTGCTCACTCTAAAATCTTCAATCTGATAATTGAAAGAGAAACAAAAACGAGTATGCATGCGATTTTCTGTTGAAAAGCATATATCATATTTAAACCAAAGATACCTGTTTTACAGTTGAATAACACAATGTTTCGTGAAAGAGTATTTGCTTTACAATGGTTTACAGTAATTCGGTTACTAGCAACATTAGTTTCTTTTGCAATTGGTTTGTCAACAGTAACTCAATTACGATCACCTAACTTGTTAATGATATAATATGGTCGGTTCTAAATGCCAAGTGTACTATTTATAGTACCGGTTGCTATGTATAGTCATTATTTAAGAAGTTGTTGTAGCTCATGTGAAATTTTCCGTAATTACTAGTGGTAACATACTATTTGCTAACCATAGTTACCACCATTAGAATAGTTGAGATGGCTTATACTTCCTACTTGGTACTTGCATAGGCTGGGGCCGACAATTCCTAATTAACCTGTTTAAGTTACAATTAAAACTGTTAAATAAAAAAGTACACCATTTGTTTTTTATTAATTGAAATTGGTAGGCTAGCTAGTCTTCATCATTCCTCGTGATTGATAAATGAAACATACAATTATGTTTAATATTCATGTTTAATATTTATGTTAAACCGTCGTACCTATTTAACACTATAAGACATGTTATAAATTTAAAATATCATAAGCCATGTATAGTTTATTTACCAATGTTACATGTAGACTGCATCTTATTAATTAGTACGGATTGACCCACTAACTGATCAAATATCAAACATTCTGAGTAAGAAATGGCTAGATATTGTTGGAGACTTAAAATATATGAATTCTAGAAACCGTTTGTACGGTACAACAGTGGTAAGCATGTGGTGTGATGATAATATGATTATTATTATTATTATTATTATTATTATTATTATTATTATTATTATTATTATTATTATTATTATTGTACAGGAATATATTGAGTTAGTGATAAGGTGATGTCTTATCGGAGGTTGCTAGAGGCGACTCCTATCTGGCTTTGTTGTTACCTGTTGTCCGTGATCGATTTTACAACTTGTATTGCCTAATGTACAATTTGTAGTATATTTGTTAGGACCACAATTACCTCCCATTTGCAACTAGGCGTTATATATCAGGCAATGAAAGTTACTGCTCCTGTTTTTTTCATCAAGTCGGCGTTATTTTAGGATCTCAAGATCCCGACATATCGATCTCACACATGCATGCAATCTCAAGTTTATACGGTTTCTTCGTTTGTTATTGGGACGTGTTAAATCGGTTGTTATGGTTCATACAAAGTGTCATCACTTGTGTATTCAATCGTTTTCGTTATAAGGTGCAAATGTTGCGGTTCTAAGTGTGTATTCAGTTTCGTTAACTATACACTAGGTTGAAATTAAGCTTGTGTGTTAGACAGACCGAATCATTAAAAGAATACAACTGATAATTCACTTGTATTATCTATAAGTTACAAATATTCTGTTGGAATTGATTTATATAGAGACAACATATCATAAAAACTAATCATATGTATCTTTGCAAGTTCATGATCGGAATGACTAATATTTTGCAAACCTTGGTGATAAACTAGACTTGCTTCAACCTGCCAAAGCAAACACAAATAGTTAGACTGATCGATCACTATATATTGCTTTCAGGTTGTATTCATAAGTTAAAAGAAATGCATTCGAATTGATTTGATCAATCCCGGTTCACAGTTGAAAACTTCGGCCTGTTTGCTTCTCTCCGTTAAAACGAAGTAGAAATGGTTGTCAATGTTCACAAGTTTGTGATATATTTCAATATTTCATTTTCTGATAGAAAAATATTTTTTTTCTAAAAATACTCTTAATTCCTATTCTAAATTCCAAATATCAGTTACTTTAAGCATTTAATGCAAACAAAAATGAAACGATAGTTGACATATAGATTATTAAGAGATTTAAGGGTTGACAAAACTATTGAGTTTAGACGGGACCACGTAAATTGTGACATTCGACAAATTCAGATCTCGAATTACATTCGTTTTTGTAAAATTTTAATACGTAAAACCAACTCAACAATTTAGAACCTTATTTATTTATTTATTATATAATATTATAATATACCTCGACCGTAAATAAATCGATGTTTGTCATATTATACTATCGTTAAAAAAAAACTTAAGGAGTTCAAAATGCTTTTCGTAAAGTCGTTATGAGTTGTACAAACCTTTAAGCTCGTATTAAACAATTATTGAAACTTGAGGGGCCAAAAATGTAACATCTATAACCCATCTATATAAACCAAAAACCCTAAACCTATCTTTATATTAAACCACAGCCGCCACCCCCTAGCCGATTTCCGGCGAAGACGTTTTCCGGCCACCATTTCCGACCTCCAACCTCCGAACACCACCCACCTCCAACGCCACCACCACCTCCCATCCACACCATCTTCTTCCTTCCCTCTTTCCGGGCGCCGCCGCCGTCATTCAAGATCCCGGCCACCTCCGGCGAGTCCTAACACACACACACACACCAGACGCTCTCTCTCTCTCCCGCCGTCAGTCTCTCTCTCTATCTCTCTATCTCGTCTCTGTCTCTCTCTCTTCGCGCGTTTTTTCGGCGACCGGAAAACCGGCCGCCGGTGCCGCATCCCTCTCTCACTCCGTCTCCTTTCCTCTCCGCCTCTATCTCTCTGTTCTCTCCCCGCCTCTCTTTCGGCCCTCCGTTGCTTCATCTCCGGCAACCTTTACCCGACGACCCCGTGAACGAATAATAGCTTTCAAGTCGGATTCGTTCGTTTCGTTCGCAAGCTTTCTATAGTTTGATCATTTATTATTTCTCGATTCGTCAATCGAGGTGAGTACATTTCATCCCCCGTTTTCCCTTTTATGTTTTGGGGGTAACATGCATACTTATTCAAAACAAGAATGATTTATTATACATTTTTCTCAAACCACAAACTTTAGGGTATATGATACTTGGAATACTTGCTCTATTGTGTGTTATATGCCTCATATGCTTTACGTGCGCGAGTGTTTATTTTTATGTTGTTGTTGAGCCTCATTAAAGTATGATCATACGCTCCCCTAACTACTTAGCCTTGTGCTAGTAGAATAGGGCCTCATTATCCGAGTATGTCGGTTGTTACCGAGTAGAGAGGATCCTCATTTACATATGTTTTATATGCCACGATTGATGCTTTAATTTATAGTCTCATATAAGTTTGTGGATTTCGCTCATATTATATATACTCAAACTATGAAATTGCTCACCAACATACGTGTTGACAAAATATTATTTTATGCATTGTTACAGGTTTGACTTTTATCGACTTGAGGAGTTGACGGAAAACGTTACCAAGACTATTAGGATATTAGTAAAACGAACAATATATTTGTTTACTTGTGTTCAATTTGTTTGTATGACTAAGATGTGTTGTTTATTGATTTGTGAAATAAATGAGTTGATTAAATATTTTCACTTTAATAGTGTCTTATGTATTTGTCCAATCACGTTGCACCCCGACATGTTCCGCCTTTGGTCGGGGTGTGACAGATAACACCCTTGGCAAACACAACATTGTCCCACTCTTAGACTATCCCACATCGGCCGTGGACAAGAGAGATCACTGGTTCATAAGTAATGTCCTGCCTCTTCAATCACTAACGCGTTTTGGGCAACCAAAAACAAATCCGTGAGCTCTTCGTGGGCAGAGCGGACAATATTGATGGTGCGAGGGGCCGGGGTGTTACAGTTGGTATCAAAGCCACTCTTGTGCCGTTCGGGATGTTGGGATACGCCTCATCGAGGACGATGAGTCCAAAGGGGGTTTGTCTGTAACACCCTTGGCAAACACAACATTGTCCCACTCTTAGACTATCCCACATCGGCCGTGGACAAGAGAGATCACTGGTTCATAAGTAATGTCCTGCCTCTTCAATCACCAACGTGTTTTGGGCAACCAAAAACAAATCCGTGAGCTCTTTGTGGGCAGAGCGGACAATATTGGTGGTGCGAGGGGCGGGGTGTTACATAAATCAATATATATTGAATGAATGACACGTGTTAAAAGAAACTTTCAATTAGGTTTACTGGGCGACAAGAAGGGGCGATTTTGTGCGAATTTAGGGAGGAATACCACCCCCTGGGACAATTTTGGAACGAAATGGGGTGGGGGCGGGAGGTTTTTGTCGCTGGAAGAGGAAAAGAAATAGTATTATTATATTACTTTGTGTGTGTGTGTTTTATATATATATATATATATATATATATATATATATATATATATAGCCCTTACACCATTACACTCCAAAAATAAATTATCATCCCTTGCTGACTGGGCGTCACACGACGTAAAACGCCCTAATTTGTAGCCGTTTCACTACGCATAGTCTTAGTATAGTGATTTGCTAAAGAACACGCCTTAGACAAAATGTTCTAAAAGTTTAATTTTTTTTTTTTTTTTTTTAAGGACAAAGACGGATGAAGAACATTTTTTTTTTTTACTCATGAAGTTATATATAATTTACTATAAAACGATTACAATAAAGTGGCAGGCAAATGGGCAACAAGTTGCGCCGCAACCCCCTTTTGAACAGCAAAGCCAATCCTGCTAAAAACGAAGTTTTGGGACCTAGAAGCTGAAGAGGTTCCGTGTACGACGCGCTGAACCCTACTCAAAAATTTCACAGCCTCTGGAGCCAGAAAACCAAATGTATCAAAGGCAAATGGTAGAAAGACATGTTGATTATCTAAACAAGCTTTCTCGTGTTTAACAACTTTGCCCGATTCAGCCTTCAACGCAGCCTGACCCACAACAAACCCACGGTCCCTGAGCCCAATAAGAGGAGACACTCCTGTAAGATCCACACAGGCGTGTTTCCCCCCTGCCCACCCGAACACAAGAATATCAGCTGGTCGTAAAGTAGACCTCCCTTCAATAGGATCCGTGAGAAAGTTAACAGGGGCCTCATTTTTAGCAGAAATCCCTGCCCGTTTAAGAATATCACACAGAACATCCCTAACCAGATCATGTCTGTATTTAAAGCCAGGCAATTCTTTGCAATGCACCGCATGGTCACCAAAAGAATCCAAACAGACCTTACGACAAATTGGGCAAGGTTCATCCGTCGGGAACATAGGGATCATTAACCGGTACTTAAGGATAGCCCGATACTCCAAACCCGACATACGTTGGCCTAATCCTTCAATGGGGATGGCCGTTAGAAAATCCTGAGCCCGAGGAGCCCGAAGGCATTCAAACACCGCCTTTTGGCGAGGGGATAGATCAAACTTCACTTCTAAACTCTTGACGATTCCACTAAATAAGGCACTCGCCACAACATGTTGGGCTTTAGGGGGGGCGGTGTCCTTATTAAAGAACCCGCTAAGATCAAAATCTGGAAGTGAAGTACGTAAACGATCCATCGCACACCCATAATCAGAGTCCAACACATAAATATCACAACCCCGAAGAATATGGTCTTGCAAACACCACGACTGTGCTCTCGAAGCCACAAAAGCATATGTAGATACATCCTCGGCCGAACAGAGACCCAACCCCCCATAACGGATCGGAAGTGATGCCAACCTCCATTGGAGATCCCCAAAGAACGGACCTCCACAAACCATGATGTCCTCAATCGTCCTTCGAAGACCATTGTCAAATATAGAAACAGCTTCCCCCACATACATAGGTTGGCATGTTCTCAAACCGAACAAAAGCTTGGCGACTCCCATACATGAGCGAAGCAAAAGAAGCTCGCATTGAGGATCCCGAAGTCTTGGGAGACAGCTCATCAGTTCCACAGCGCTAGATGCCCTTTTCATAGCCAAACTGCTGATAAACCCCGCATCCTGGCTTACAGCACCACCAAGGAGTTTCACGCCAAGCACCGGCCTTCCAATCCCGCAAGGGAACAACCCCTCCTGTGCCTTCACCCCATTGCATGTTGGCCAAAATAACTCTGTTTTCTTAACGTTTAATTCAAGACCCAAACGAGGCCCCTCAGACCTGATAATATCTAATGCTTTGGCTACCTCTCTAGTATCCCCGATAATCGTGCCATCATCCAAGTACCAAGCATGAAAGAGAAGCTTGCACCGATCTCTGATTTGGTGAACAAGTGGGTGCAAAGCTAAGGCAAAAAGGAGAGGACCAAGAGGGTCCCCCTGTTGAACCCCAGTGGTGGATTTAATGAAAGTATCACCCACATATAACCTAGCCGACTGCCCATATAAAAAATCCACCCAAAGAGAAATGGAAGGACATCGACTCCGAACCTCATGTAGAAGGGTCGTCCTATCTACTAAGTTGAAGGCATTGGAGAAATCAACAGTAAGCATAGCCAATGACCCATCCGAATGAAACTGATTTAGAAACCTGTTCGCGCTATGAAGCACGGCCTCTGCCCCACTGGGGACTCCCACCCCAAATTGAAAGTCACCGAGGTATTTAACCATCTCCTTCCCGACACCCCTCATAGCCACCTTAGAGACCAACCGCCTCCAAATGGCCCCAACGGCAATAGGTCTAATCCCATTGTCCGGTTTAAGCAACGGCGTAAGTGGGGCAGACGCAACAAACTCTGCCAACACCTTAGGACACCTTCCCCCCAAAAATAAATTAACCACCGCAGAGATAGCCTTGAGCAAACCATCCGCAATCGGAGACCCCTCTCCGCACAACGCATCTAAAATGTGTTGGGCTCGCAAACCGTCCCGCCCACACGAAGTCCCTTTAGGGAAAGACTTAATGCACCCAAGCACACTATCAACGTCCACGACAAGGGGAGACTCAGAGAGCAAGGAAGCAGGCATAATCGGAGGTGCCATGATGGGATGCTTAGACAACAAAGCGTTCAAAGTATCCTTACCGAAAGGTGCAACCCCTTAAGAGCATAATACCTTGACCGCAGCAGTGAAATGCCCGTCCGCAACTTTTCGCAAACATTGTTTAACATTGGCGCCCAACCCGGCGTTGTCAGGCTCGGGTACAAACGCATCACCACCCGGGGCATCTCCTAGGGGTTGGTTAAAAAGCGATATAAGGAGCTCAAAGAAACCGTCACGGTCACCCCAAGCGGATAGCGACCGTTGAATAATTCGGCATTGCTCAGACTTTCTATTGCCAGACCTACGTTGCTGACGATTAGAAGGTCTGAAAACTCGTAAGGTGCAACGTGGTAACAACAACAGTTTCACCCACGCCTCAACAGACTCTGGCATAGCCGCCACCTTACCCAGAGCACCCACTAAGGCTTGGGAAAAAGCCATACGACAACTATGAGGAATGTTTTTAACAGTCGTAATAGGAAGAGTGAAGACACGCTCAAGGAGAGCTACATCCACCTCCACCCTTCCCACCGCGACAACTTCCCTCCCAACATGTGGCTTCGCAATCCCCACTATATATTCCTCCACATCTCCCGTGACACACTTGTACCAGACCGACCCGTCATCATGATGGCACCCCCGACGGAGAGCATGTGACTCCATACACGCTCCACACATCCACCTACGCGAGACCTTTAAAGCCTCACCAACCGAAATAAACAAATCCAAATTTGTCGAGATCGCCTCCCGTAAGGTCTCTTTCTTGGCATCCGATGACAAATGAAGCCGCTTAATATGTGCGGCCAATCGAACCCCCTTGGACCCCGGTAATCCATCCGGGCAACAGTGGAAGCCTCTAAACGGACACGGCCAAACAACCTGCTCAATAGCCCCGGTCATACCACCCCCGACCCACAAAACACCCCGGTAGCCAAGTACCATACCAAGAAAAATAATAATAAAACAAAACTCGAGTTGAGTTTGAGGAATGAACACCCGAACCAAAGAGGAAGGAGGAGAGCAACCACCCGTTGCCCTCCCCTCCTCAAAACACCAAAAACAAAGATTATTTCATTGAGGCGTTTTGTCAAACACCTGGCGGACAAACTATTTTCTTCAAAATTTTAGTTGATGATGATTCCTCCTCAATAGCCCCGGTGTATATATATGTTTGTTAATTAATTTATAGATGTAATATCGGGAAAGTTGAGGTTTTATGATGTTGTTGGTGGATGGATCGGGAAGAAAGCAAGAAAGAGATTAATAATATATGCTTTTAAAGACAAAAGTTCAAATGAGGATGTTCCAATGGAGCTATATAATAGTTTCATCTTTAATTTTATACAAGTTTTACGCATCTCTTGGAAAACAAAACAGAAATGTAAATCAAATATATTCATTAGTTGTTATTATTATTATTATGTATAGTAAAATAAGTTATATATTGATTATTATCGGATATATTTCACAAATTTTGGTGGTTATTTGTACATATTAAATAGAAAATAGGAAAAGAAAAAAAGAATAAGAAAACGTACGATGAAGAGGACGGCTACGTATGCTGCTTATGAATCACTCCCTCTTGAATTGGCATGTACAAGATAGAGACAACTATTGAGACATGGATATATAACACCCATATATGATATATCGGTCTATAGATCAAATCAACACAAATTATCGTGAGCATTTTAATTAAGAACAAAATAAATAATTTAACTTTTGTTGTTACTAATTTTAAAAGTAAAAACGAATAAATTAGTTGGGGAAAGTTAACATGCAAACTGTGCGATTAAAGTTGTGTAATTATATACAAACAATGTAATTATGTAATTGCGTCGTACGTAGTGTGATTACATTACACTAAGTTGTATATATAATTAAACTATTCGGTTCGCACAATTAGCACGTTAATTTAATTTGTATTTGATTAATCTCAAATTAGTTTATATATATATATATATATATATATACTAAATTATAGATATCAATCAGTCAATTAATCAAACTCAATAAAGATCTCACCAATAAAAATACTTAGTAGGGTTTGGGAAATATGTGATTAGTCAAACCATACTCTTAATTATCCTAATATATACTTATATAGTATATTTCTATATACATGTGTAGATAATATAATTAACCTATACATGTGTAATTTTATATAAAAACTTTGTGTATTCTTGTATTATTTGGTGTTATATGAACCCTCCCGTGTGTGTATCAATTAGCAGTATTGATTTAATCTCGTGTTAACATGCATATAAAGATATGTATTTCATTCAAATCTTGTATGTATTATGTATAGGTAATCAACAAGTAATGTACGAACAAAAGATAATGTGATGGTGTATTGGCAAATGATGGTTGTTATCATTGTAGTGCTGGAAAACCCGAGTAAGGGCCATGGTGTTATATAATTACTACAAAAGGTCACGCTTCTTCTTTTTCATACGGCCCACCATCCAAGTCATCCTACCTTCATCCTTCATATTACGGCTTCATGCAAAACCTAAAAGCGGTTTAATATTATTTACATACATTTATTTAATATTTAATGTTATTATACTCAACAAGTGTTCGGTTTTATTCACGCACAGGAAAATATATCCTGGACATATAGGTAGTGGTTACATGATTCACATGAATATGAATACATTCATGAGATCAAGGCCGGTATTTATAGGACGCAAAATACTCAACAATGTTAGCGGGTAAGAAGCTACGCCGCTACCATTTTTTGAATTGCAAAACTGAAGAAACACTAAGTGACCCCGACAGATTAAGGATAATCTTAGGGTTAAGTAGATGTTTCCCACGAGGGTTAGGTCCGGCAAAGATGGTTATTCTTCTCAACCTGCAAAACAGACACCGTAAGCTCGTCACTAAGAAGGGGGGGTTCCTCCTTGTGACCACCCTCCGGCGTGAGAATCAGACTGGGTTGCTCTGAATATAAGTGTATATAGAGAGAAATAGCTAGAGAGAAGATGATGATACCGTTCCAAGGTGTTGGAGTATTTATAGCCGAAGGTAGGTTTCCAAGCAGGTACGGCCAGCTGTATATAATATTCCTTTTCCACCAACTATGGGCTACGTTCGTGCCAAAATGGGAGTTGGTGGGTAGGCAGCGGCTGATAGTGACATTTTGTACTGGAGCGTGCTCCTCCTCGTACTATTGTCGGTGAGCTGTCACCCTGTGATTGGTTCATGGGTTGCTTTTGTCAGATCTTGTCTATTTGTCCATATCTTGGTAGGTATAGTACAAAAGATCTTCTAGAAGCGTACGGACTGGCTCTTTTGGGCGGGAATATTCCCTCCCTGCTCATTCCTTCTTCAGGTGACATTACTGAAGTATTAAGAGTTAGTGCCTTATGCGTGTAGCCTTACTGTTAGTGCGGGTAGCCTTCCTTCTTGGCTTGTACCTACAGCTGCGGGGACAGGCAGGGTACTGTACCAAGGGAGGCTTTCCTGCGGGAAAAGCTGGCTTACTGCGTGTAAGGTCTTCATCTCTCTGAGCATGGTGGGTCCTGCGGATCCAATTGGTCTTTGCGCAGACGTACCTCTTCAAGGTGAGTCTTGCGGGTCCAACTGGGCTTCACGGGAACCTACCTCTTCAAGTCCCCCCAGTCCATTGTTCCTCTCATGAATTGTTAATAAGTGAGGGGAACTTTTGGACTTTAAACAAGGGGCTTTAAAAAGGGGTTTTCGTTTTTTTTAAGGTTCTCCGTGGGGATTCTTCCCGCAGTTTTCCTAATGTCACTTGCAGAAAATTCCCGACTTTTTCTGCTTGATCTTTGGGTATGATGCGGGTAGGTGTGTAACCTCTTCGCAAGTCGGGAGCGTTGAGTTTCACTTGTAAATTCTCCACGAGGTTTTGGTAGTTTTAGACATAGTGATCAGTTATGTTAAACAACCAATTCCACCTTGAAGCTTCAAACAATCTAGTTCTCAACGTCCCGCCATGCGGGGGTGTTATTTCCCTTTCCGCAAGCATGGCCCATAAGATCGATCTTCTTGGTTTCAATTCCCTACAAGTGCTAAGTATGTGAAGGGTTTCGCCTTGACACTGTACCCGCACTTTTCTTATGGTTTCTTGTTTCCAAGGTAAGGGGGTATATTCCCTCTTATTTTTGAATCTTTTTGAATCTTTTTGAAATTCGGAGAGTTGGTGAAAGGATAAGGACAGTCCAAACGGTTGAAGGGACGTTGGCGTCTTCTGACGGTTTCAGGATGTGCAGGAAGTTATGACAACGTGACAGCATGTGGTCAATCAGGACGCTTTTTCAGGCACGTGGGCGCGAGTTTCATGACACGCGCCATTCCGACACCTGTTGCCAGCTTGCTTTATCCACACGTGTCGCCGTGGCATTGTGCCTGCGCTTTCTCTCTCATCCGCATTAAATTCATCGAAAACATTGCGATGAGTATATAAGGGGGAGAGGGTGCATTTCGTCCATTATCTTCACTTCATTCTCCTTTTCCTTTTAAGCGATTTCCGGCGAATACTCATCTTTTCCGGCGAGCATTCTCCTGAAACCGCTTTCTTTCATCTTTAACATTTAAAAAATGTCTTCTTCTACTCATGACCCGGAGGTTAACGTCGAGGAGTCCGACGTTTACCTCGAGAACCCGACGTCCACGTCCGATAAGGACTATAAGAGTACTGCTGGCGAGTGTCAGTGTACTCTTTCTGTCGATGTATACCATTACATCGTCAAGAAGTTCATGCTGGAGCCCTATGAGCCAGAGTTCCCAGAGGCCCACCAGACGGTGTAAGATGCCCCTAAGGGCAAGATAGGGGTTTACGCTTCGTTCTTCCTATATGGGAATCTAAGATTCCCATTAACGAAGTTCGTATACCGTGTTTTGGAGAAACACGGTGTTCATCTGACAGAGGTGCACCCAATGGCAATTGCCAAAGTTTGCCATTTCGAATGGGTGTGCCGTATTTTGGGTATCGAGCCTCGAGTTGACCGCCTGATGACCTTCTATACCTGGAGGTGCGTCCAGGGTTGGTATACCCTTGTCACTCGGATCAAGGGTTTGAAGATCTGTGCTACTGAGCGTAGCCTTCGCTCTTGGAAGCGTGAGTTCTTCTACATCTCCGCTCGTGTCGTTCCCATCGCGATGTCGTTCAAGAATGGGAGGGCACTTCCTAACCTTCCGGCTTCCAATTACCAGGAGACGGAGTGGTTCACCAAGATTTCCCAGATTCAGACTCCTGTTTACCGCTTCGCGGAGTCAAGGATGGTCATGCTTGGGATGAGCCGCGTGTGGAAGGATGCCGGGTCTGGGACGCCGCAGATACCATCGTTCTTGAATACGGTTTGAACTATATTTCTTATGGTATGCTCCGTCTTTTGTGTTGGTTTAGGATTTCCTTCTAACATTGTTATCATTTTTTATTTCAGAGGGGAACGACTTACAGTCGCTCTTGCACCCGTGGGAGACTGGTGGTCCCGCGCGGTTGGGTACTCGTGACCTTGATGAGAACGAGTTGCCCATTTTGGAGAAGACTGCGGATTGATTCGTAGAGGTCTATCCGCCAGGCCATGACATTTTAAGCGCCGCTAGGCCAGGTAAGGAGTTCTTTAATCCTCGTCCTCTTCATGCTCAAACTTCTGCTGGAATTCCTCTGATCTTGTCATCTTCTGATGAGGGATCCGCAGATGGGCCTTTTATTGTGAGGAAAAAGAAGGCGGTTGGCGTGAAGGGCAAAACGAAGGTTGCTACCTTCGTTGACCTGGGGAATCAGTCTGATTCCGAGACTGAAAGTGAGGAGGCAGTGGGGAACCTTGGTGGTGGTGACGAGACCATTGCGAAGGTAACTGGCATGAAGAGGCCAGTTTCATCGGGTCCATCTCCGCCTGTCATGGCTTTCAAGATCAAGAAAACCAGTAAGTATACTTTTTGTGTACCTTTTCCGCATTTCCTTCCGCATTTATTTTTTATATCTTTGGTTTTTCTTTATGCAGGAGTTGACTTATCTGCTATTGAGAGCGGTGCGGGAGGAAGTGGTTCAGGACCCACGACGATAGGTTTGGTCAACCTATCCGAGGCGATGACCCAGGCGGCTGCGCCTGTTTCTGGTACTGGTTCAGTTGCTTATACTGTTGAAGCGACTGTTCCGGTTATGACGTCATCTGTCATGGCTGCTGTGCCGACGATGGCGTCCACTTTCGTTGCTGCGTTGAGCAGTTCAACTTCTCCGCCGGCCGTCAGTGCCATCTTTACTACATCATTCACCGGACCGGCGGTGACTTTTTCTGTGAGCTCATCCGCAGCGTCTACCACGGTTATGAGTTCATCTCAAATGAGTTCATCTCCGATGGTCTCTACCTCAGTGGCTTCTACAGTGTCACATTCGGCGTCAGCGACTACCTCGTCCTCGGCCGGTTCTTCAGGTATGTTTAGAGTTGGGACCTCTAGACTTACCTCTGTTGATGAGGGAGTCCAATCTTTGCCTCCTTCCCATCTCCTTGACCTCTTGGATGGATATCCTTTAGGTTCAGGTGATGGGTTTAGCGGCTATCGGCCTGTTATCGACCCTACAGGTGCGTGGGGTTACTTTGGCCTGTTATCCATCCTTGTCATTTTTTCCTAACTGTTTTCTGTTTTCTCAGTTTCGGATTCCAATGAGGTCTATGCCCCAAGGTGGAATATCCGCCGAGGGACAACTCTTAGGACGGCTGCAGACTGCGTCGACTGGGCGCGCCATGCCGCTCCAAGTGGTGCATTGGGGGAGGCCATGGTTAGTTATCAGGAAGGCCGGTTGTCCACCGAGCTCCGAATTCTACTCGCCCGGATGCAGCCGCGTTTCGAATTACTTTGTCGTGAAAACGATAAGTTAAAGACTGCGCGTAGCTTGGAGGGGGCTCAGGTGCGATCGCTGCGAGAGGAGAACAAGAAGCTTGCCGCCACCGCTGCTGAGAAAAAGAAGGCCTTCAAGGATCTTGAGGCCGAAATCCAAGCCAGGCATGAGGCCCGTTCCAAGGCTACTCAAGTTGTTAATGAACAACTTAGGTTGGCTAAGGAAACGGCGCGTAATGCCACTGAAAGGGCCACAAAAGCTGAAGCCGTTGCTGAGCCTCTACGCGCTGAGAATGAAGAACTGAAAGCCAAACTGGAGAAGCTTCAGCAGGCTCATGAGGCTTTGGCTTTGGAGGATGCCAAGAAGCTACAGGAGCTCTTGGATCAGAAGGGTGTGCTTGATCGCACTGAGCGCAAGCTTAAAAGCGTTGAGGAGGCTGCTGCCAAGGAAGTGTTGCTTGCCAACCTTGATAAGAATAAGGCCGAACGCGCACTCGATCAAGCTCAAGCTACCCTTCAAGAGTCCTTGTCCAATAAAGATTGGCTTCTACGAGAAGCGTTGCCGCAGGTACGCATAGCTCAATTATTCTTTGCTTTTTGCTTTTTTCTTTATGCTTAGAAAAGTTTTTTTTTTTGTGTAGGTTGTGCATCGGATTTTCGCGAACACATCCTATGATGATGTCATGAGTGCAGCCCTCAACGCTTCTCATGAGGATGGAGAGAAAGCTGGTTTCTTGCTTGGTCTAGAATTTGCAGAGAAAGGCATCCCGCCTTCCAAATTTCCTCTACACGATGTTGACACTGAAGCTGCCTATGATCAAGCTGTGAACCAGTATGCTGCTTTCTCTCATCCGGTTGTGGAGAAGGTTAATGAAGTTGCTGCTGCTGATGACGGGCTAGCTGTTCTCAAAGCTTTCCTCGAACCGCCGCAGCCGACTGATGGTGCGGGTTCAAGTGGGTTTGGAGGAAGTGGTCCCGAAGCCTGAATCTTCAGAATCCTCCAAGTTGTTAGGATAAATTTGTACTTTTTGTAGGCGGGTAGATACCTAGCCATTTTGTAATGTTTGAACAGCTTTTAATGTGAATATAAATGTTTTGTTAACGCCTTGCCTTGTAAACATTTTATGATTTGCTCATGCATATTTTAGTTTAACTTAGCAATTTTCTAAGTGTTTTGAATAAGTTAACCTTTCGACGCGTGTCAGATAATAGGTTAATGTTCTGTTTCCTCTATCATGATTGTGCGGGTAGGACCGTCACTTTCACTTAGTAGGATGACCAAACTTCATCTATGTCTGACCTGCGTGAAGGTTTTCCTCATCTTCCACTTAGAAATTTTTACTGTTTTTGTGTTTATGCGGGTTGTGCCGCTTTCCACACGCAACGACTTACTTCCTCCCTCACTTATTTATACGGTGAATACCGGCATATCAGTGTGGTCAGTTCATAAGTATAAAGGTAAGGCTATCAACATCAATGTGATAAGGAGAATCATTTCCATTAGAAATGGCTCTAGGCCTGTTCGTTACAAGTTTGGAATTGATCTACATGTAGCATCTGCGTAATTGAGCTCTATTCCATGTTCTTGGGATGGGGGTGCCATCGAGCCTTTCGAGCCGGTATGCGCCCTTTCCCAGAACTTCTTTAATAATGTATGCCCTTCCCAGATCGGGGCCAGCTTTCCTGGGCGCTCCTGGTTCGAAGCCTCGTTGTTACGCAGTATGTAGTCTCCGACATTGAAGTTGCAGAGTTTCACCCGAGTGTTGTAGTACTTTTGCATTTGTCGCTTGTAGTTCTCTTCACGCGCTGCGGCTAAGTCTCTGCGCTCTTCGGTTAGCATAAGGTCTAACCGTCTTTCCGCATCATTGTCTTCTGGTTGAGTTATGACTCTTGGTGAGGGTAGACCAATCTCGATTGGAACCATGGCTTCAGTGCCATAGGTGAGGCTAAACGGGGTTTCGCCCGTGCTTGCTTTTTTCAGCGTTCTGTTTGCCCAAAGGACATGTGGAACTTCGTCCACCCAGCCGGATCTATGCTCCAAGAGTCTTTTCTTTATACCGTCGACGATGCTCTTGTTTTCTCTTTCCACCTCACCATTACCCTGCGGGTGTGCCACTGAGGCAAAGGTGTGGGTGATTTGAAGCTCTTTCAGCCACTTTTGTAGCTTCTGGTCAGCAAAGTTGGTGCCGTTATCGCTCACCAAATTCTGTGGAAGTCCAAAACGACAAATAATAAATTCCCAAATAAATTTTTTGATATGTTTTGCAGTTGTTTGGGCTAGGGGTTTTGCTTCTATCCACTTGGTGAAGTAGTCGATGGCTACCACTAGGAACTGAACGTTCCCTGCTGCTGTGAGAAATGGGCCTGTCACATCGATGGCCCACTTCTGGAATGGCCATGAAGAAGTGACTGGAACAAGTTCGTTCTTCGGGCGATGCGTGTTGGGTGCGTAGAGCTGGCAGGACCTACATTTTCTGATGTAGGCCAGCGCATCCGTGTGCATCCCCGGCCAAAAGTATCCCACGTTGTTTAGCTTAGCTACAACTGCGCGTGGACCTGCGTGTACTCCACAGATGCCTTCGTGTACTTCCCTTAGGAGGTAGTCGGCATCTTGGTCGTCAATGCATCTGAGGAGTGGGCCAAGAAAATTACGCCTGTAAAGTATGTCATCAACAAGTTGATAGTTCAGTGATTTACAGCGTATCTTTCTTGCCTGTGTCTTTGACTCTGGTAATACACCCGTCGCAAGGTAATTTATGATTGGCGTCATCCATGTTTCCGTACCGGTTTGGATGACACAAATTTCCTTTTGAGGGACTGATGGTGCTCCAAGGAGTTCAACGCGGATGTCCTTTCCCAAGTTGGTGAAGGCTAACGATGCAAGCTTGCTTAACGCATCCGCAGATTTGTTTTCGCTTAGCTTGATGTGCGCAACTTTGCAATCGTTGAAATCGCGCATAAGGGTTTTTGCTTGTGCGAGTTACAGGGCCATTGTGTCGTTCACGGCTGTGTACGTCCCGTTTATCTGGTTGGCTACTAGCATGGAATCTACGTGGGCTTCCAAGTTTTTCACCCCCATCTTACGCGCAATTCTTAATCCGGCCAAGAATGCTTCGTACTCCGCTTCGTTATTCGTACTTGGGAAATCCAGCCGAATAGCGTAAGTGTATTCTTGGCCTGATGGGTTAGTTAGTTTCAACCCTGCGCCTGAACCTTCGTTGTTGGCTGCTCCATCAGTATAGAGTCGCCAGACATCGTTAATGTCTTGTGCTGGAGAGGGTTGAGCCTCTTCCTGGCACTCTTTTTCCCGCGAAGCGGGGACTTCTGCAATAAAGTCGGCCAAGACCTGGCCTTTTATGGCTGGTCTTGGCTTGTACTTTATCGCGTATTCTCCCAACTCAATTGCCCATTTGGCTAGGCGCCCTGACAACTCGGGTTTGCCTAGAACGTTTGCAAGTTTGAAGTTGGTGAGAATGGTGATTGGGTGGCCTTGGAAATATCGTCTTAGCCTGCGTGAAGCCTGTACAAGTGCTAAGACTAATTTTTTCAGGGTGGAGTACCAGGTTTCTACGTCTGTTAGGACGCGGCTTACATAGTAGATGGGCATCTGGATGCCCTTTCGTTCTACTAGTAGGACTACCCCGGTTGCTCTGTCTGTGGCGGAGAGGTAGAGAATTAATTCCTCCCCCACTTCTGGTGCTGTGAGTGTTGGGAGTTTGACCAAGCGTGACCGAATCTCTTGAAAAGCTGCTTCCGCTTCTGGTGTCCAGCGGAAGTGCGTTTTCTTCAAACAATTTCTCAATGTTGACACGAATGGGAACGACCTATCCGCATGGTTTGCCAAAAAGCGGTTGAGTGCGACTAGTCGTCCATTCAGTGTCTGAGCCTGTTTGATGGTAGTAGGTGATTCCATTTTCATAATGGCTTCAACCTTGTCAGGGTTCGCTCTGAAGCCATCTTTGGTAACGATGACTCCTAAGAACTTCCCATCTTCCATCCCAAATGAACACTTGCTCGGGTTGAGCTTCATGTTTATCTTTCTGAGCGTGTTGTAAGTTTCTTCGATGTCTTTCAACATCGCCTCTGGCTCGAGGCTTTTGATGACCAAGTCATCCATGTAAACTTCCAAGTTCCTCCCGATTTGGGTATGAAACTCTTTTTCCATTAGGCGTTGGTATGTGGATCCGGCGTTCTTTAGTCCGAATGGCATCATTTGGTAACAAAATGTGTCATCGGGCGTCCGAAATGCGGTTTTATCCTGATCGTCAACAGCCATGTGGATTTGATGGTACCCTTTATACGCATCAAGGAAGCATTTAAGGCGAAATGGTGCCAATGAATCTACCTTAAGGTCAATTTCGGGTAACGGGTAACAATCCTTAGGGCATGCTTTGTTTAGGTCTTTGAAATCTATGCACATGCGCCATTGTTTGTTGGATTTTGGTACCACGACGGGATTTGCAACCCATGTTTGATATTTACTAACGCGTAAGATGCCTGCGTCAAGGAGTTCCTTGACTTGGGTTCTACACGCGTTAGACTGCTCAGCACCCATTACGCGATGCTTTTGTATGACCGGCGCAAACGCCGGGTCACACTTGAGCTTATGCTCAGCCTTACTTCGAGGTACACCAGTCATGTCAGCTGGTGTCCACGCGAAGATGTCAGCATTTTTTTGCAACAAGCGTTTGAGTAAGGTGCGTGTGGGATTAGTGATCGTTGGGCCAATGGTAACGGCTTGGTCAGGGTATTTGCATTGAAGGCCCATTCTTTTGGCTCGGAGGTGGTTGGTTTAGCCATCTTTGGTTTGGGTTTAGATGAGACAGAAGCGATGTATACCTGGGGAATGCCCGTGATCATAGCAACGCCCTCAGCTGTTGGCCATCTCATCATACCATGGACCGAAGACACCACGGCATTAAATCTTGCCATCCCATCTCTCCCGAAGAGAATGTCGTATGTATGGTGTGGCTTCCTCATTACGACGAAGTCCACGTCTTCTGTGCGGGAGTACTTCCCGTCCGTGAGAGTGACAGGGAAAGATAGGATTCCCAAGGGGGTGTTTGTGCTGCCGTCGAACCCTTCCATCGAGGCGTAAACTGTTTCTAGGCGTTCCTTGTCTTCGTCGTCTAGATTGTCGAAGAACTACCTATACATGACCGTTGAGGAAGCGCCATTATCAGCAAGGGTGCGGGAGGTGATGTAGTGCCCTAGCTGGCTTTTGATGACTATGGGGCCTTCTTTGTTGGGCCCCCCTGGCACACGCGGGAAGCGCACTTCTGCTTCCTTCCACGCACTTGGCTCTGTTGTTCGTCGTTTTCTTCCGCTGATGTTGCCGTGAACCATGTAAATGCTGATATCGACGGGCTTCCTTCCATTGCCCTTGTACCGATTGTCTTTCCTCCCTCCGCTCTTGATTGACGCCACGAGGTGTGTGAGTTTCCCTTCCTTGACGAATGTTTCGATGACATCCTTCAAGGATGTGCATTCCTCAGTGGTGTGGCCTTTTGTCCCGTGGAAGTCACAGGATTTGCTCTGATCAGCGTTTTGACACTGTCGGATTATTGGAGCCTTTGGCCATGGGAGCCTCTCGGTGGCAAATATCTCGGTGACGCTTTTGGTGAGTGACGTCCATCTTGGATTCCGGTTCGACGAGTGCATGTTGTCCCTTCCGCCTAAGAGAGGGCGAGAGCTGGATGAGGTGTCAAAGTTTATCCTTGACTGCCAAATACCAAGCTTCCTCTTTTTATTTTGTCGGGAGGTACGGACGTTATTTTCTCTTGTTCTCTGCATATAGAGGTTTGTGCTCTGGGGAAGATTACTACCCAATTGCTTCTCCGTTTCGGCAAAGCGTTTAGCTGCCGTCATGATGGCATCCCACGTGGATGGCATGCCATCTTTACCTGTCAACGTGCGGATGAGCTCTGGGTACTCAGCGCCCTGGATGAAAGCGGCGCGAACAAGATCTTCGCTTATAGTGCCCAGACTTAGCTTCTTTGAGTTGAAGCGAGTGATGAAGTCTAGCAAAGATTCTTCTTCCTCTCGGATGCAGTTGAGGATCGTCCATTGCTCTTCAGTATATTTTCTTTGTTGACTGAAGTGCTGGCTGAACTTGTGCTGGAAGTCTGCCCAATCATAGATGTGGTGGACCGGTAGACGATCAAACCACGCTCTGGCTACCCCGACGAGCGTCATCTGGAACATGTAACACCATGTGGGTTCCGTCCAATTACTGACGGTTGCCCCCGCTATAAATCTGTTCAAGTGATCGTCCGGGTCAGATATGCCATCGTAAGTGCCTATGTTGGACATTTGTTTGGCACTCTTTGGAGCGATTGCTTCCGCAATGTCCCTTGCAAATTTGGACGTTCCCGCATTCGCAACAGTTGGTCTGAAAGTTTTGGAGAAGTCACGTGGGTTTCCTCCCGTGTTCTTTGGTTTGAAGGTTCTCTCGAAATTTCTTCTCGAGTGGAAGTCTGCTTCTTTACGCTTCCCTTTCGCCTTATGATGAGGGTTTGCGTCACTGTCAGATTCTTCCCAATCTTTATCATCCAAATGCTCGCAATCATTGTTCATGTTGAGCTGTTGTCGAGTGCTTCCGAATTCGTCATTGGCCTGTTGGAGTGAACGTAAACGTTCGTCCAACTCGGCTTGGAATTCTTTCTGACATGCTTCCGCCCAAGCTTTAACTTGTTCTGGTGTTTGTCGCGGAAGTCTCGTCTGTTGTTTCCCCAACTGGGTATCAATGAATCCCAGGAGAGGATTGTTTACTGCACTTGCCCCGGCTTGGGTAACCGGGGTAGTGTTCGTAACAACCGTGTATTCACCGGTGTTCCCCCCAGTAGCTGGGGTTGTGGTTACCGGAGTTTCTTGGTCACTCGGTGGCTTTGGCATCGGAGTAACCTTAACCATCTTTCCAGAAGTTTGAAAAAACAGAGAAAAAGAATTAGTTCTAGCTTAATGCACGGATGGCGCCAATGAAGAAACACTAAGTGACCCCGACAGATTAAGGATAATCTTAGGGTTAAGTAGATGTTTCCCACGAGGGTTAGGTCCGGCAAAGATGGTTATTCTTCTCAACCTACAAAACAGACACCGTAAGCTCGTCACTGAGAAGGGGGGTTCCTCCTTATGACCACCCTCCAGCGTGAGAATCAGACTAGGTTGCTCTGAATATAAGTGTATATAGAGAGAAATAGCTAGAGAGAAGATGATGATACCGTTCCAAGGTGTTGGAGTATTTATAGCCGAAGGTAGGTTTCCAAGCAGGTACGGCCAGCTGTATATAATATTCCTTTTCCACCAACTATGGGCTACGTTCGTGCCACGATGGGAGTTGGTGGGTAGGCAGCGGCTGATAGTGACATTTTGTACTGGAGCGTGCTCCTCCTCGTACTATTGTCGGTGAGCTGTCACCCTGTGATTGGTTCATGGGTTGCTTTTGTCAGATCTTGTCTATTTGTCCATATCTTGCTAGGTATAGTACAAAAGATCTTCTAGAAGCGTACGGACTGGCTCTTTTGGGCGGGAATATTCCCGCCCTGCTCATTCCTTCTTCAGGTGACATTACTGAAGTATTAAGAGTTAGTGCCTTATGCGTGTAGCCTTACTGTTAGTGCGGGTAGCCTTCCTTCTTGGCTTGTACCTACAGCTGCGGGGACATGCAGGGTACTGTACCAATGGAGGCTTTCCTGCGGGAACAACTGGCTTACTGCGTGTAAGGTCTTCATCTCTCTGAGCATGGTGGGTCATGCGGATCCAGTTGGTCTTTGCGCAGACGTACCTCTTCAAGGTGAGTCTTGCGGGTCCAACTGAGCTTTACGGGGACCTACCTCTTCAAAAACTCAATCTTTTTTAATTAACTACTTACTCTTGCTTATCGTGCAGACTAGTAAACCGCCATTCTCTAGCCTTCCAAAAAAGATATCAGAACTCGTGTTTGTAACACTATTCATTGGCCGCTGTGCTCTAACATAGTCAAGAATCATTGGGCTTGCACGTCATGCAAATTATGAGAATCTTCTTTGATACTCCCTTTGAAAACTCGCTTAAAAGTATGAAAGCTTACATTGACAAAAATCAATCTATATATGCTCCCTTTGAAAATCCAAAGAGAAAACGAGAGTTTAGTGAGTCAATTATTCATTTCTAAAACTTTCAGAATAATATGTATTAGTTTTTCCTGGTCATTATGAGTTCAAAGTTACCACTATTAATTTGTTAGGATTTGACTAAGGTAAGAAATCAATGATATATGAATTAACAAGCAATATATGTCCTGTGAGCTTAATGGTTTTAAAGCTTAAATTTTGCAAGAAAAATCTTCTAAGAGTATCAAAACGGGGTGTGGAACCCAAGGTCCGGATTTACGTAACGTATGGTGGACGAGATAGTTACAAACTCCTAGTTGTGGAGCAGAGTCCTTAGACCAAAGTTTGTTTCTGCAAACTAGTGGCAAACTAGTGAGGCGGACAATTTTCTCTCTTTCTCTCATGTGCACACATATAGATATATTATATACATAAATATTATATATTATGTTAATGAGGTTTGTGGAGGCTTATTGTTGTGGAATAAATGATGGTATTTGATAAAAGTTTGAAATCTGACATGGAGCTGATGTGACGATTTGTGAAAGTTTTTTGTTATAGATGCTCTAACATATTGTGTATATTGTTTCGCCCACTAACTATAACTAGTGATATGGCCAATGCAAACAAACATGATGAAATTGGGAAAGGCTTTTATGGTATATCGACTTTGACAAATATCGTTTGTGCGTCGTAGTTTCTTAATTACAAACAAATACATGTGATATGAAAGAGTCAAAACGAAAAACTGAATGATCAATAAGTTGTTTAGTAGTTAAAACTGAAAGTGATTTAGATCAAAAAATTTCTCTTGTAAAATCTAAGATACACGTTAAAGTTCACATCATAAAACACTCATGTGGTTGGTTAAATTATATTTACGTATAACTAAACTGCTTGAATTGAATATATTAGAATTCGGATATCATTAATCTTAGTAAAAAATAAAAATTAAAAAAATCATGGACAAATGGCGTTTGCTAGTAGCATTCTACACTTTTTACACAAAATATCTCTTTTAGCATAATCTAATCTTATATATGCGGTTGTCGTTTCATTGGATGAACATGTGTTTAGTTTATCTTTTCATCTAAGCACACGCTCATTCATCAAAGATCTATAAATTTAGCATTAATTGTGTTGTCATAATAGTGATAATATTTACCAAAATGCCAAGTCACATAATTGAAAATCATGTGAACTCGACACCAATAAAATAACTAGAGCTTCTTGCGAAAGCAACAAAATAGGACGCAAAGAAATAAAGTTGAATCCAAATATTATGGACATGAAAATTAAATATGTAGAAATTAGAATCCAAATGAAATCTACGGTGTGGGGCCATTAAACAAAGATTACAAAACTTATAACATGATTGTGGATTTGTAGCACGAAATTATCGTTTTGACTATGGTTGATGTACCCTACATGGGCCTTAATCCCATATTCCCATAAGTCTAAGCCTTGGCAACTTACACACAGTACCATACAACTATACAAGCATACACCGGATATGTATATATACATAATTACATATAGATCGACAACTTAATGGTTCATGTTGAATGCTTCAGAAGTTCAGTTCAGTTCAGATATAACGTTATAATCACTTAAACCTCTAAATGATTCAATAAAAGATTGTCAAACATCCCCTGAAGGTTATATATTTAATTAATTTGACCTTTTTATCAACGGTTTACATATATTGGCTTTCTAACTTTGAGAACGTACTGACTGTACCGTTTAAATTGAGTTAAAACGGCCGATTCACATGGTTAGAAGTTAAACTGTTCGATTTAAGGTTTGAACCCGACCGACATACCAATAAAATAAATTTTAATTTTTATAATATAAAAAAAATAAAAATATTTTAGACATAGAGATCTAGCCAATACATAAGTACCTTAATTATAGTATTTAAAGATTATTAATTTAATCAGTTTCGATCTTTTTAAGTTTTTTTTTTTTCATTTTGTACGTGAACGTTTTAATACTTGAAAGGTAAACCGTTTGATAATTTTTAAACGTGCTATTCAACTTTTGAAATTATGGTATGATCTCGTATAAAGAAAAAACCGACCAAATTGTAAAGACCGAACCGTTTTGGCCGGTTATATAACTATTTAATTTGTAAAAACCGATCAAATTGTAAAAACTGAACCAAATTGTAAGTTAGACCGGACTTGGGACTATTTAGTTTGTTCAAAGCCAGCTAGACCGGACTAGCACTGACCGTATTAATCTTACTATAAATTAACTATGGTTTAAATTTTAATTGCAAGATGGAGGACTACTCCATAAAAAAGGAAAAAACAAAGGGATAAGACACAAAACATTTGGATGTATCGGTAGCTCGATTGGGACATGAATTTGCAGTGCAGGACTGAAGAAACACTAATCGACCCCGGGCAGATTACGGATAATCTGGGGGTTAAATAGATGTTTCCCACGAGGGGTTAGACCCGGCAAAGATGGTTCTTCTGATAACCTGCAAAACAGACACCGTGAGCTCGTCACTGAGAAGGGGGGGGTACCTCCTTGTGACCACCCTCCGGCGTGAGAATCAGACTAGATTGCTCTTGAATATAAGTGTATATTAAGAGATTGCTAGAGCAGATATCAGGTATAAGATGTAAGATACAAGATGATATGAGATGATCATACCATTTGGGGTATTTATAGCCGAAGGTAGGTTTCCAAGAGGGTATAGCCGGCTGAATAGTATTCCTGTTCTACCAACTGTGGCCTACGCACGTGCCATGCTGGCAGTTGGTGGGTAGGCAGCGGCTGACAGTGACCAGGCCTGCTGTGTACTATTCCTTTTCCACCAACTGCAGGCTATGCACGTGGTATGACAGGAGTTGGTGAGTAGGTAGCGGCTAACAGTGACATACAGTACAAGAGCATGCTGCTCGCCATACTGTTGTCAATGAGCTGTCGTATCTCTAGTCAGATCTTTTGCCCATACCTCGTCAGGTACAGTACAAAAGATCCTCCAGTATCGTACGGACTGGCTCATTTAGGCGGGAGTATTCCCCCTCCCGCCTTTGTGCGGGATTGTTCCCGGCTTTGCTCATTCCTTTAGGTGACTACTGAATTATTGAGAGCTAAATGCCTTGTGCGTGTAGCCTTGCTGCGCGGGTGGCCTTCCCTGATGGCTTTTATCCGCAGCTGCGGGAACAGGCGGAGTACTTCACCATTGGGAGGCATTTCCTGCGGGAACAGCTTGCGTACTGCGCGTAAGGACGTCACGTCTCTGAGCATGGTGGGTCCTGCGGATCCAGTTGGTTTCTGCGCAGACGTTTCTCTTCAAGGTGAGTCCTGCGGGTCCAACTGGGCTCTGCTGGGACCTACCTCTTCAAGTCCCCCCAGTCCAATGTTCTTCTCATGAATGTTTAATAAGTGAGGTGAACTTTTGGACTTAAGCAAAGGGTTTTTGAAAAGGGTTTAGTTTTAAGGTCTTCCATGGGGATTCTTCCCGCGGAAGTCCTTATGTCACTTGCAGAAATTCCCGACTTTCCTGCTTGATCTTTGGGGATGATGCGGGTAGGTCTGTAACCTCCTCGCAAGTCAGGAGCGTTGAGTCACACTTGTGTGGATTCTCCACGAGGTTTTGGTAGTTTTGAACATAGTGATCAATTATGTTAAAACCACCAATTCCATCTTGGGGCTTCAAACAATGTAGTTCTCGACGTTCCCGCTATGCGGGGATGTTATTCCCGTTTCCGCAAGCATTGCCAGAAGATCCTTCTTGGTTTCAATTCCTTGCAGAGTGCTAGGTATGTGAAGGGTTTTGCCTTGACACTGTACCCGCACTCGTCTTACGGTTACTTTACTTCCAAGGTATTCCTGGCGTCAATTCCCTGCGGGTGCTAAGTATGTGAAGGGTTTTGCCTTAACATTGTACCCGCACCTGTCTTACAGTTACTTGGTTGCCAAGGTAAGGGGTATTTTCCCGCTTTTGAATCTTTTTGAAATTTTGAAATTCGAAGAGTTGGTGAAAGGATAAGAACAGTCCAAATTAATGAAACGTCGTCCGACGGTTTCTTCTGACTGTGTCAGGACGTGCAGGAAGTTATGGCGACGTGACAGTATATGGTCATTCCAGGCGCTTTTTCAGGCGCGTGGGCGCGAATTTTCGGGCGCGTGGCCGCGAAATTAATGGCACGCGTCCTTTCAACAGCTGTTGCCAGCTTGCTTATTGCCACGTGTCATAGTTTCATTGCACCTGCGATTTCTCTCTCTTCAGCATTAAATTCATCGCATTAATTGCGATTAGTATATAAAGGGGGAGAGGGTCCTTTGCAATCCACACTTTCACTTTTCTCTTCATCTCCAAAACTATTTCCGGCGAATACTCACATTTTCAGTCGAGCATTCTTGAAATCGTTTTCTTTTTCATACCTGCAAGATGTCTTCTGCTTACGATCTTGAGGCTACAGCCCAGGAGGCTGGGGTGTACGCCGAGAACCCGTCATTCACGTCCGACAAGGATGACAAGAGTACTGCTGGCGAGTGCCAGTGTGCTCTGCCTGTCGATCTATATCAGTACATCGTCAGGAAGTTCATGCTCGAGTCTTTCGAGCCTGAGTTTCCTGAACCTCATCAGACGGTGTATGATGCCCCCAGAGGCAAGATCGGGGTATATGCCGCATTCTTTGTCTATGGGAATCTTAGGTTCCCCTTGACGAAGTTTGTGTACCGTGTTCTGGAGAGGCACGGTGTACACCTGACCGAGGTGCACCCGATGGCGATCGCCAAGATTCGCCACTTCGAGTGGGTGTGCCGGATTCTGGGCATTGAGCCCTTCGTCGACCGCCTGATGACCTTCTACTCTTGGAGGTGCATCCAGGGGTGGTATACTCTGATAACCCGGATCAAGGGTTTGAAGATTTGCGCAACCGAGCGCAGTCTTCGTTCATGGAAGCGGGAGTTCTTTTATATCTCCGCTCGCGCCATCCCCCTTGCCATGAAGTTCAAGAATGGGCAAGCACTCCCCAGCCTTCACGCCTCCAACTACCAGGAGGCGGAATGGTTCTCAAAGATATCCCGAGTCCAATCTCCGGTTTACCGCTTTGCGGAGTCCGGGATGGTGATGCTCGGGATGAGCCGGGTGTGGAAGGATGCGGAGGCGCAAAAGATCCCGATCGTCCTCGAATACGGTTTGAACTCTGTTCCTTACGGTATGCTCTGTTTACATTGTTTATATAGGTTTGTCTTCTAACTGTTTTTCTTTTATTTCAGAGGGGAACGACTTGCAGTCGCTCCTGTATCCGCGGGAGGCTGATAGTCCCGCCCGGATGGGTACTCGTGCTCTAGATGAGAACGAGTTGCCCATCCTTAAACAGACGGCGGATCGGTTCGTGGAGGTCTACCCGCCAGGCCACGAGATCCTGAGCGCCAGGCGGCCAGGTAAAGCGTTATTCAACCCTCGACCCCTCAATGCTGAAACCTCTGCTGGAATTCTTCTAATCTTGTGTTCTGATGAGGAATCCGCAGATGGTCCTCCGTTGGTGCGGAAGAAGAAGGCTGCCGGCGGGAAGGGGAAGGCGAAGGTGGCCTCCACTGCCGATCCGGTGCCTCGGTCTGATTCAGAGACCGAGAGCGAGGAGGTGGCGGGGAACCCCGGTGGTGATAAGACCACAGCTCCGGAGGCTGCGACGACTGTCACCTCCGGAGAGCCCAGGATGACAACGGTGAGCGGCGTGAAGAGGCCGGCTCCATCGGGTTCATCCCCGCCTGTCCACACTTTTAGGCTCAAGAAAACCCGTAAGTACAAACTTTATTTTTAACTTCATAGCTTTCCATCATTAATACTTATCTTCTTTGTGCAGGCGTGGATGCTACCGCATTCCAGGGTGGAGCGGGGAGGAGTACCTCCGGACCCATGACGGTAGGCTTGGTCAGCCTACCTGAGGCGACGACCCAGGCGGCTGCGCCTGCTTCCGTTGGTTCAGTTGCTCACCCAGTTGAGCCAACTGTTCCAACTACGATGACATCACCGCCGGCTGTCAGTGCCATATTCACCGCATCTTTCACTGAGCCGGCGGTTACTTTTTCTGCGGACTCCGCAGCGGCGACCACAGTTGTGAGTTCACCTCCGTTGGTTTCTACTACCGCGGCGGCCTTCACCATGCCTCCTCCATCATCGGCAACGACGGCCGATCCTTCAGGTATGCATGGGGCTTCTCGCCAACCTCTGCCTCCTTCCCATCTACCTGACCTCTTGGACGGATTTCCCTTGGGTTCAGGTGATGGGTTTGGCGGCTATCGGCCTGTTGTTGACCCTACAGGTGCGTAGGGTTCTTTTGGCCTCTTTTTTTTTTATATCATCTTTTCCTAACTGCTTTTTGTTTTTTGCAGTGTCGGATTCCAATGAAGTGTATGTTCCACGATGGAACATCCGCCGAGGAACAACCCTTTGCACACCTGTGGAGTGCGTAGAGTGGGCTCGTCACGCAGCTCCCAGTGGTGCGTTGGGGGAAGCCATGGCTAGCTGCCAGGAGGGTAGGCTAACCAATGAGCTTCGGGTTCTCCTGGCCCGGATGCAGCCGCGCGTCGAGCTGCTTTGTCGTGAAAACGACAAGTTAAAAGCAGCTCGTATCCAAGAAGTAGCTCAGGCGCGGGCTGTCCGGGAGGAGAATAGGAGGCTCTCCGCCGCTGCTGCGGAGAAGGAGAAGGCGTTCAAGGCCCTTGAAGTTGAAGTTCAGGCCCGTCTCGAGGCCCGTTCCAAGGCTGCCCAAGCTGTTAACGAACAGCTTCGGCTGGCTAAGGAAACTGCTCGGAACGCAACTGAAAGGGCCACCAAGGCTGAAGCTGTTGCTGAGCCTCTACGCCTCGAGAATGAGGAACTTAAAGCTAAACTAGAGGCGCTCCAACAGGCTCATGATGCCTTGGCGATGGAAGACGCGAAGAAGCTCCAAGAGATCCTGGACCAGAGGGGGGTGCTTGACCAGACTGAGCGGAAGCTAAAGGGCGTTGAAGAGGCTGCGGCTAGAGAAGTGTTGCTTGCCAACCTCAACAAAATTGAAGCCGAACGCGCCCGTAACCAAGCTCAAGCCGCCCTCCAAGAAGCTCTGGTTGCCAAGGAATGGCTTCTTCGAGAAGCGTTGTCTCAGGTAAGCTTAACTTCATAATGTCTTTACGCTTCTTTGTGAATAGAAAAGGTTTTGATACTTGTATTTTTTTCTTTTTGTAGGTTGTGCATCGGGTCTTCACGGATACGTCTTATGACGATGCTATGAGCGCAGCCCTCAACGCTTCTCATGAGGATAGGGAAAAGGCCGGCTTCCTGCTTGGTCTAGGGTTCGTTGAGAAAGGCATCCCGCCTTCCAACTTCCCTTTATTTGATGTGGATACTGAAGCTGTATACGACCAAGCAGTGAATCAGTATGCCGCCTTCCCGCATCCGGTGGTGGAGAAGGTAAACGAAGTTGCCGCTGCTGATGATGGGCTAGCTATCCTTAAAGCTTTCCTTGAACCGCCACACTCTACTGATGTTGCGGGTCCAAGTGGGAGTGGTCCTGAGGCTTGATCTTGAAGATCCCTTTCCACCATTTGAGTAGATTTTTATTTTTGTATAGCTTCTTTTGTATGCGGGTATGTACCCAGCAATCTTTGTAATAATTGAATTTCGATGGAATAAAGATTATTTGCCAATCCCTTGCCTTGTTTATTTCACGCATATTCTGATTTAACTTAGTAGTTTCTTTAGTACTTAGATAATTTAACTTTTCAACGTGGTAGATAATAAGTTAAAGTTTGGCGTCCTCTTTCATGATTGTGCGGATAAGACCGTCACTTGCACTTAGTATGATGGCTAAACTTTACCTATATCTGACCTGCGTGGAAGTTTTCCTCATCTTTTCCTTTGAAATTTTCTAAGTGTTTAGAATAAGTTAACCTTTGAACGTGGTAGATAATAGGTTGAAGTTTTGCTTCCTCGTTCGTGATTGTGCGGGTAAGACCGTCACTTGAACTTAGGATGGCTAAACTTTACCTACATCTGACCTGCGTGGAGGTTTTCCGTTTTTTGGGTTTATGCGGGTTTTGCCGCCTTCCCCACGCAACGACTTTCCACGTAATTATGCGGTGAGTATCGGCATCAGTGTTGAATAAATTAACCGTTCGACGCGCGGTTGTTAATAGGTTAGTGGTCAGTTTCCTCTATCATGATTCGTGCGGATAGACCGGCACTTTCATTTAGTGGGATGACTGAACTTTACCTTTAACTGACCTGCGTGAAGGTTTGCCGTTTTTTGGGTTTATGCGGGTTTTGCCGCTTTCCCCACGCAACGACTTTCCCCGTAAATATGCGGTGAAAACCGGCATATTCGTGTGGAAAGTTCATAAGTATAAATGTAAAATCATCATCGATGTTCTAAGGAGAATCATTTCCATTAGAAGTGGCTCTGGGCCTTTTCTTTACAAATTTGGAATTGATCTATATGCAAACTGTGTAATTGAGCTCCCTTCCATGTTGCTGGGATGGGAGTGCCATCGAGCCGATATGCACCTGGTTCGGGATCTCGTTGTTTACGCAGTATGTAGTCTCCGGCATTGAAGCTGCAATTTTATTCGTGTTTTCCCCAGCTGGGGTTCTACACGCATCAGCCTGCTCAGCGTTCGTTACGCCACGAGGTGTGCGAGCGTCCCATCTCTGACAAATGCTTCGACGATGTCATTTACGTCTGTGCATTCTTCAGTGTTGTGGCCTTTTGTCCTGTGAAAGTCACGGTATTTGCTCCGATCAGCATTGTGACGATGTCGGATTATTGGAGCCTTTGGCCATGGGAGCTCCTCAGTGGCGAATATCTCGGTGACGCTTTTGGTGAGTGGCGTCCATCTGGAGTTCTGTTTCGACTGTACGTTATCCCTTCCGCCTAACCGATGTTGCAAGCCGGATGAGGTGTCAAAGTTTACCCTTGACTGCCAAATGCCTAGCTTCCGCTTTTTGTTTAGTCGGGCGGTAAGGACGTTGTCTTCTCTTGTTTTCTGGGTGTAGAGGTTTGTGCTCTGGGGGAGATCTCTACCCAGTTGTTTCTCCGTTTCCGCAAAGCGTTTAGCTGCTGTCATGATGGCATCCCATGTGGATGGCATGCCATCTTTACCCGTTAAGGTGTGGATGAGCTCTGGGTCGTTTGCGCCCTGGATGAAAGCAGCGCGAACAAGATCTTCGCTAATATTACCCAGACTTAGCTTCTTTGAGTTGAAGCGAGTGATGAAGTCTGGCAAAGATTCATCTTCCTCTCGAATGCATTTGAGGATTGTCCATTGCTCTTCGGTATACTTTCTTTGTTGGCTGAAGTGTTGGCTGAATTTTTGTTGGAAGTCTTCCCAATCGTAGATGTGGTGGACCGGTAGACGATCGAACCACGCTCTAGCTGCCCCAACAAGCGTCATTTGGAACATGTAACACCACGAAGGTTCCGTCCAACTACTGACGGTTGCCCCCGCTATGAACCTGTTCAAATGATCGTCTGGATCAGATATACCATCGTAAGTGCCGATGTTGGACATCTGTTTGGCACTTTTCGGGACGATTGCTTCCGCAATGTCCCTTGCAAATTTGGACGTTCCCGCCTTTGCAGCAGTTGGTGTAAATGTTTTGGAGAAGTCACGTGGGTTTCCACCTGCGTTTTTTGTTTTGAAGGTTTCTCCAAAACGCCTCGGTTGGGAGTCCGTTTCCTTACGCTTCCCTTTCGCCCTATGACGAGGGTTTGCGTCACTATCGGATTCCTCCGAATCATTGTCCCAGTACTCTCCGAATTCCTCAGGCTGTTGGAGTGAACGTAAGCGTTCATCCAACTCGGCTTGGAATTCTTTTTGACGTGCTTCCGCCCACGCTTTAACTTCATCGAGTGTTTGGCGGGGGAGCCTCGTTCGTTGTCTCTCTAACCGGGTGTCGGTGAATCCCAGTGAGCGATTATTTACTGCACTTGCCCCAGCTTGGGTAACCGGGGTAGTGTTCGTAAAAACTGTGTAGTCGCCGGTATTCCCCTGAGTAGCTGGGGTTGTGGTTACCGGAGTTTCTTTAACCATCTTTCCAGAAGTTTAAAAAAAACTGAAAAGAAATGAAGTTCTAGCTTTTATGCACGGATGGCGCCAATGAAGAAACACTAATCGACCCCGGGCAGATTACGGATAATCTGGGGGTTAAATAGATGTTTCCCACGAGGGGTTAAACCCGGCAAAGATGGTTCTTCTGATAACCTGCAAAACAGACACCGTGAGCTCGTCACTGAGAAGGGGGGGTACCTCTTTGTGACCACCCTCCGGCGTGAGAATCAGACTAGATTGCTCTTGAATATAAGTGTATATTAAGAGATTGCTAGAGCAGATATCAGGTATAAGATGTAAGATACAAGATGAGATGAGATGATCATACCATTTGGGGTATTTATAGCCGAAGGTAGGTTTCCAAGAGGGTATAGCCGGCTGAATAGTATTCCTGTTCTACCAACTGTGGCCTACGCACGTGCCATGCTGGCAGTTGGTGGGTAAGCAGCGGCTGACAGTGACCAGGCCTGCTGTGTACTATTCCTTTTCCACCAACTGCAGGCTATGCACGTGGTATGACAGGAGTTGGTGAGTAGGTAGCGGCTAACAGTGACATACAGTACAAGAGCATGCTGCTCGCCATACTGTTGTCAATGAGCTGTCGTATCTCTGGTCAGATATTTTGCCCATACCTCGTCAGGTACAGTACAAAAGATCCTCCAGTATCGTACGGACTGGCTCATTTGGGCGGGAGTATTCCCCCTCCCGCCTTTGTGCGGGATTGTTCCCGGCTTTGCTCATTCCTTCAGATGACTACTGAATTATTGAGAGCTAAGTGCCTTGTGCGTGTAGCCTTGCTGCGCGGGTGGCCTTCCCTGATGGCTTGTATCCGCAGCTGCGGGAACAGGCGGAGTACTTCACCATTTGGAGGCATTTCCTGCGGGAACAGCTTGCGTACTGCGCGTAAGGACGTCACGTCTCTGAGCATGGTGGGTCCTGCGGATCCAGTTGGTTTCTGCGCAGACGTTTCTCTTCAAGGTGAGTCCTGCGGGTCCAACTGGGCTCTGCTGGGACCTACCTCTTCAAGGACCATGCCAGACCTTGATTTGTTACTTTTTGAGGACAAATTTATACCAAATATATTCTGCATTTTTAATAGTAAAAAGCATTTTTTTTTATTAATTTGAATTTACTAGACAACCAAAAACAGTAAAATGTGTATATGTATAATTTTTCATTTTTAAAATTTAAGTGTAAGATATAACAAGGTTATATAACTTTGTTTCCAACGCATGATATTCGTCAAGTATTATTACAACTGTATTATTCGGTTCTTATGAGTTTCCAATAAAATAGGTCCGATAATGAAAACTTGTTTCAAGTTTACTAATTATCATCCAACAAGTTTAAGATTCATTATATTAATCATGTTTAATTAGTTTTTATTTATTGTTGTATTAGTCTATAGTAAGCTTTAATATAGGGCCGACTCTTAAGGAGGGCAGAGTGGTCGACGGACCCTGGCCCAACACCCTGTTATGCCCAACTTTTTAAAAAAAAATTATATATATGTTTTTATGAAAAAAATATGAATCTTTGATGTTAAACTCTATTACTCAACTCGTTTAAGCCTATTTTTAAACAAAATATTTTTTGCACAACTCAAATCATAACTAAGTAAGCCTATTTAAAAAGTTCATTGTTTAAACCCAACAAAAGATCCATTTACTTAAGGCCCAAAACTTTTTCCACCTTCGGCCAAACATTTTTTTACAGTTCTCGGAGACGACCCTGCTATAACATCTGATGGTATTCGCACTACAATTTTAATGGTTTTTGACAAACAATGAGCAAGCCATTACATGATATGTTGTTTAGGATAAAATAAGCTAATTAAGGGTGAGGTTGTAAACGAGCCAAGCTGAGCCTGAGCTCCACTAAAGCATCTCATAAATCATAATAATAGTTCGTCTGATAAATCAACAAGAAATTATAACTAAGTTGAAACACGAAACTGTAATTATCAGGTTTTGGCTATATATATATATATATATATAAATGAGTTGTGATATATTTGAGGTGGTCATTTAAAACAATAGTATGATGATGGGTAAGCACAATTGGTACAACTTTGTCGTTGCACTAACGTCGGGGAGCATCTCGACAACGTGATTAATGATATTTGTGTGAATTTGGTAGATACTTTCAAATATAAGAGTCTAAATTATATCTTTTTATTTATTTAAGTAGGACCATTGAGTATTATGTGGTTGCACTTGGTCCATAAACTCTAAAATCACATATTTGTTTGGGCTTCTAATTAATGTGATATTTGAAGCAAGACTATCAAAAAACAAAAAACAAAAAAACAAAACACACACACACTAATCATAATATCATATTCTCTCTTTTTTTCTAATCAACTTATACATGTGAACTCTTTTCTTTTAACAAACGACTTTTCCAACTGTCAAAACATATTATTTTAGTAGTTAAGATTGTGGCAACATCAAAATCGAAACTAACTATAAAATAAAAAATGTTTTGAGAAAAAATATACGTAAATGTTGATCTTTTTACTTGAATTTTGTTTCATCCATTTTTAGAAATCAAATTACTTTTACATCTCTTTCAATCTTCTAACTGTTATAATTTTTAAAAGAAAAAATTTTTGTTTTAAGTTGTGTATTATTATTTTTTTATCATTGTATACGTATAACCTTACATCATATTTTTTTCATCTCATCATTTTTATCCCATAATCATGAAATGCACATAATTTTCACCTCACCCATCCCAATCATTTCATAATAATAATAATAATAATAATATAGGATGAATGTGGTAAATAATCCGGTATCATCGCCAATTTCATCCCAAATGGGATGAAAAATTTTTGGTTAACTCGGGATCAATACCGATAGGTCACATCAACCTCCTAATCTTATCCAGACATCATATGCCTAACCTAATATAACATTGTTTAATTAGTCTAACTCGTGCCTGGCTCGGCTCATCTTGTTTGTAGCCTAGGGAAACATCATCGTCAAAAGTGCAAGTAAATATTAAATAATGTGAATTCCATTGCTGCATGCATCATTTTTTTCCATATCAATTACATCATATGAAAAGTAGAATAAAGATTCAACATTACACCTGCATTTGGCATCAATAGTCGAATTTCATTAGATGCAATGAACATAAACATTTATTACATTTCCAAAAATATATATATATTACGAAAAATACGCAGATTATCAGGCCATACTTTATAGTAGCATGCAGAACAAAACGAGCTAAGACAACCTCGAAGCACCAATCCTTCTACGTTGCTCTTCAATAGATCCTCGCTTATTCATCACCACGACATTCCTTGGTGCACGAGTATTTTCCTTCTTTCCTTTTCTGTCATATTATTACACACATCTTAAGTTACAAGAATTTAATTCAATACAATTAAGCCAAAAGTAGACGCAACCTACGGATCTACAAAAACCGAGAAAAAAGTACAAAACCTCATACAATGATTTTTAAACCTATTATTTTAATTCTTAGTTTTTAGGGGGGTGTTTGGGTGAGCTTCTGAAAACTACTTATTTGCTTTTTTGAAAAGCAAAAGCAGATTGGAAAAGCTAAATTTTGAAGCTTTTCAACACACATCAATTCCTGTTTATCAAACCGCTTTTGTTTTTTAAAAAGCAAATAAGCAGTTTTCAATAGCAAACACCCCGGGTGAGCTTTTAAAACTTGCTTATTTACTATTTGTTTGTTGAAAAGCAAAAGGTGTTTTGTAAAGCTTCTTCAAAAGCTTCAAAATGGAGCTTTTAAAAAGTTGCTTTTACTTTTCGAAAATCAAATAAGCAAAAAAGCAATTCTAAAAGCTCACCCAAACACCCCCTAAGTGTGATATGCTTAAGATTCGCGTAATTTTGGACAAAAAAAGGCTTTGGGGGACTTTTAACCTTATTATTTCCGACAAAACTTATTGGTTATACCCGAAAAGAAAATACAAACCAAATTGACCCACTTTTTTGCATTAAGGGGTTGAAACTGACACCTCTAAACAGTTTAAATTTGGTTCAAGATTCGATTTTTAGGACATAAAATGGAAACATTAAACATACCCGGTTTCCCTTTGTCGGAAGAAGAGAACAACCACTCCAAATCCTACCACAAGTGCGATTTTCATTGCCTGAACAAAAATACAAGATTTAAGTTAGGATCAAAACACGTTACTCTTCTTGAATGTTTTACAAATACTAAATAAAAAATATTAGACCTGTCCGAACGATCCATTAGAAGCCTCCGTGTCTGAGCTTTTTGAGCTTTCGGTTTCTTCACCCTGAAATACATTTTCACAAACAAAAAGATCAAGACAAAGGTACAAACTTTATACGTCAAAATATACGGTTATAGGTTACATTTTCAATTATATAGAATTCCAGTGGTCAAATGGGTAAATCTTAAAAACTTTGCTAAATATGCAACAGTCTTATTTGGAAAAAAAATCATAATTTTTCCCTTAATGCATTTGAGATGCCATTTGACTTGGAAAACATGCACTGCAAAGGGAAAAAACGGTCAAATTAGTAGATAACAGCTACCCGTTTTTGACAATGGACAATTATTAGACGACACATTAAAACAGATACGTGGAAAATAATTTTCAGATGGAGGGGGTACCTTATCAGCTAAAAATATAATATTCTAAAAATTGTACCCGACTTGTTTTGACCCGTTAACCAACCCAACCCGCCCATTTCGACACAACAGAGATAAAGTTACTAACTTTATCAACAATCTTTTCTTGATGGCATTGTTCTTCAATTGTTGTCTTGTCACCTTTGGCTTCATTTGGATCATTTCCTTTTGAGTACATATTCGTTTCCGCTGATTCTACAAAATCGTCATCAGATTCGACTTGATCTTCTTTTGTAATGATACTTGAAAGATCTTTCCTTAAATCACCCGTACTAAAAGAATTTCTGAGCCTGGTTGAACTTGATGCTTCTGAGTTCTTGAGGTTTAATTCTAGTTTCTCCTTCAATAAACGCGAGGTTCCAAATCTGTTTGATTTTGTACTTAGAGACTTGAGAGAAATGTTATCCTGTAATCAGTTCATACCAAAGAAACCAGTCAGGTAGCAATATCGACCCATTTACCTATAATCCGGTTCATTTCTGTTTATATTTTCTCTTCAAAAGGTCAAATGGTATTAAGTTTAAAAGCTGAGCAAAAATATATATTAGGGGGTGGTTGATCCGAGTTATGTTTAATTTCCAACAAAATGAGTTATGATCTTTTTCATCAACTATTTTATGTCACCCAAGTATAAATCTGGTTTTGTTTATACCAAAACATGTCCTTGAACATACTGAAAAGACAAAAATACCCGTGTCTTGATCTATCAAAAGGCCTTCACATACATTATCTATAATTAAATAAAGCAACGATCCTATTTGCAATAGAATGGGCATGCACACCTTAGATAAACCGCTTTCAAAGACACTAATCATCTTCCTTATATTTGGTGGGCTTTTCTCCAATGAAGCCTGCTTATCCGTTTCACCTGCTAGTTTAGGTGAAAAGGATTTTATCTTTTCTGCAACGGTTAATCTTGATGACCCCACATCGCCAGAAGACGAATCTTTCAATCTTTTTGGTAAACCGGTTTCTTGTAATTGACTCTCATTGGTCGTACTTGTATTCGCTTCTATTTCTTGTGAAAAAGGTGGAAACTTTCTTTCTTTGCTCATTCTTTTAAAAAAGCTTGGATTTTTATCTTCAATATTCCGTTGATCTAACTTCTCAACCAGATTACCCGACGGTATTGTTTTGACTGCATTATTACTCTTTAAGGAATCACCAGCCTTAGTGTCTTCTTGAAGCTTTTGGATTCTTGTAGCAATAACTCACTGTTCTTATTTGATGTGCTCTCTTCGTTTGTTTTCTTTACATCACTCGGGATCTTATCTTCAATATTTTGCTCAATTTCTTTTGTAACATGAGCGAATGGAGTTTCTTCCCTTTTATCTATAGCATTCTGGAACACAGATATTGGCTGTTATATAGTCAAAGTTTTCAAATTTAGGTCCTAAAATAACACAAGACCTAGAGGTGGCCGTTTCAACTCGTTTAATTAAAAGTAAGCTCATTTTGTGTGATAACTCCAGAAAGTTAAATGGGCCATGTTTTAAAGATAGAGCTGATAATGAAACGGGTCAAGTGAGTTCAGTGGGTCAAGTAGGTTTAGAGTCTAATACTGAGTATATTAATTGGACTGAAAATATATTAGCGGATGCGGATCAATGGAACCTATTTTGGCTCACGTTTAAAAACTTAGCTAATAAAGAAACGGACACGTCAAGCCAGTTGAAACTTGAAAGCCATCCAAACTGTGAATCTAATGTTTACGACCTCCTAAAGGCTAAAGCAAGTTATTCTAAGAATTTAGTTAGTATTTAAATTCCTAGTTTTGTAATAGTACTTACTACATTAACTATTTGTAGAATTCCAAAATAATGTTGATGGGTCAACCCGGCCCATTTTGGACCGTGTTAAAAATGCTCTTTTTAACCTAAACCTGACCATTTTGTGCCAACCTCTAACAAGAAATAGTTTAAGAACAACATAGTATAATAGTACAATGCTTAACTGTCAAAGATTGCCTCTGAAAAGATTCTTCTTTTATCCCGTCTAAAGATTCTGAAGCTTTCACTGAAGCATCGCTGTTAGAACTGCTTCTTTGAAAATCTTGAGAAGACGTAGCCCTCGAAACATCTAGACAAAACCTTTCATAAAAGTTCCAATGTAAGACCGAATTCACAATCAAATTCATATCATTTCAACAATCATGTAACATCTTAAATATATTTTCTTGTCTTGTCCCTATTAACTTTGTGCTTAAAATCTTAAATATTTTTAGACACGGTAAGATCAAACCTGAGAGTTCATGTCTGTTCAACGATAACGCAAGAAGTTTGTCGTTTTCAGCATTTCTTAACCTGCTGCCAAGAACCTCAGCCTGCTTCTTCTTAATTGCAGATTCTCTCTATACAAATAACAAATATTAATGTAAGTTTGTAACTACCAAGCAACAAAACATATTTACAAATTACAAATATTAATATAAGTATGTAACTACCACTGAACGAATCCGGTTGCGGTCCTCGTTGTTAAGAATGAACTCTAGTTTCATATGGATAAGTCCACCTCCTTCAATGGAAAATATATCATCCCAAACACCCTTTACAAGTATAGACATGGTTCTAACAACTAATGCACAATATCAAGTCATCCTAATAAGAATAAAATTAACTTAATTCAACATAATGTGTTAGGATATGTTAAAACCTGAACGTGATACTTGATTTCCTTCCGAATCATGGATTGTGATGACCAAATTATCTCGCAGATTCGTTAATGGGCTGTGCTAAAGTCATTATGTTAAATCAAAGTTCACAAACAAAAATTGATAATGAATTATGGGTGTGCACGGTTCGGTTTGGGTCGGTTTTGCGCTAAAACCGAACCAAAATTCCGGTTTCTGAGTTTTTGAAAAGCGTTCGGCTTCGTTTTTGTCACTTGTGCTTGAAAGTTTTGGGCCAAAAAAAATAACACCCAAATAATAAAGTTTGGCCTATATATTTTTGTTAATTAATAATATATCGATTATTATACATTTGGGCAAAAATATTTGGGTTTGAGCATTTATTAAAACCTTAGATTTTACTTAATTCAAAAAAAAAATGAAAATCTATAAATTCGGTTTGGTTTTTATTATATGCAAATCCAAAAGTTCGGTGCGTACGAAAACATAAAACCAAACTATCAGTTTTAGGCTAAAGCCGAACCAAAAACCAAAGCTTCCGTTTTTCAAGTTTTTTGACATCGTTTGGTTTCGGTTTTGTCATTTGTGCTTGAAAATTTTGGGCCGAAAAAGAATTGGCCCAAAATAATAAATTTTTGGCCTAAATTTTTTTTTTGTTAAATAATAATGAATTGATTATTATAATATAATACATTTGGGCTTAAAATTTTTTGGTTTTAATATTTATTAAATTCTTACAAATTACTTAAAAATTCAAAAAAGTTTGAAAATTTATAAAATAGTGTGTGGTTTTTTTGGGATTCATGCAATTAGGGTTCTGGATCTTACAAAGAGAAGGTTTTGTTTTCCACAACTTGGTACTCAATTTTCCCCAATGAAACTAGACAATAATAAATAGAAACAAAAAATCAAATTAAAATTAAAATAATAATATTGAAACAAACAGAGTACATACTCTTTACAGAATTTGATGAAGATGGAAGCTCCTTGAAGTCCAAAACTGTGAAATTAAACAAACATAAATGTGCATTAGCTATAAAGTTATCAACTTTAAGTTAAATTAAGTGAACTGAGTACCTGAAACTTGAATGGATCCTGGCATTGTGAAGTGAAGATGATGATGAATGTGACAAAAATTTGGATGAAATAAAATAAATGTGTGTTGTGATATTGTGGGTGTGGGTGGGGTAGACCAAGATTTAAAACTAATTTTGCTCACCACAGATGCATGCTATGAGAAAGCCCCCCATTTTTGTCTTACTAGGAAACCAAGATAAACCCTCGAAAACACGCGATTAATTGTTTGACAAAAAGTTTGTTTATGTTACTTCATTCAGTTAACTAAATGAACAAACATTAACAAAAAGTTTGCGTTCATTTAACAAAAAGTTTGTGTTCGTTTAAAGTTAAATGAATAGATACAAACATACCCTTGTTCGTGTTCGTTTACACGCCTACTCAAAAATATAAAGAACCCTTTAGTTGAATCCAATTCTACCTTATGCATAATCGAAGGTTCATCCGAGCGGTCACGGGGTTTTGTTATAAGCTTTTCCTCTCATGGGGTTAGAATCTAATAAGTGCATATCATTAAAAGGGGGAGAACACTAGTCTTCTAGGATCGAACTTGGATAAAGAGAGGTTGATAAATGTTACGACCATTTGGGTTCTTTGAGAGAGACACGCGGCCACCCAGCCAATACCATTAAAAAAAAAGCGTTTCTCCCCTATGCTTTTGAACCGGTGAAACCCGAACTAAACTGTTTGTGAACCAATCAAACCTAATTCTTCCGGGTGGAGATGTTCAAAAAAACCGGTTTGGAACCGGTTCACTCATACCGACCCGAACCAGTTTGACAAAAAAACCCGGTTTCAACCAAACCGGGTCCCAAACCGACCCATCCCATAGGTTCTATCACTGGTTTTCCTTCTAAACTACCAAACTGGTTTTAAAATCGGACTGGTTTGAGGGGGAAAAAACTGGGTTAAACCGGTTCTAAATCGAACCCAAACGATTTGGACCAATTCGACCTTTCACGATCTAAACCGGTTTGAGTCAATCAGGTTTTCGTACACCGCTACTTCCGGGCTCAACCTGAAGTGGTTTAGACAAAAATATGAGTTAGACCCAAATTTGTTATGCTATTTGTGCTCCTCTATTCAACAGTGGAAACGAGCCCAGCCCATGAAGCATAATCTGAATTCCAAATCATCTCCATACATGTTGACTTGGAAACATAACTTTAAGCCCAATACATCAAAACTTTCAGTTGTTAAAAGATTTGATGAGACTCAATTCAGTTAAAGATGTTCAAAACGGTTTGGGATTAGGAACCGGAACCGGTTCCTAACCGGTTCCTATATTCAAAACCCCATTTTAAACCGGTTCCAGGCTCGAACCGGTTAGGGAACCGAACCGGTTCTCCCACCCTCGGACCCCTAACCTATCTAACCGGTTCTTACTGGTTCCTAAACCGGTTCCTGTACTGTAACCGGTTCCAACCGGTTCCAACCGGTTACAGTGTAAAAAAAAAATTTTTTTTTTCGTTTTTCGTTTGCGATTTGGATTCTAAACTACGATTCGTAATTGTATAACATGAAAAATAAAAAAAACAATTAACATAAAATTCATTTTATTTACTTTAAGAAGTTCAAAAAAAAAAAAAAGGTTACATGTTTTAAAATCTTCAAAAACAAACTAACAAAACATTAAACTTATAAATATAAAGTTGTGACATATTATTTCTAGAAAAGCCTTCTTGTTCGTCGTAATTATTGAGCGGCGACTTCTTCCTCGGAATTACTTGTAGAAATGTCTTCTTGTTCGTCGTGCACTCGAACATCAAGTGGTGTTTCATCTTCGAGAGTGGTTACGTGTTGAATACGATCGATTGAGTCCAAGTGATCCTTTAAGCAAATGCACGTCTCCACCGACTCCGAATTTAGTCTTGTTCTTCTCACCGATATTACCCTGCCACTAAGAGAAAAGGCGGATTCCGAAGCTACCGTAGAAGCTTGGACGGTTAGTAAATCACGGGCCATGGTGGCAAGAATCGGAAACTCGGTTTCCTTTACCTTCCACCAAGCCAAAACATCAAAAGTGCCATATTCCTCTTCGGATAAACCGGTAGAGTAATCATTTGCACTATACGTTCCTAGTTCGCTTGAAGGGGTGTTACCCCTTTGTTTTTTAGCCGTTACGTTGCGAACGGTGTTCATAAGGCTAATCATGGGATCTCGTACTCTAGTAGCACTTGAACTTGATGAAGACCCCCCCGGCATAGGCATGTGTATGTTTGACCCATATTTATTTAAATAAAAGTCATACATAAATTTAAAATTCAAGTTAAAATAATTTTTTGCCTCTGTTGAAAAGTTTGGGTCAACTTCATGCATATCTAAGGCTGAAAAATTTCGTCTATCACACATTCAACCCCCGTAACATTTAACATTGGGTTTAAAGCGGCGGCGCAAGTAAAAACCGGTGGCAATTCAATAAAGTATTTTTTTAATTTAAACTTCATTGGTAATATGATGTTTGAAAACATTGGACTTTTATTTTCAAATTCTTTAAGATTGTTAACCATTAAAAATAACTCCGAAAGAACCAAGGGACTTGTCGGATAATACGTCCCCGATAGTTTCGTAGTTGATGTTTTAAAAACTTCAAGAAAAGTCGATAAGTCATTGATAATTTCCCATTTCTCATTTGAAAAAGGGATTGCCAAATCATTCTCGGCAAGACTAGAATGAAACATTTGTAAAGTTTCTCTTTGTTCCAAAGCACTTTGAAACATTATGCAAGTGGAATTCCATCGATGAGGTACATCCCAATTAGCTCCCAAAGCTTTTCTTCCCGTATCTTTACAAAATTTTCTATATTCCATTTGTCTTTTTTTACTTTTCTTAAAAACTTCATGTATCATTAGTCTAAAATCGTTTATAACCGATGTAACCTCATCCGAAGCAAGTCCGTCTTGCACGATTAAATTAATGATATGTGCAACACACCTTGAGTGAAAAATACACCATTGCAAATCGGCGTATATTTTAATTTTAATTTATCAACCGCCGATGTATTATTCGACGCGTTATCAAATGCCATTGAAAATATTTTATTTTCTAGTTTATAAGTTTTTATAACATAATCTAAAATTTCAAACAAATTATCTCCCGTATGTGGATACTCAAAGAGTTCGAAAGCAATGGTGCGTTTCATCATTTCCCACGATGACGGGTCTACCCAATGAGCGGTGACACAAAGATAAGATTCGGGTAGACCATGTGGAGCTGACCAAACATCACTAGTTAAGTTTATTCCCGTATTTATATTTTCAAAATATGCAATTAGTACCTCTTTGGCCTTCTTCCACAATTTTAAACAATAACGTTTAAGAGTATGACGACTTACGTGAGTGTATTGTGGTTGAAGCGTATCTCGAATCATGGCGGTTAAGCGAGGGTTGTCGAAGTGGCTAAACGGCAAAGTTTCTTGAATCACAAACTTCGCCATACGATCTTGAACTCGATCAATTTGGTATGTAAATATTCCGCCTTCACTATCCATTTGCGTTTGTTGCGAATCGACGTTCTTTTTCAACGCCTTGCAATACGGTTTTTCGATGTGTTTCTTAAAATTTGAATTCGAAAGTGGGTTTAAATAAACCCCACAAAACTTGCACCGAGCCTTCAATGAATGGTCACTCAATTCAACCAAATCCCAATTGCACCAAATCTCTTGATTACGATTATGAGGTACAATACGAACGAAACTTGGTTCGGCGTTGGAATCTTGACCAACCGATGATTGTGAGGCAGCCATAACAACAAATATGAATATAGAAGAAGAGAAAACAAGAGATTAGAGAACTCAAAACGTTGTAATAGCGTTTTTTTGTATTTTTTTGCGTTCGGGTTTGCGTTTTGAGTGTTGTGATGAACCCATGACACCAAATACCTATTTATACTAGTAGTGGGGTGCTTGGGGGAGCCAAAAAACGGCTATTTTTGACCCCAACGGTCAAAAAACGGCCAAAAAAAACGATTTCCAACGGCTATACTCGATCCAACGGCTAGAACCGGTTAGGAACCGGTTCCGGTTCGGTTCCGGTTCCTACCAGCCCCCACTCAGAAATGCAAGAACCGTTCACGGATCATCGGGTTGAATCAGATAGGGTCCGGTTCCTACAAAAAACGGGTAGGAACCGGTTCGGGTCCACCGGTTCGGTTCCAGGAACCGGTTTTTTTTATCATCTCTAAATTCAGTTATAATCTTTTTTTTTTTAAACATACAAAGTCTCACAAAATATTTGAGAATATTTACCGGGCTATGCACAACCTAAATCGTTAACGATATGGAACTCGACATAGCGCACAAGTAGCACCAGCCTTAGGTGTGTAAATGAGCTTAGGCTAGTTCGAGCATGACTTGTTTAATTAAAAAGGCTCAAGCGAAAGCTCGGCTCATTTTGGATGTTTCTAAATCTCGATCTTGGATCCTCGAGTAGTATTTCAAGCTCAGGCTCGTTATATTTATTAACCATTAATATATCTTATTTATATATTTGCTTATAACTATCTGTATATGTTTTTAGAATTACAATACACACACACTAATTTTATATATTATAATAACTGTTTTGTAAAAATGTATTAAATTAAATAAAAGTTATATAAATAGAACACATATAGCCTTGCAAGGCCAACTGAACTTGGTAAGTAAAGTTTGGGTTTGAGCTCTGATGTAGGCTCTGGCTCGAGCTCATTCAAGCTGTTTCAATTTGAAGCTGTAATGATCCGATCTCTAATAGACTAGTAACTAACGAGTGTCCCGACTCATTTACACCTCTAACCAACTCCATCAACACAAGGGGTCGGACTGAGCACACGAACTGTTTGGATAAGTGATATTTTTAATAACACTTTCTTTTTTCCTTTAAAAGTAAGTAATTTGGTGTTGTGTCATATGCTAATTTGGTATGTTCAAGAATTAGTTATCAAATTGATAACTATGTTTCGAAGGATGAATTTTGTGATGGTGATTTTTTTAATCATTGAAAGGAAACTAACTGACTTTCAAGTGACATCCAAACATTTTCGGATAAGTAAGACTTTGATGCAAGGTTGAGTGTGAATAAAATATTCCTTTCTTAAGTATACCACAATAGGAAAAAAAAAACACTAAATTTGGATATTCATATTGGGTTTTCTGGATTATGAAAAAAAGTTATGTTAATTAACTATGGTTTAATAAAACGACAATTATCTGTCTCTTTATTGTAATTGGATTCTTTTATTTGAAATGAAAACAAAACCATCACAAAGTTGGTTCGTGAGTATTATAAATATTCAATAAATGAAAAAAAAAGTAAATAGTAAATGTTAAACGGTTGTTTATAGGTTTCAATTTGTAAAGTAAAACCATGGAACCCGATTTTTCAAACTACGGTTACTATATAAACCGAAGAACAAACCATATAAACCTTAAACAAACTTATTGTTTCCCTTTAGACGGTTCAATTGATTTTAACTTTTGTATGAACACCTAAACAATTTTATTGATAATTAAAAAATAATAATTTATAAGGCATATTTAGTCATTATTTTGTCACTTGTGACTAAATTAGATATCAAACTTGTCATTTATGCCGTTCAAAAAATAAAAAAATAAAAAACTTCGTCATTTGAAAATTGACAAGTGTAATAAAATATAAATAGAAAAGAAGATAAGACGGACCAAAATTATTGGTCATTAATGTGGCATGTTTCATAAATCTTTGGTAAAAATAAGATAGAAGAAAGAATAAAACAATGACATCAAACTTTACATGAGTTATTAAATATTAACTTATTATGAATTATGAATACATGATCTAACATCTACCTATTAAAATTTCATTAGCCTGATGATGGCAAAACTTCAATCAATTATACAAATTGGAGGTTGAAGCAAAGCAACAATATGTGCATAGTAGCATGGGAATGTAACCAATTGGGCCTTACCACACCACATGACCAAGGTGTCCCAACCCAACCAACTTTAAGTGTGAGGTGTACTTGGTTTGTTGTAGAGATGTATGGTTTAACCAACTTCTTCATTTTCATAAAAAAAATGCAAAATAAAACTGTTATATGATAATATTATAAGTTTATAGCCATGGCCGTCGCAAAGGGAGGGCGGGGATGGCGATCAACTCAGACTCAGTCTCTTAAAAGAACCATATCTGTTAAAATAAATATATATATTTTTATATATAACGTTGTTTTAAAACAAAAGCTTACCAAATGACTTACGGTGCAACAGAGAGAGTGTTGGTTCACACGAATTCTTTTTTATATATATACAAAAGAAAGTTGTCCTTTATGTTTTATATGGACCATTTTATTATTATTATTATTGCTTCGGTCTGTATGAGCTTCGGAAATGCAACCCAACTGGTATAAATGTCAAATTATTTATCACATAATTAAAAAGTGAAAACGTGATTTAAGGACATTATTTTACTCGTTCGGAGCCTGAAATTTAAGAGATTCTCGAGAACGACCCTGATTATAACACCTTAGTTGAATCATGTATCGGTCGTAGACACGAGAATGTGTTTGACGTTTTGATTGCTGAGGGAAGAGAGTCGTCTGCATTTAAACATGAAGACACAACGATAGTATCAATGTGAGTATTTTCTGTTAAGTCTTCAAGTTTCCACAGATAACATAAAACAAAATTACAAGCTACAAGTGAACAAAACAGATATAATTAACCGATATTAGAAATCGAATATTACAAATATGAAATAATAATAATAATAATAATAAAACTTGTTACATTAGTTTCATCAATACCGGATATATGATAAGGCAACTATCATGATCCTATCGTACACGTCTACACGATAACGCAATTTGCAAACACATGTTAAAAGGAAAGAAAGAAAAGCAAAACTAATTATTAAACAATATGTTAGAATAAAGCCAGTCCTATAAGAAAATGATTTGTTACTATTTATAATAAGTTGTTAAACCGAATTTGATTCTTGAAATTCGTGGACCCACTGTTTGGTTGCTTATCTGTTTGTACAAAACGTTATCTTACTCGATATTTTGTAATATATTATTAAGGGTAATCTGTACATTTACATGAATAATTCATTAGATATGTTTATGTTACGAATTTGTATTGATCTTTAGGTATGAGAAATTATGTCTTTTAACAACTTATTATAAATAGTAACAAATCATTAACATTGTTTTGTTCTTCATTTGAATTCTTTCAAGGTTTCTATTATTGTTCATGATAACCAAATCACTCTTCTTTTAAGCTTGAATTTGTTTTCTTCTTACAAGTAAGACACCAACCTTAAACTTTTAAAATGAAACAAAATTCAAAGGCATGTAAAAGAATAATCTGAAAGGAAAATAATACAAAATATGAAACTATGAAAGTGATTATATTATAATCAAAGTCTCATATGCTCGATTTGTTACACTTTTTTTCAAGTTACACGTTCCAAACGTTTAACTTGGCGGGTTGTGTTAGCCGAGTTTATTATCAGTTGTATTATTATTATTATTTATCAATTATATATGATGTTTGCATGCATTACATACATATATTGAATTAATGAGATTCTTACTAACTATTTATTATATGACAAGAGACCAAACTTTTGTTATTGTTAGAAAAAACAATGTTTCGGGTGATTATGATTATGATTATGAAAATAGAAGTTAATTTAGTATCAACTATCAAGTTAAAGCTAAATTTGTTAGAAGCCTTACATCAATTAATTAGTTGAACCTACTACACACACGCGTTTCATAAGTCCAGCACGGTCTTATTTTTCAAGATAATATTATTGAAAATCATTGGTTGACATTTTAGCATTTTTCAGATGAAATAATGCATTATCCGAATATAAAAGAATTTAAAGTTATTATTAGTTTGTAATTACTATCACTTCAAAGTTCAAACTACACTGTTTAGTGTATGTGAAATTACTATCACTTTTTTAAACTATAACGTATAAACTATTAGTTTGAAAACTCGTAAAAAGCAACCTTAACCAACAAATTTTTAATTTTTTATTGTTTTACATGTTATTAATCTTTGTCACAATTAAAAAGAAACAAGCTAGAATCTTCTAACTCACGAAAGTACATATATATATATATATATATACCTCGAGAGGTTACATACATGTATCTTATACGAGGTCCGTAGGGTCATAAACCTTACACGATTGTAAATGGTCTTGTACTCTTTGCTTCTTTATACATTCATACGTGTACTTATAGTAATATTGCTGATATTTTATATTTTTTCTGTTTTTCTTCTTTAAGAATGCATATATTTTTTTTTATTTTTGTAAAATTAAGTTCTTTTTAATAGTTTTTATATCGCATTCTTATATACATCCAAATTAAGCAGGGGCATAATTGTGATATATATGTGTGCTATTGTGTGTATGTGTGACTTTCTCATCCATATTTCATAGATAACGATTGGATCAAGTTGGATATAATCTAATCCTACGTTGTATGAATGCAAATCCACTACCTATCACTTCTAACTTCCAAGCATCTTGACGTGAGCTAATTTATAGTGCAATATTAAGATATATTCTACAACTATTTAACTTAATTTTACAATCTTATAAATTTAATTTGTTTTTAAGTAGCATTATGTTATCAACAATCTCATATTTAATTTATCTTTAATTTATTGTTTAAAGTGAATAATAATAATAATAATAATAATTGATAACACAAATTCTTTCTTTTTTGTCTTGCCTAGGTGACTTTCCATCTATTTGCATCGATGATTAAAGCAACTACGGAAACAAACGTACGCAAAAATACATTTTTTTTTCCTACGCTCACCTTTTCATTTCTCTCTCCTACCTCCCTCATATATGGGCGTCACATTACCTATAAACACCGACATATATCTCCATAAAGATGCTCTTATGTGGTGTAACTTTGGCGTTGGCATATTCATGAAAAAGTTATAATCTTGACTTAAAACTATGATAGGTATTTACATTACATAAAGAACAAATGCAAAAAATCAGTTAAATCATTATTAACAAAGTATTACACACATGTTACAAAAATAATCAATCTTATTATTGAAAGTTATATTTACTTTGTGTAGGAGTCACACGTATGCAATGAGATTTTATAAGTTTCCATAACTCTTACTAGAAAAGAAACTGTGCCTTTCCAATTTTGCTTTGTAGTATTTATTATATTTAGCAAAAAGAAATCAACTGTGAAATACCTTGCAGCTCAGGAAAGTATAAATTTGGAATTGCTTTTGCTTTAATATATTTTGAAAACCAGCACTCGTTAAACCGATAGCTCTATAGCCAATTTGGTAGGACTTTTCGAACAACCGAACCTGTTTTAAAACTGTAAAAGTTAAATAAGTTGTGCATGGATTAAACGTGTCATAAATGGATATATTGACATATTACAAACAGGTTGACATTTAAAACAAATGAATGTATGAGTCATATTCGGGTTCATTATAAATTCAACTTGTTAAACTGTCAAACCGAGCCAGATAACTTTAATCGAACTCGTCATCGATGATATGTTTTATTAACTAAAAAAGTAAAAATATATGATGATTTGTCAATTCAATTGGAAAATTTAAAATAGAAAGCAAAAGGTGAAGATAAAGGTTGAACTAAATACAAAAAAAAAAGTTCAATATAATTATTTGTAGTCTAAGATTGGAATGCTTTTTTGGAGCATGTATTTGGAGTGCAAGATTACCCTTAAGTCTTATCCACCTTGGAATCATTTTATTTTATATATTTTATGAAAGTATATATATAAATAATAATGTTGAAATTTATGGTTCCATATTGGTTATGGTGGAGCCACTTTTACAAACTTAAACCAAAAGCGAAAAAAGTGGGACCCATTTGAATCTTTAAAAGAAGTTGCTTGCTAACCTTCATGAGTTCAAAAAAACATAAACACAACAAGTTTCTTTCTCTGAAACTTTAGTTTTTTTGAAACAAGAAAACAAAGTGATATCCAATAGTAATGAAGATACTATTATTGTTGTTAGTGATTGTGTTTTCTTGTGTTTGTTCTTCCATTAAAGCAAGTGTAACATATGATGATAAAGCTATCATCATCAATGGCAAAAGAAGGATTCTTATGTCTGGTTCTATTCATTACCCCAGAAGCACCCCTGAGGTAATTCTTATTAAAGATTGTGTTTTTTCATTTGGTTTTCGTATCAAATTCGATCTTTTTCCGGGTTTTTTGCTCTTGGAAATTTTCTTGGTTTTCTTTACTGTTGATCAAGATTCTTGGTATTGGTTCTTGAATTCTTATTTTTATGGGTTGGGAGTCTTTGTGTGTGAAAAGTTTTGTTTATTATTAAATGGTAGTAAGTAGCTAGCTAGTAACGGTTTTTCAACTAAGTAGTGGTAAATATGCATGCAAACGAACCAAACGTTCAATAAACTATTCGTGAACCATTCAGCGGGAAGTTCGCTAATATTCGTTCATTTAATAAGTGAACGGACATGAACAAAAATTTTGGGTTCATTTATATAAACGAACGAACATGAGTAGATGTTTTGTTCGTTCATTTACGTTTGTAAACTTTCTTTTATGTTCGTTCATTTTTGGACGAAACTTTGGATGAATCATCTACTTAATGTTTACATTTGTTCATTTATGTTTTGTTTACGTTTGCTCATAATGTTCGTGAACTGTTTCGTTTGGACATAAAGCGAACATGAACACAAATGTGAGTCCAATTAAGTTTCACGTTTATGTCCGTTTAAAGTTAAATGAATGATTGAATGAACACGAACATGCCATTACGTTCGGTTCATTTACAGGTAGTGGTGGATACTAAAAAAAATGGGTTGGGTCAAATCTGAATGGGCCAGATTTGGGTCGGCCCATTTCACCCAAGCATTTTTATAATTTTCTTGAACTTTGTTCTGTGTGTAGATGTGGCCTGACCTTATAAAAAAAGCTAAAGATGGAGGCTTAGATGTCATACAAACTTATGTATTTTGGAATGGACATGAACCATCTCCTGGGAAGGTATAAAGTTTTAAAATAAGTTGCAAAGAGTACTCAACTTATGTGTTATAAACTTTTAATACACCTATGTGTGCTTTACTAATTCATTTGATCAATTCTAATGTTTTCAGTACAATTTTGAGGGGAGATATGATTTGGCGAAGTTCATAAAACTGGTACAACAAGCAGGACTTTATGTTCATTTACGTATCGGTCCTTATGTTTGTGCTGAATGGAATTTCGGGTAAAGCGTCAAACCTCTCCATGTTTAGATCACAATATGCACTTTTATAGCATCGAGTTTTCGCATATTATGAATAGACCAAAAGAATAAGACAACATTATGAAACCTATATAGTCCATGCAAACTTTGACTAAAACTGACGCATAACGGAAGCAAGAAAACAACTTTTTTTAAAAAAAAGTTTAAATATTATTAAATTCCTTATACTATTACAACTGTCACTCGTACGAAAAATCTATTTTTGACACGTTTGGTCAAATCCACTCGTACGGAAAATCTATTTTTGACATGTTTGGTCAAATCTTGAAATTTAAAACTGACTTAACTATGATTGAAATTCAAAAGGTTCACATGTTTTTACAATAAAAATGAAACATATGAAATTTGCTAAACTTGGAGAAAAACCATCAACGATAAAACCGGGGCACCAGATGATGGATGTCTGACAGTCAGTGCAGACCACTTATGGCCGTTTGCCCGTCTGTCGCATGATCCGACTCGTTGAAACAATTTCGTTCATTACTTATGGGTCTCGTAAATCTAGTTAAAGTTAATATCTAAAATGATTAAAAAACATGTAATTTTTTTTTCGTATAGAGATGACATAAGCCTAAGTATGTTCTGTTTTGGATACAGGGGATTTCCTGTTTGGCTTAAATATGTACCTGGTATGTCTTTCAGAACAGACAATGAACCTTTTAAGGTTAGCACTTCAGAATTTGATAAATTGATTCAAATAATCTAACAAAAAAAAAAGAAATCCAATTTTTTTGAATAATAATAATAATAATAATAATTAGTTAATCCAATTTTGATTAACTTTTTTGTTAATGTTTTTACCACTATAAAAGATTGCAATGCAAAGATTTACAGAGAAAATAGTCAATATGATGAAGTCGGAGAAGCTATTTGAACCTCAAGGAGGTCCAATTATCATGTCTCAGGTTTTGACTTTTAACCTTACTTTATTTGACTTAAGTCAAAGTTTTAGTTTTTAAGAATCCATATGAATCTTGAATGTTGTGATTTCAGATAGAGAACGAGTACGGCCCCGTTGAATGGGAGATCGGTGCACCGGGAAAAGCTTACTCTAAATGGGCTGCACAAATGGCTAACGGTCTAAAGACCGGCGTCCCTTGGATCATGTGCAAACAAGAAGATGCTCCTGATCCAATGGTCTATATTTGCTTATTTTAAACAACTTTTATATATAGCTGATTTTATTTTATTTACTGTGAAATGAGTAAACTTGATATTATGACAGATTGATACATGTAATGGTTTTTACTGTGAAAAATTCACTCCAAACAAGCCATACAAACCTAAAATGTTTACAGAGCTTTGGACTGGCTGGTAAGTCATGTAAATATTAAATCAAAATCTTTGATTACATTTACTTGTTTATCATAATTAGCTTTGTAACATATGTTATTTAAGGTTCACGGAATTTGGTGGCCCGATTCCTACCAGACCCGTACAGGATATAGCATATGCAGTTGTAAGATTCATTCAGAATAACGGTTCCTTTGTCAACTATTATATGGTAAGTTACTATAAGTTATAACTTATAGCAGATAATAGAATTAAAATTTACACTTATATTCATCATATCACTTTAGCGTATATAATACGCTGATGTGATATTTCATAACATTATTACACATTGTTTTTTAAAAAATATCAATTTTTAAACTTGTGTGCAAATGTTATTCATTTTAAAATGTAACATTTTTGTGTAAATGGTTTCTGTAGTACCATGGAGGAACAAATTTCGGTCGGACAGCTGGCGGTCTATTTATCACAACTAGTTATGATTATGATGCTCCTATTGATGAATATGGTAAGAGACTAGAACATATATTTTTAAACTATTATATTAGAGATGTGTATATTTTGACACAATAATGATACTTTATTAATGTAATATTTCAGGATTACTAAATGAACCGAAATGGGGGCATTTAAGGGATTTACATGCAGCCATAAAACTAATTGAACCCGCTTTAGTTTCTGCTTATCCTAAAGTTACCTATCCTGGAAAGAATCAAGAGGTCAGTTCAGTCAAATGGTTAAAGATATTGTAATAACAGTTAGTGTACTAGTTATTATAACGAGTCAAGCCGATCCGGTCAGTTTTAAACTGAACTTATATGTCTCCATATGTTATCTAAATGACAGATACATGTATTTCAACCAAAGTCGGGCGCTTGTGCTGCGTTTCTCTCAAACTTTGACCCGAACTTTTCAGCAAAAATGAAATTTGGAAATACCCAATATAACCTCCCTCCTTGGTCTATTAGCATTCTCCATAACTGTAAAGATGAAGTATTTAACACAGCCAAGGTAAAGAAATTTACTATTCTACCCTTGTAGACTTCATAATACCATATTTACAAAAATAATAATAATAATAATAATAATAATATTAATAATAAAAATGTGTAGGTAAAAGCTCCAACTACACAAAAAAAGATGACACCTGTTGGTCAATTCAAGTGGCAATCATATAATGAAGAAACTCCGTCTTCTGAAGACCGTGATACGCTTGCAATGAAAGGGTTATACGAGCAGCTAAATGTTACTAGAGATGCTTCTGATTACTTGTGGTACCTTGCAGAGTGAGTATTAGTAGCTTCTTGATAATAAAAATAACTTGATAGTTATAAATAATATATGATCATGAGAAACACATTAAAAGTGTTGTGTGTATCTGATTTTACAGAATAAATATATCACCACGTGAACACTTTCTTACAAACGGGCAGCTTCCGGTGCTCACAGTTATGTCAGCAGGGCATGCTTTGCATGTCTTTATCAACAATCAGTTAGCAGGTAAATATCACATTTCACGAGCATTTAAAACAAAATTGTTACGTCTTGTCTACAAGCAATACATGATTTTAACTGTTGTTTGTTTGTTTGATCCTGTTATAGGAACGGTATGGGGATCGTTAAAGAATCCGAAGCTAACATTTAGTCAAGGTGTAAAGTTGAGAGCAGGTGTTAACAAGATCTCTATGCTAAGTGTTTCTGTCGGCCTTGCGGTTAGTTTTTACTATTGGTGATTCGTTTATAAGTTTAGCTTCTAATAGTAATCCTATGAAGAACTATTTTATCATTGATTAATTAGATTATTAATTTACATTTCAGAATGTTGGAACACATTTTGAGACCTACAATGTTGGAGTTCTAGGACCGATAACCTTGAAGGGGCTAAATGAGGGTACAAGAGACTTGACAAAACAAAAATGGTCTTATAAGGTTGGTTTATATGAATACATTTATATGATATAATTTGTGTTACATTTAATATAAATACTAAAGATTAATAATTGATGGGCAGGTTGGTTTAAAAGGTGAAAGTTTGAGTCTGCATACACTTGATGGGAGTTCATCTGTTGAGTGGCTACAAGGTTCTTTAGTGGCTCAAAAACAACCGCTTACTTGGTACAAGGTAATATTGTTATTCCGCATTTTAGATAAAAAAAATATGGCGTTAACATATTCTAACACTGGTTTTTCTTTTCTTTTAGACTACTTTTAACGCTCCAGCAGGAAACGAGCCACTAGCTTTAGATATGAATGGCATGGGAAAAGGTGAAATATGGGTCAACGGTGAGGCCGTTGGAAGATACTGGCCCACAAACATAGCTCATGGTAGTTGTAATAAATGCAGCTACACCGGGATTTATAATGAGAATAAGTGCAACCGCTATTGTGGAGACCCGTCTCAAAGATGGTGAGAATTTAACTTTATTTTCTGTTTGTTATCAACTTATCATAACGATTCCTGTTATGTTGTATTAATATAATTTTTAACTATTTCAGGTATCATGTTCCGCGATCATGGTTGAGACCGACTGGTAACTACTTGCTTATATTTGAGGAATGGGGAGGCACCCCGGATTGGATCACTTTGGTCAAAAGAACCATTTAAATGGTAGCTTGTTAAACAGTTATGTGAATTTCATAGGTTTAGTACATAAAAAGTAAAGAGATTAAAAGTATATGAAAATAAGTTACTATGTGAAGTGGAAGTGTAAATGCATACCCCTTGCATAGTTGTATTTGTCTGTATGAACACAAAAAATGATGCATTGTAACAAGTTTATTTTTTGCCTTGTGCATATATAATAAAAGAGTTGTTATGTGTAAATCCTAAATTAAGATATCATAGTTTTGATCAATTTCAAGCCTTTGATCTGGTGGAATAGTTTGGGCCTGAGGCCCAAATGTTCAAAAGTGATGAATGATTATAAAATTTAATGTGAATTAAAACAATGTTTTTAATAAAACTAATGACTGGTTAAATAGTTCAATGTTTGCTGTTAAGAAACTTTTACTTACTCTTCCAAATGTAGTTATTTTTATCTAGAAAATTTAGAAACCATGATCATACTTAGTTTTGTAGCACATTCACACATTCCTTTATTTGACTATTTAAAATGTTTTAATAGATACATATAGTATATACAATTATAGTTATACATTTGAAGCAACCGTTTACGAAACTAGGGATACGTTCAATACATAAACAATTTTAAGAGGCACTATGACGCGTAAGCATTTATAAGTAATGTGCGGAAAACAATCACATGTAATGAGTAAGTTAAAAAAATAAGAATGTCTTATGCATATATGTGTATAAATGTTTATACCATTATGCAATACACAGTATAGTTTTGTAAGTTACTACTTACCATATATAGAAATTTTATGTTATTTGGGATTGGGCTCAGAAAAAACAGGGAGTCAAGAACCATTCATAGTGGTGGGCCCTCTCTAATTGGACTCACATGTGCCAGTTTGGTGAGACTTTAGACATTATCATCTTATTATTGACCCCCAACACAATCATCTAATTAACTCATACTCCTACACAGGTTAAAACTTAAAAGCTTACTTGTAAATTAGTAAATCAAGTATTATATTTTTAAAGAGACTTGTAAATTATTGTTTGCAAATGTGATTTGTGAGAGGCATTGTTTGTTTAAATAAGTCATGCACAAATGATCTTATATTGCTTTTTCACTAATGACTTATTAAATCTTTTAGAGCAAGTCGGTTCAGTTTTGGTTTCAAATACCTGTAGGAGGCATCTACGGCGGTGGTACTAGTGGTGACGGTGACAATAGGTAGGTGTTGGTTAATTATGTAAAAAGAAAATAGGGAAATGATTTTTGCATCAAACCAAAGTTGATCCAGTCATGCATTCCCTACATTTGCTGTACTGGCCATATGTCAGGATCTTGCTGTAAGTGTGGGTGCTAATTTGGCAACATATGCTACCAAATTTCAATTAAAAAAAATATTTCAACAGTTAAATATATTATATATTGAATATAATATGTTTCACGCAAATATATATTTGTTTTTTATCGCTAAATCCGTTTTGATTCATGCTCATGTGTTTTATTAATAGATTATATTTATTCGTTATATTTTAATTTTATATTTAGGCCCACTTCTCTTGTCGGATACCTCCCTTGGATACGCCATGTGTTTGTTCATAAGCCATCTACATCATTGCCCATGGCCGGCCATGTAGCGGGCAACGCCTCATGGCCTCATGGGCCACAGGTACTCCCGTGAATATGGATGAACTAGATACATTATCTCTATATGACTATGTTCTATATTAGTTTTTGTATATATAACTGATATTTTCTAGTTTAATTTATTAAAATGCAATAAAAAAAACTTAAATGTTGTTTTTAAATCTGGATGGTTAGAAATGAACATTTTTATTTATTAAGACCTAGAGGCTAGACACATGTGATACCAAAAACTGTAAGATTTCTGAACATTATAAATTATAAGTTTATTAATAAAGTAATGGAATCAATTAGGTGCATACAATACAAGGGTGATAACTGATAGCTTATAAGCCCCCATGAGTCTTCTCAAACACCATGTGTTTTTCCTTTGAACATACAAAACACACTTAAACCTCACCCCCTCAAAACTCTTGGTTTTTTTCACTCAAAACAAAGGAAAACATGAAAACCCATTGTCATTTTTAAATATTTTCAATCTTTCTTAGATTCAATCTTTCTTGAAAACCCTCAAGTTATTTGTATGCTCATAGAGTCTTGAACTCAAACCCATCATCATTTTTTAAATCTTTGTAATCTTTCTTCAATAAAGATTCAATCTTTCCTCAAAAAGATTCAATCTTTATTGGAAGATTGTAATAAAGATTCAATCTTTCTTGAAAGATTGTAAAAAAGATTCAATCTTTATTGCCAAAATGGTTATAAAGAAACCAAGAATAGTGATAATTGGTGCAGGAATGGCAGGGCAAACAGTGGCAAACAAGCTATACAAATCTGGAGTGAAAAAAGGTGCATTTGAGCTTTGTGTAGTTGAAGGTGGGAATAGAATTGGAGGGAGAGTTAAGACCTCAGAGTTTGGAGGTGATAGGTTTGAGATGGGGGCCACTTGGATCCATGGGATTGAAGGCAGCCCAGTTCACAAGATTGCTCAAGAAACCAATTCTTTGGAATCACAACAGCCATGGGAATGCATGGATGGGATTCTTGATGAAACACTCACCAATGCTGAAAATGGGTATGTGTTAAATGACTTAAATCCATCACTTGTTGACCCAATTTCAAATCTTTTTGACAGTTTAATGGATTTTGCTAGTGGGAAAAAGAAAACAATAAATGATATTAATATTAATATGAATGGGAATGGGAATGGGAATGAGATTACAAGTGTTGGATCTTTTTTAAAAAAAAGGTCTTGAATCTTATTGGAAACTGGAATCAAGAAAAGATATTATAGATGTGTTTGGATGTGGGGAGTGGAATAAGAAGTCATTAGAAGAAGCAATCTTTACAATGCTTGAAAACACCCAAAGGACTGAAACAGCTGCTAATGATTTGCATAATCTTGATTACTTAGCAGAAAGTAAGTATGTTAAGTACCCTGGTGAAGAGATCACCATTGCTAAAGGGTATTCAAGCATTATAGAATCACTAGCATCTGTTTTACCATCTGGGGTCATTCAGTTAAACAGGAAAGTGAAAACTATTGAGTGGCAGCCTGGTTGTGTCAAGGGTATAATGGGAAATAACCATGGTGGTACTGGTACCTCAAGAGCAGTCAAGATTCACTTTCTTGATGATACAAGCATGTCAGCAGATCATGTTGTTGTCACAGTTTCATTAGGGGTTCTTAAAGCAGGAATCTTTAACAACAACAATGATTCGGGTACGTTTAAATTCGATCCACCGCTTCCTAATTACAAGATTGAAGCGATTTCGAGACTCGGGTATAGTGTTGTTAACAAGCTGTTCTTGAAACTAAGTCCTGAGTTTAATCTTGGTGTTGACCGGTTTCCGTTCCTGCAAATGGTGTTTCATAAATCCGATCATCATGTTAAGAACCCGAAGATCCCATGGTGGATCAGAAAGACAGCGTCTTTGGCACCGATTTATGAAAAGTCGAACGTGTTATTATCTTGGTTCGCAGGCGAAGAAGCACATAAGCTAGAATCACTTTCTGATGAAGTGATTATTAATGAGGTGTCCACCACCATTACTAGCTTTTTTTCTCATAAAAAATGTTACGGGAATGTTAAGTTTGACAAGGTTTTGAAAAGTCAATGGGGGAGTGATCCACTGTTTATGGGATCATATAGTTATATTGCGACCGGGTCAAGTATTGATGACATGGATACAATGGCCGAGCCGTTGCCAAGCACGACGGTTTTAGGGTCCACAAGTGATTCACCACAACTTCAAATACTTTTTGCAGGAGAAGCCACACATAAAACTCATTACTCAACAACTAGTGGTGCTTATTTGAGTGGTATTAGAGAAGCCAATAGGCTTCTTCAACACTATCATTGTATTGATGTATGAGATATATGCTTGTTTGGATTATTAGATTCGCCGGTTTTTTATTTATTTTTCGTGTTTTTAAACACTCTTTTCTCTAATGATTTATCATATGCATTATTTAAGGAATGAAAGAGAGAGATTGGGATAGTTTTCCATTGTTTGAGATCTTTTTTGTTATTGAATATATGTTTATCGGTGAATTTACCGTAGAAGAAAACCATGAATCAGATAAAGCACAATTCTTTCTTGATTAGTTTCTGTTTCTTTTCGAAATTCGTCATCATTTCATGAATATAACCCACACCGCCCATAATAGGTTGGTATGAGGGGCCGGAAGTTATAATTTTTTTACGTTAGCATTAAGATTTTAAGACACCAATTTTCGGGTTTGGGTTCGAAAATGTCCCAAGTAATGAGACAAGTAGAGGTGGTCATGGGCATCTGATTGCTTAGATGTTTTAGTGCAACTAAGAGTTATTGGTTTGTGTAGGGCCCATGGCCCTTGATAGGTCCAATTTCATGCACATGCAGACATTAGACAAACATTGGGACATCTAGTCATGTAGTACAACCCCTTAAATAATGCAAAAATAACCCCCCACCCAAAAATAAATAAGTGAATAAAGATATGTACTTAAAGATAGGACATGACTGTTTAAGGAGCCAAGTTATTATCAAAAAATATGGCACAACCCCTTTGTTAAATGATAAATTGTAGGTGTGGTTTGATTACTAGATTGTTATTTTTTGTGGGTAAAAGACACTTGAGCTTTCTTGAGAGTCGAAGAAAGAAATCATCTTTAGGTCATGATTGATCCGAACCTATAGGCTAATGCTTCTCAAAACAAGCTAGAGGAACACCGAAGCAGTGGCGGACCCATAAATCATTTTCTTGGGGGCGACATCGGAACTTAACACTAATTTTATTGGGGGCGATCAGGATTTTCACATACATATAACAATAAAAAAAAATTTAAGGTGGGCGGCCGCCCCGCTTACCAGACACATAGGTCCGCCCCTGCACCGAAGCGAGCTTGACTTTGAGGAACGTCAAATTGAGGCAGCAAGCTTACAAGGTCTAAATCAAACACTTCTTTTGATACAATTCTTAAGGTTGATCTCAAGATAGAACTTAAATCAAACAAAAATTCATGATCTATGACAAATTGGATGGTAGCATAGCATGTAAATCGCCCATAAGGCCTTGAACTCTCATAGTTATAAAGAACTATTTTCAAAATCGGCCGGTTGGAGCAGGAACCACCAACGTAGTTGAGTACTCTTGAACCGTCTTTAATTGGGAAAAAAAATATTTTGTTTCCTTTCAAATTCCTACGTACTTATCTTTTTTTTTTTTATTTCGACTTCATATTTTATTTATTCTAAGCTCTACCATGTAGAGCGACAAGCTTTTCCCGAAACAGAACATGATGGGTTTTGGCTACCTAGCGTTGCCCACAATCGTAGGCTTATGAGGTTGTATTTTGTCATTGGGTTACCGGAGTGACTGGGCTTTATTAATTGGTCGGTAAAAGAAAATATAAAAATTTGCGGCTCAAATAATTACTATATGTTGTCGTCCGCTTATTGGCCAATGAATCTTTGGAATTTCCAATTTAATGGCTAATTATGATCCATGTTTGTGCAAAGCAAAGATGACCCACTTCACCTATCAGTATTACTTTCATTACCAATTATTATTTTTTCACATTAATTTGGTATATCATTTCACTACCTATATTTTATATTTAAAATATGACTTTTCTAAATATCGATCAACCTTTTCTTTTATTGGAAAAAAGAAAATATTTTTGTAACCCCTTGAATAAATCTAGACTAACCTAAACACGATCCATTTTAAAAAAAGATTATGTAGGTTAAACTCAAAACACAATTTATTTTCTAAATGGGCGAAAGTGTTTAGTGCGAAATACATGTAAAGATTAATTACCTTTTTAATTACTTGACTTTTGTGGACTAAGTTCGCAAAACAACGTCTAAATATTATGCACGTTTAAACCAAACCAAACTTCTAAACAAGAGCAAACTCCTAAGTTATACCGTATAGTTATAACTTATTTATATATGAACTTTATGACATCTAGAAATCGCATTTACATAGTGATCTTTCATGTAGTAATCGGTTTTTCAACCTTTTTAGAAGAAACATTTAGCTTGATTGCTGTATTTCCAAACACTGTATCTATGTTACTAAGTACTAACCATGTTTTATATATTAATCATACATTTACATTTATTGCTATAATTCCAAATTAGTGGTTTATAAAGACAAAATCTATTATTATTTTTCTTATAGAATGCCCCCCTTTTTTGATATGCAAATCTAGGATTGCCCCTCACCACAAACACACACAATGGACCATGCTATGTTTTTTCACCCTAATACATAAATGAAAAGAAACACAGATTGGAACCGAGGATCGGTTTTGATATCAAATCATGACCACACCGAGAATGATGCCCGAATTGTTTGATTAGGACGGCAAGTTAAACTTCAGCCATGCACACTTCTTTAATGGTCGACTACAGTTTTGTAAAAGTTTTTAACCCTTTCGTTAAATAATTTAAAATCACGTTTTATTAACAAAGTTATCGTGATGTTTTTGTAGAAATAGAACATTTATAGTCAAGATACACCATTTTTGTAAACATGTTTAATCAAGGATGAACCTTATGTTTAAATATTTGGCTATAGAACCGATAAATTATTATTAATTTTTAAATGACGTATTATATTCACAAGACGACTAGAAAAAAACTAGTAACAAATATATATTATTAATAAAGAAAAGGTGCATGTCACTTTCGATATCTAATATGCTTTAATGGAGTGTTTAATATGTTATCTAAGGGCAGATTAACCTTGCTTTAAGGGGGGCTTTATGATCAAAGCATACAACTATAACTCAATACACCAATAACAAGGCAAATAAAGTGATAGAGGAATCTATTAGGTCTAGTCGTGGTCAACATGACATTTTGGTGTCTTCTTAATTCAAGTTTAAAATGTGTAATATATTTTTTAAATGTATTATATATCATTTTAATAACTAGATTCTTGTTAAATCGGTTGAGCTAATCTAAAAGTTTTTAATGGTACAGTTTATGACTTTTTCCTAATAGAAAAATCTAGTTGATAACTTGATATGTAGTGGTTTAACCGAATTGAATATCATAATTTTCGTTTAAATTGATATTAAAATGATTTTTCCTTAAACACATGTCAAGTTATTATTCGTTACTAAGAACACGTGTTTTATGAACAAGTGGTAAAATTTCGTGCAATTTAAGTTGTTATATTGGTTGCAAGCAGAGCATGTGTAAAGTTTACCTAAACGATTTAATAAGATGACATTAACCTCATTTATCAATAACTGTCTATATGATGTATTCAGTAGATAATGATGACGATGCAAGTGGCAAAAGAATGGTTGTTACTTATATTTAATAACCCGTACGTTAAGATGAACAACTTGTTGTAGATATACATCAAGTAAACGCTAAAAGAACACATCTTTAACCTTTTAGCTAAACAACCAATTCGAGAAGTGTCTTCACTTAATCAAGACTCTTCACCCACCAGTGATGGATATGTTTACCCACATCGAAATAAGTACACGAACATGTGTCACATCTAAATTTGATAGCAGTGTTTTTCTTGAAAAGATCAATTCATCTAATGTAAACAAACAATGATTTCAAGTTCATTTTAATGTACTTGTGAATCACCCTAATTTTACTAAGTATTGCTCTAGATCTTGATTTATCAAATCCAAATAAAAATAATTTACTTATAAAAAGTTATATGATTATAGCTAAACCTAATACATCAATATTTTGAAACCCCACATAAATCTTCTTCAAAGGTAGCGCATATATGTTTATGAAATTCTACAATTAGTGGTCACATTAAAAACTAAATAAAGTTAAAGCATGGTGAAGAAACACGGATCCAATCTTCGGGTATGAGTCCTGGATCCAATGAGTCTACAGGGTAAAGTACGATAATTACAGCTAAGATATGAGTAAAGCTTCCCAAAGTCCAATGACCGGAACCTGTAAAACAGACACCGTGAGTCTCGTTACAGGAAGGACAAGAGGGGGGGGGGTCTTCCTGTAACCACCCCCCGGCGTGAGAATCAGTAACCTTCGTAAATGAAGAAAGTACTGAAGTAAGCAGACTAAGTGTAGTCAGAATGCAAGTGAGTGAATGAATACCTCATACCGTTTGACAAGGTATTTATGGCCGAAGGATGTAAGAAGATGATTGGGCCAGCTGTCCTCTTCCAGAAGATCTTTGATAACTTCCTGGATGCGTGTCCTCTTGTGATAGGTTGAGCTATACGTCCCATGTGCATGGGTATAACAACCTGGACACGCGTCGCCCGATGATAGGATGGATTGCACCCTGGCCATGTGCACGGTTATAACAAACTGGCCAGGTGTCCTTTATTTATTGGCTGTTCAGTCACGTATTCTCCAAGTAAGAATCATGAACCTTCTTCTAGAGAGTATTTGAGTTATGACAGCTGTCCCGCTGGCCTTGTCTTCCGGACGTTTAGGCGGATAGATATCCTATCCTGCGGATGACTTTTGAGGAAGCCAGGATGCTTCAAAATGTGTTATTAGGACGTTCCTCCTTATTCGTGATATGCGGGTGATCCATGTGTCCCGCGGGTGGTTTATAAGAGGATTCTCTATGACCCGCGGGTGGTACTTAAGGGTATTTTGGTCTTTTTGGTATCCTACCTCTACAAGTCCCCCAGTCCAGTGTTTCTTCCGTGTGAAATCTTTATGCGGGTGAAATTCTGGACTTAATGCGTTTTGGGGATTTTTATTGTTCAGAAGTTAGGTAGAAAATATCTTCTGATGGTATGGATAATCATGAAAAATGACAAGTTGACCACTCGCAGGCGCGTGAACAGGTGATGGGACGTTTTTTACGGCTGTCACCGTACCCAACTGTACAACTTTTTCTCTTTTTCGAATTTCCCGCGTGACGTGGCAGTCACTGGTTGGGTGATATTTTTCTCTTTCTACTGTTCATATCCCATCGCATTAATTGCGATGGGTATAAATAAGGAGAGACTTCTTTCTTTAGAAGTTTTATCACCCTTTTTCCTCTTATTATCTTCTTTTCTCTTTGATCAAGTATCGAATCTCCCTTATATGTCTTCTTTAGATCTTCCTAAAATGTCGAATGTTCAGACTGAAGTTGATGAAATAGAGATTGCATGGGATTACTCAGAATATGAAAAGTTATTGGAAACGTATGGTATTCCACCCGAGTGGGAACCAGAGTTTCCTTCTATTGGGTCTATAGCCAGTTTCCCACCGCCTGGGAAAATGGCTTTGTATGCGGATTATTTTGTTCATGGGAACTTCCGTTTACCCATAACGAGATTCCTTCAGAAGGTGTTAACTGCTTACGGAATCCATTTATCTCAATTGCATCCTCGTGCTATGATGCGAATTCGTCATTATGAATTCGTATGCATAGCACGTGACATGGTGTTGCATATTGATCGATTTCCAGTTTTTTACCGTCTTGCCATTCGTGATGGTTGGTATACGTGTCAGGGGGTTTCTGACCGAAGCATCGGATATGAGGCTGAAAAGGTATCCAAGGATTGGCGGATAAGTTCTTTTGGATTTCTGAGGACGTGGTGCCTTTAGACATGGTTCGCCGTCCGGTGAATTCTGCCCTTCCGGACATTATTACCGTTAACCATGAAGGTCAAGAATGGTATCGTGTACTCACGATGAAACCATCACCAATGCGAGCACTGTCAGAAGAAGCCCTGGTATGGGCAGGCATGAGTCGCTTATGGGCTTCAGAATTTATGGAGCCCATTTTTGTTGACTTATATGAACGTAAGTTATTCTTACTGTTTTTTCTTCTTTTCGTGATGTATTCTATAATTAAAAATTATTATTATTATTATTATTATTATTATTATTATTATTATTATTATTATTATTATTATCTCCTCAGGTCGGGGTTCGATGTTCAATGCCCTTTTTGAAGATAGGGGGTGTGTCCGACATGGCATCCTGGATGCCGGTGGCATGCCTATTCTTGAGAAAACTAAGTCCCGCTTCCTTTTTCCAAAGAAGGTGCGGGCTAAGCCCACTGTCTCGAACGCCACCTTTGAAACAGGTGCGTATGTTCTGAACCCTCATCCGCTTTTTGCTATTACTTCTAACGGGACGATCGCCACTTTATTGTCGAGTGATGATGACGGTGATAGTTCTGACTTCTCGATCTCCCAAGGAGAGAGGGAATCTGACGATGATACACCTGAATCTTCCTCTGTCTCCCATTTGTTGGCAGAATTAGAGAAAAAGAGAGCTTTTATGGCTTTCCAAGCAGGACAAGCGGGTGGCGAGACTGCGGATGCTGAGGCGGGATCTTCAAAGAAGAAACAAAAAATTCGCCGTCCTAAGAAGCCACAATATAGCCTTGCTGATCGTATTGACATTGTTGAAGGTGTATATTAATCTTTTTAAGTACTATACTTTCATAAGATGTGTAGCTAAAGATAGCTTTTGTTTTTGTAGACCCGCTTATTTTTAGTGAAGATATCTCTGAGAAGTTGCCTACACCAACTCCTCAAACTGAAAAGCAACCATCTCCTTCTCCAGAGAAGAATGTGGAGGATTAGTCTCCAACTCCTCCTAGCAATATTAACACGGAGGATCAACCCTCCTCACCTTTGGTAGAGGAGAGAGTGCCAACCCCTCCGATTGGTACTGCCACTATAGAGGGAGCTAACGTCCAGTCTGAGACTGATGATCGTTTTAATTACTATTTTGAGGCTGGGGGTGGTACTGGTGGTCAGCAGGACAATCCTGCTGTTAATGAGGAGGGTTACAGGACTAAGGAGTCTCATCCTCAGCAAATTTTTTCAACCCCAACCCGCCTTAAACCTTCGGGTTCTCGTTACTATGGGGATACGGGCCTGGGTGACACATATGAATTGTTTGTCCCTCTATGGGGGATTACTAACGGGTCACGGTTCTCCCATCCCAGAACTTGTATGGATTTTGTTGAACACTGTACGCCACCCGCTGAGATGGCAGTTCAACGTGACCTTTCCCGCCATGACCTTCACACAAACGTAGCTTATCATCTAGCTAATGCTTTGGCCGGTAGCCAGGAGGTCTTAAGTGAGTGGCGTACTCTTGGCGGGAAAGTGGCAGAGGCTCGACGGGCCGCTGAGGCTGCCAAAAAAGAGACTGAGGGGCATCGTATTGCCGCCCAAACTGCTAGATGGAAACAAGCAGACGCGGAGAACGCCCTCAAGAGTGAGAAGGATCGTAATGCGGACGCTGCTCGGCGATGGAAAGAAGCCTGTGAAAGGCACAATTCTATTCGTGAGGCAGATCGGGCTAAGGCTCAGAAAGATAAAGATGATTTAGCCCGTGCCCATGAAACCAACTCCTTGTTAGAGAATCAAGTTGCTCTTCAGGGTGCCCGAATTCATGAGCTTGAGGAGGAGCTAAAGTTACAAAAGGAACGAGTCAGTCTTAAAGATCAAAGTGCTGCTGAAATTCAAACTGCTTATGACTCGCTCCTCAAAGCTCATGAGGAAATTATCGCGGAATCGAAGGAATTCCAAGCGCGTGCAGAGTAGGACCGTCAGTGGTTCCTTACTCGGGGAGTTGATGCTGTAAATTAATCTTTATCGTTTATTATTTCGCTCTTATTCTTTGATATTGGAAACTTATATTTTTGCCTCAACAGGTCGTCCGCCACATTAAAGGAAGTAAGGAGCTGAACGATAGCTTTGCCAATGTGATGGCTGCCTCTTCTTCACTTGGGCATGTGGCGGGCTTCCATGAAGGAGTGAATTATACTCGAAGCAACCGCACATTTCAAGACCATCCGCTATATGGTGTAAACGTCAAACAAGATCGTGCGGACAGGGTCAAGGAGCATGACACTTTAGTGTTTCCTTTACAAGATGCGCTTCCGGAGTTTGCTTCCGTATACGACGGTGTACAACTTTTAAAGAGTTACCTTGGGGAGGAATCTGAGGAAGATTCCTCAGACGATACTTCGCAAAAGGCTCCGGAAGATCCATCAGGCTCGAACCCTTAGGATATTCTTAGATTTTTATCACTTGTAATTTTCCTTTCTCACTTTGTAATCATCGTTTGAATAATTAATGAGAAAACCTCTTTGAATTTTGCGGACATTCAACTGTTTGGAGAAAATATCTCTAACAGATATTTTTGAAATTTACAGCCTTTTTGAAATGTTTAAACGTTTGGATAACTATGATGACGTGGCGGAGAGAGAGAACCCTTGAGGACAACTGACAAGACGTGTTTGGCGTCTTATGACAACCTGTTTCCATTATCTTGAATTTCCCGCCTGACGTGTCAACTGTCTAGCGGTCCGCCATTTCTCTCTCTTCTGTCACTTTATGGATCGCATTAATTGCAATGGGTATAAATATAACCCTTGCAGTTTCCATTTGATCTTTATCACTTTCAGATTTCTTTTAAGCAGACAAAACTTTTCATCATTCTCTGAAATTTCTTCCCCTTTTCTGTGATTTCTTAATTTTCTTGAAACTCAAATGGCGAAAGAGAAGAAGAATACCCCTACTATCAGCGACGTTGTCGTATGCCTTAAAGAAGAGGACTATAATGACGTCGTTAACGTTTACGGATTAACGACAGAGTGGGAGCCGGAGCGTCCTGCTAGTGGTTCTATCGCCACTAGTCCTCCTCCGAATAAAATGGCTGTCTACGTGGATCATTTTACCACGGGGAACTTCCGGGTTCCGATTACCAAATTTGTCGTATCGGTCTTAACGACTTATGGGATTCATCTGTCCCAGATCCATCCCTTTGGGATGTTGAAGATTCGACATATTGAGTTTTGTTGCCAAACTCGTAACCTAGAACCGACTGTTGGCATGTTTGCCGTTTTTTTTAAGATGACTTTTCGCGATGGGTGGTACAGTTTTGCAACCATCGAAAAGAGGACCATCGGAACGGAATGGCTCCGCAGTCTTCACTGCTGGAAGCCCAAATTTTTATGGATTCATGAGGACGTCATTCCCTTCAAGATGACCAAACGCAAGGCGGACGCCCCCATGCCTGTGGTTCCCGCTAGTGCCCATGAGGACCAAGCGTGGTATAAAACGCTGACATCTACGCCAACTCCCCTGCGCCCAATTCATGAAGGGGCAATGGTGAGTGCTAATATGAGCCGCTTGTGGCCATTTCAAAGTCTGGAACCGTATTACGAGGAGACCAACAAGAGTAAGTTTGTTGTTATCTCTGTTTTGTCATTAAGCATTTTCTAACTTTGTTTTTTTTGTGTGTGCGTGTGTAGGTGAAGGTTCCGCCTTTAGTACTTTGTTGGATCGCGAGGGGGGTATGATGGAGCGACGTCCAATCGATAAGAGGGATGCGCCTTTCCTCGAGCGCACCCGTTATAATTTTATATTCCCCACAGCTTTTCGCCCGGAACCTAAAGTTTCCGAGGCGATGTATGCCAAAGGTGAGGCATATGTTAAAGATTGTATCCATAAAGGTGAGGGCATTTTGAAACCCAAACCCATGACTGCTATTTCTTCTAGCGGAGTGATTGTGCTCTTCTCGTCTAGCGAGGAGTCGTCACTTTGTGAAGAAGTTTGTTCAACTGATGTTAACAGAGCTGGGGACTCATCTGCAGGTCTTACTCGTCAACGTACTGCGTCCCACCAAACGGCGGAGCAAGACGATGCTACCACTGTAGCAGAAGGTAAGAGACCTGTTGCTGAGGACTTCACTGCTGAGGGTGATCGTCCAGTTGTTGATGCGGGTGCTTCCAAAGTGGCGGGCAAGCGCAAGGTTAATCCAGAAAAGATTATTTCTAAGAAGAAAAAATCTAAAAAGACAAACCCTTCCGCCTTGGGAGCGCGCCTGGACCAGCTTGATGCTGAGAATCCTTCGTTAGGTATCCAAAGTTTACCTTACGTTCTCTTTATTTATTTTTGAGTTGGAATATTTCTAACCCACTGTTAATGATCTTTAGTGAATCTGGACAACCTGTCTGAAGGTATTTCCGGTTTAAAGGATTCCCCTGTTCGTCCGCCACCACCGCCTCCTAATACTGCCGAGTTCGGGTCCTCGCAGCAACCTAATTGGACCTTACGTCGGGATTCGACATTCCGTGACATGAACGCATGTTATGAATTTCTGCGGGAGGGTCTTCCGCATGGTGAAAAGGAAAGACGTCGCCTCAGCGTCCGCCAGGAGTTGCTGAACTCTCATACTTACTATGTGGCAAATTCTATTTCCACTACCCGTGAGATAACCAGAGACTGGCTGGCGATGAATGAAGAATGGGACGAACTGGCGGCCTCTGCTTCTGATGCTAAAGAAGAAGCCCTTAGGGCTATAAACGAAGCTAGAGAAACCGGCCAAGCCCTGGAGGCGGAGAAGGTCACTCGCTCCGCAGCCGAGGAAGCTAAGGTTACCCTCCAGGGGCAACTGGAAGAACAGGCCAAAGCAATGGCTGAACAGGCCAAGTTGATTGAGGCTCTGCAGGCTGAATCAGCGGCGAAAGACAAGCGTCTTTCTGATCTTAATGCCAAAAATCGTGACCAAGCTGTAGGTTCCCAGCCGGATCTACACGAGATATCGCGTACTACGCAGGTGCGGAATCCCTACGTAAGACGTTACGAGTATAGAAAACAATACGATTAACACACGATAATCAAACACGTTGTATACCAACCTTAAACACGTGATACGAAGATCACTTGATTACAGACTCTCTCTGACTCAAATACACGAAAACTGAATTCTCCTTTTTTTTTAATCTTAAGCCGTAACAGATGGCTTATATAATCACGACAACTTCGCCTGGCATGTTCAGGCGAAGTTGTCACTAACTTCGCTTGACTAACAAGTTCGCCCATATCAGCGAACTTGTTAGCAACTTCGCTTATACAAAACATAAAATATTACAAACGCGATTACAGACACTAGACACTGAACTACTGACATCATGCACCAACAGACTCCCCCTTGGCAGTAGCTTCATCTCTTTAGCTTCAAACACGTGTCTTGTAATCTTCAACCTTGTATCTTCACGCATGCACTCCTTCTCTAACACAAACCGACACAACTCTTTGATATTTCCTCGCTTCGTCTTTCCAAGCAGGAATATAAAAGATTTTCTTCTCATTGAGCACCTGCAGATCAGCTTACGATAATTTTACCAAATGCATCGGATCGTAAACTCTTAGTACCTCTTGCTCATCCTCGTCTTCCATCACCGCCTCAGCTGTCTCACAATATACAAACCACCACTTTAGGTCTATAAGCACATCCTTGGGCATAAGCTTCATCGGTACTTCTTTCAAACACCGGATCGGTTTATACTTCATTATCATCCAAGGCTTTCCATCAGCTCTCAAACCTCTATCCTTGTCTTCAACAAGTTTTCCCTTTTGTGGCTTCAACAGCTCAAACTTCTTCTCTTTTATACTCTCTTTCCATACAATTTTCCCAATGACTCTAGCCATATTATCATCACTTCGATTGATTAACCCCAATCTGGCTAAGTCTTTCACTTCACATTCCGGCAGTGTATTCAACGATCTTAACATTCTTTTAAAATACTGAACACCGTCATACCTTTTAATCACGAAGAGCCTCAACTGCTCATCATAGATCCAGCATATAATCCCTTTCTTCGTTTCAGCATAGCCTTTAATGTTATAACTCTTCTTAAACATTGTAGGGACCGCCGGTTTCTTCATTTTGACGAACCACTGAGCATAGCCTTCCTTCCATCTAGGCTGCTCTTCCCATTCAGACTCATCGCTTCCAATCTGTTCACTCAAACCTGCTTTCTCAACATCTGGTATCTCATGCTCCACATTCTCTTATACTATCTCTCCCTCTTCTATCTCTGTATCAATCACAATATCTTCTCCAATCTTCTCTATCACATCACTTGGTAGTACATCATCATCACCAACCAAAACATCATCGATCTCCTCTACGTCCACTACCACCACATCATCACCACCAGCTGCAGTTGTCGACTCCCCATGAGTTGTGGAAGTTCCAAGAGCTTGATCAGTTCTTGGTAACTCACCACCTGCATCTTTCGACGCATTGGGATCACGTCTCTATCATTCCTTCTCTTGGTCCTCAACTCGTCGCCTTTACAGCTCGTCTCCCCTGAGATGCCAAGAACTCCTTCAGAGCATCTATGATCTTTCCATGTTCTACCAGCAGGGACGACTGCATCTGATTCTCTGCAACTAGGCGTTGAATAGCCTGGGTCTGGATAAGATTCACCCTTGATTGTTCTGCCACGACCCGTTCAAGTGCTGCTATTCGTTCCGAGTCTGATAGGGTTGCATCGAAATCGAACCTCATATGTGAAATGTCTTGAGTGTACTGAGGAGGGATTTCCGATGTCACCGGGACCTCAGAAGTAGAAATAGACGTAACCGCAGGTGGTATCGTCACCGATAGCCCTGTAGTGGCCACAACAGTCGACTCAATAAAGCGTGCCACGACCTCCGATGGAGTAACAGTCGGAGGCGGCAACGAAACGATCACGGGAGCCGAAAGTTGGAAAGTAGTGGGTGGAAGGCCAAATGTAGATGAGGTAGCCACCACGGGAACACCCGTAGCGCTTGGCCTTGTAACCTGTAGGGATGAGGGAACCATTGTCATACCGGATAGTGCTGGTGGAGTGAAACGTACCACCCTAGAGCTTTCACCAGCTCCTGATCCTGCACCTATCCGTTCCCTTCTTGACCTTCTTATCAACTGTTGTACCTCTTCCTCAAAGTCTGACTCGTCATCATCATCTGTTCTCTTTCTTTTCCCATGTAGTCTTTCTCGAGTCACCATAATCCTTCTCGCCTCTGCCACTTCATCATCAGAATCTGAGCCAGCCACCGTTGTAGCTGCCCTAGTAACATGCACAGTCGAGGCACGTTCAACAGGGACCTGAACGTTCTCCTCTGGATCCACCCGATCCATATCAAAGAAGCCTTGACCACCAAATTCTGCATCAAGGTCCACGTTCTCCTCCGGTGACACAACAGGAGCAGCAGGTATAGCTTGAGGTGCTCCTGCCTGTTGTGGTGCCGGGTCCCTAAACTCATCCCCACGAGCAGGCACATACCCCGGGTTGATTAAGTACCCAAAGAGTGGAGTATGGCGAGGACGAAGCTCAGGTTTGCTCCTCGCACTGGAGGATCGACACTGGGCGAAGATCCGTTTGTTCACACTCTCTACATATCGGATCGGACGACGCTGAGGAAGTGTTGGAGCAACATGATTCAAGATCATTTGTAGGAATCTTGGATACATGATGAATCGCTCACGCGCCATCGCTCTTCGTTGACGATCAATCTCATAAAAGACCATCTGACTAAAGCTGAATCGCTTGTTGTATGTCAGAGCAGTCATCGCTGACTGCATGGTCGCGCCCATGCCATCAGTGCCCGCCTTTCTCCCTGACATGCATACTATCATAACATGCATGAGAAAGCGCCACTGGTCAAGCAAAAAACCCTTCCTTCTCTGCGAATCCCCTAAGGGACCTGAATAACCCATCCTCAAAAATGCTCCATCGCGGAAAGGAGCTACAAACTCTGTCGGGTCATCCCTTGTCTCGTTTCCAAACTGCAGAGCCGCCCGGATATGTTCAGAAGAGAACTGAACTCTTTGATTGTTTACTGTTGCTCGCATCACCGGGGGTTCGACTCTACAGTCGTATTCCACAGTCTGCCAGAAATCCTCAATGTTGGGTAAGGATATCGGCAGAGTTGTTGTAATGGCGTGGAATATCCTTGAGCGTAAAAGAAATGTGATGATTTCGCGGAAATCATCAACTCCGCTCGCTTCCGGGTCTAATGTTATGTACATGTTTTGACCCGGGAAGAACTGTCTTTGTTGATCACCTCCGTCATCACCGCCTGCACCACCTGCTCCAGCAACAGCAGCCATATCTGCAACAAACAGGTCAAGTTAGATAAACATCAAAGCGAATCACAAGTTCGCCGGTTACCATGAGCGAAGTTGTGATCAATTCTGTATAGGCGAAGTTAAAGGTGAGGCGAAGTTGGGAAACAACTTCGCTTCAACTTGAACTTCGTCTGATAATAGTTAAGTAAAATGATCCAGGCGAAGTTAATGAGAACTTCGCCTAACCACAACATCGCCTCCTAAACTGTTTAAAAAGTAATTATCAGGCGAAGTTAGACCTTAGGCGAAGTTACGGATAACTTCGCCTAAACTGTAACTTCGCCGAATTCGAAACGGCGACAGTGAAGGCTGTTGAATCGAATCGATTTGGACAATTTTGAAGATTTCGGCCAGTTAACACTTGATTTTGAGTCGATTTGGACGATTAATATGTTTACTATCACATGAAAGTAAGTATGAAAATCAGGTGATAATGGTCGAAAGACGAGGTCAATAATCGAGTCGAAACGACCGATGATTAACCTCAAAAACAATGATATTAGAACCCTACACACCTATAATCGGATTAGAATCAGAAAAGAATGAACACAGAAGATCGATGGATTATGATCGATAAGTTCGCCTAGGTTTAGAAAGATAAGTTCGCTGTGAATTTGAAATAATGATACTGTTTGACTTTAAAACTTCTTTATATAGGGCCGCAGATGTACCGGCGAAGTTGTGGATAACTTCGCCTATCAGGCGAAGTTATGCAGAACTTCGCTGATATTAAAATTTTTCAAAACAAACCCCATAATTTGAACAATTTGCAATTAGGTTTTAAAACATCCTTTAAAGTGTTAAATGAAACGATCAAGACCAAGTAACCAGGTATAAAATCAAACAATTACAAAAGTAACAAAAATTTGAAAAATTAAAGTACACGGGATCAAATTTCAGTCTCGACAGGGACTACCATGTTTTGGAAAAGATCCGAACAGGAATCATACTAATTTCGTGACTGTCACACAGATCCGTGTTCAGCTGTATTATGACATAAAGAAACAGGTTGTAAGCAGGTAATATACTTAAAATGGTTTTCATCGTTTCTGTGATACGAGTTATGTTCAATTAAGCTCAAAACTTAAGTGGGCAACAACTCAGAGATTATGATGCCTCCTATCTATTCTCAAGGCGTATTTGATTTTCCCCAAGTCACCTCGAATTGACCTCAACCGGTAGTGTCTGATTAAGTAGTAATTACTCTTCGATCTTAGACTCTGTTTCCCGTTCACCTTCTTGTGTCTTGATTGATAATCATTATCATTATGAACTCTAGAAATTATTATTATTATTATTATTATTATTTTTTATTAACACGTATATACACAACTTCAAGAAGAAAATAACTGCAAGTCCCGAATCTGGATCACTGCAGCGTCTTGACACTCTATCTTCACGGGAATCAGAACACTCACGGGCTCGTGTATGACTGGGTAATCGATTTTCTGCCTATCATTCGGAAAGATATGTATGAAGACATGCACAACTCTTAAGGAGTTTCCACAAAAAATCGAGTAGATTTAGTTAGTATCACTTCTACTTTTACGTACCATAAAAAGCTACCATGATATACAATGACTGTTCTAAAGACTTTTAAGCCTAATAACTTCACTAGTTAAGCACACAGAATCAGTATATCTATCACTTTCCAAGGTTGGATCAATTTTTTGTTAAACATAGTAAAGTAACTTTTTACGAAGTAGTAGACTTGAAAAATAATTTCATCTCCCGAAAAGAAAAATTTAACTTTTATCGCCCCGACCAGATCAAAGTCTTCAGGTTAACGGCTATCCCGAAGATCCAATGGATCAGCTGGACCGACCACATACTAGTATGTGTCCTTCTAACTAAGTATGATCGACTAATTTTCAGCGAAAGAATGAAAACTCATCATAAACCGCCCCGGTCACTTTCAGTCATCTGGTTAATGGCTATCCTCATATTCTACAAGTAGAAATGAGGACCAAACATATCCTAAGACATGTCCTTCAAACTGAGGCAACTGACATAGTTCTAAGCGATAGTGACGGTTTTTTTTTTTTAATCAAAAACACAAAGCATGGTTACTCGGGATTGATCATCCCATTCAGCTCAACAAGGTTTTGAAATCTAGTTTTGTCAAACGCTTTCGTGAATAAGTCAGCGAAATTATCTAACGTATCAACCTTTTCGAGCTCAATCAGCTTCTTCTCAGCACAATCCCGTATAAAATGATGACGTATGTCAATATGTTTAGTTTTACTGTGCTTCACGGGATTGTTAGTTACTGAGATAGCAGCTGTGTTATCAATGCAAATAGGAGTAAGTGAGAAATTCAGACCATAGTCGCGTAACTGTTGTTGAATCCAAAGAACCTGGGAGCAGCAGTTGGATGCTGCCATGTATTCTGCTTCACAGGTTGAAATTGCGACTGAAGTCTGCTTCTTGCATTGCCACGACACCAATCTGCCACCAAGAAACTGACATCCACCAGTTGTAGACTTCCGACTCTGATTGCACCCTCCATAATCAGAATCTGTGTAAGCGACTAGCTCCAAGTCTCCTCCTCTCGGGTACCACAACCCCAGCTTCGGTTTGCCCTTGAGATAACGCAGTATCCTCTTCGCACCCTTCAAATGAGATTCTTTTGGGTTTGCCTGAAAGCGTGCACAAAGACAAACATCAAACATTATATCAGGCCTAGAAGCAGTTAAGTACATTAAAGAACCTATAATAGCCCGATATTGGGTTGGGTCCACGTCTGCATCGTTGTCTGAATCAGCACCCAATTTGTGATTGACGCAGACTGGAGTATCATATGGAGTGCTGTCCTCCATCTTGAAGCGTTTGAGAACATCATGGACATACTTCGTCTGATGAATGAACATCCCGTCTTTCTTCTGATCAACCTGCAATCCTAAAAAGAAAGTTAGTTCACCCATAGCACTCATTTCAAATCTCTTCTTCATGACGGCCTCAAACTCCTGACACATGGCGACCTTTGATGCAGCAAAGATAATGTCGTCTACGTAGACTTGCACCAGTAGGAAGTCGCTTCCTTTTCTCTTGAAGAACAACGTGCTATCAATCTTACCTCTTTCAAACTCATTCTCAAGCAAGTAATCGGATAACGTTGAGTACCAGGCACGAGGTGCCTGATGTAGTCCATACAGCGCTTTACTTAGCTTGTACATGTGATCGGGAAGTCAGGGTCAGGAAAACCCGGAGGTTGCTCAACATACACAACCTCGTCGACTTTACCGTTTAGGAACCCGCTCTTCACATCCAACTGAAAAACTTTCATCTCCTTATGAGCAGCAAATGCCAAAAACAGCCGAATGGCTTCCAATCTTGCCACAGGAGCAAATACTTCATTGTAATCAATCCCCTCTTGTTGATTAAAGCCTTTAACAACCAGCCTCGCCTTGTTCCTGATAACAACCCCTTTCTCATCTCTCTTACATTTGAAGACCCACTTTGTGCCAATCGCATGCACATTTCTTGGTTTTGCAACCAAGTTCCATACATCCATTTTCTTAAACTGAGCTAACTCTTCTTGCATGGCTTCGACCCACGAGCTGTCCTTAAGAGCCATTTGATAGTTCTTTGGTTCAATCTGGCTGATAAAGCAGGTGTACAAGCACTCGTTGATTATGCCTGATTCTTTAATGCTTGTGTAAACACAGGTGTGCTCGTTCAAGCTTTGTCTTGTTTGTACACCGGCGGACAGATCACCTATCACATTCTCCAACGGGTGATTTTTGTGAATTCTCGTAGTCGGAACCGAACTGACATTTAGATTATCTTCCAAGTTCGAAGATAGCTCATCCATGGTTGATTGATGTTGAGAGTGAAACGGATTGATGAATTCCTCTTCAGTAGAGGCAGCAGGGGTATTGACAACATTTGACGAGGAAGGCTGACATTCATCATACTGTGGTCTTTGCACCAAAGTGTCTTCCTCATCGCATATCATCTTCGTAGCAATTCGTTCCTCAGCTTCTGCAAAATCCAGATAAGGCATGTTAAAAGATTTAAAGAGTCTATCATAGTCGAAAACCCCAGCGGGTCCCGTGCTTGGTTTTGGTGATTTGTAACTTGTGATATCAGTGTTACATACGACCTCAACCTTGCTGGTCGATGTATTAAAGACCCGTCTGTTGGGAGTCCCAACAACGTATCCGACTAAGATTCCTTCGTCGGCTACTCCACCAAATTTTGAATTGGTCTTTAATATCGAACACGGGGACCCGAATGGTTCAAGACTACTCAAGTTGGGTTTTCTCCCATGCATTAGTTCATAGCAGGTTTTATTTAATCTTTTAACAGTTAACACTCTATTAAGGATATAACAGGCTGTAGCAACAGCTTCAGCCCAGAACACCACGGGAAGTTTCGAATCAGCCAGCATGGTCCTGGCTCCTTCAATCAAAGTCCTGTTCTTCCTCTCAGCCACTCCATTTTGTTGCGGAGTATACGGTGCGTTGTATTGGTGTTCAATCCCCTTCTGTAGGCAGAAGATCTCCATCTGATAGTTCTTGAACTCAGTCCCATTGTCACTCCTGATGTATTTAACTCTTTTTCCCATAATGTTCTCAACTTTGGTAATCAAATTTATTACCATCTGAACAGTTTCATCCTTCGACTTCAGGAAATATACCCACGAGTATCGAGAAAAATCATCAGTAATCACCAAGCAGTACGATGTTCCCCCTAGACTTTTTACATTCACGGGACCGAAGAGATCCATGTGAAGTAATTCTAGGGTACTGACTATTGAGTTGACCTTCTTGGTGTGATGGGATTTCTTGTGTTGCTTTCCCTTCTTGCATGATAAGCATTTGTCTTCGAAGTTGAAATTCTTCAAGGGAACTCCCAACACAAGCCCATTTTTGACAAGGTAGTTCATCTTACGAAGATGAATGTGCCCCATTCTCCTATGCCATAATTCGGACTCTGATTCAGTCGCTTTCGACAAAAGACATGATTCTTCAGTGGCCATTTCAGTAGACCTCATATCCATGATATACGTATTCTTCACTCTCGGAGCCTTCATAACAATCCAGTCCTCTGGTATCTTAAAACCAGGATGCAACACAATCGCCTCATTATTGGTAAAATGCACGGTGTAATCCTTGTCACAGATCTGCGAAACACTCAGCAGATTGTGCTTCAGTTCTTCAACAAAGTTCACTTTCTCCAAAGTCATCTTTCCATTCGACACCGTCCCTATTCCTGTAATCCTTCCACCGCTCTCTCCTGCGAAACTCACTCTTCCTCCTGGAACAGGTTTCAAGTCGTGTAACAATTTCTTGTTACCCGTCATGTGCCGGGAACAGCCGCTATCCACAACCCATTGATTGTTGGCCGCCCTGTTCAACTATTCCTGCACGATTAAACCAGATTATTAGAATCTTGGGACCCAAGACCTCTTGGTCTTGGGTCGATACATCCCGTACCTTGGCTGTCCAAAGTTAGTATTATAATCATTTCTGTGAGTCCTAACAGGATACCTTCTTGTGGATTGTCTATGAGGCCATCCAAACCGTCTTGAATTAAATGAATTATTAGTTATGGTTTGGGTGTTACCAGTGAAAAACTGAGATCTATTTTTTTGAAAACCTGGATTAGTCCATTTTCTGAAATTCGATGGGTTTTCAGTTTTATCATTAAATTGTTTACTGTTAGCTTTTTCCTCAGATTTTAAATGCCTCACACCTCTGAATTTTTGCTTCAGAGGGCAATCAGCAACAAGATGTCCTTGTTGATTACATCTAAAACAACACCTGTTTTCAACTTTCTTATCAAAAGTTATCTTAGGTGTTGAGGCCGTATTACTGCCCGTTTGTCTCACATATGGTGGGACATACGGGTTTAGTGGAGACTTTTTTTCAGATGTTTTCTTTTTCTCTCCACTTTTTGGTAACACTTCTTCTTGATTTGTGTCACACGACTCAGAAGACTTGTCCGAGTTAGATGAGACAGGACTCGGAGCAGAAATTTTAACACTTGCAACAGGCTTACTAACTTCTGGTTTTTTAGCAGTAACTGGAACTGGAACTGTCTGACCATAGTCAACATCGACAGATTTCTGATTACTAGGGTTAAAAGTGTAATTATGATTGAAAGGTGGTGGAACTTCATGATAACCAATTCCTCCCCTTTTTGGAGACCCTTGATCACTAACGAGGTGATCAAGTATAGCGGAGGAATTTCTGAATTGTTCAAGTTTCCTGTTAAGTTCCACCACTTTTACCTGGTGATCAGCTATCTGTTTTTCCCTCTCAGCTATTAGTTTGGTTTTCTCTTATAGAACTTCATAGCTAAGATCAATCATGTTAATTTTTTCAGCAAGCTTTGCTTTAAGACTTTTAATATCTGTTTCACTAGCTTTAATTTTTACTTTGTAACTATTTTCTCTAGCTTTAGTGAAATGATGATCTTCTTTTAAAGTTTTATATTGCGCATCCAAACTAACAAACTGATCATTTAGAGTTGTCAGTTGTTCAGACAGAAGTTCACACTTAGTACAAGGGAGTTCGGTACTTACCTCGGAGAGCTGGTCTGCTACATCTGCCATGTACGCTTCATTTTCGCCAGTTCCCTTCTCACTATCTGCATTTTCGATGTTTGCCAAGTTGGCCTGTTCAAATACTTCTTCAACATGCAGATTCCAGTTGTACTCTTCATTCTGTCTGGAAATCATGGCTCTATAGTCATTACCACTCCCACTTTGCTGTGTAGATCTACTCTGACTGCGTTCTACACGTTCATTCTTGCATTCTTTTGCAAAGTGGCCATTCTGCTGACAGTTGTAGCAGCGAACCTTAGACTTATCAAACCCTGGCCTCTCTCCGACAAACTTCCTGCCAGTCTTCTTCATGAACCTCTTTACCCTTCTCACTATCATGGCCATCTGCCACTGCAGATCCATCTCCTCCAGATCATCAGCATCGATCTGGTCATAATCTTCATCCAAAACTGCAGGATCAACGATCTTACCCTGAATGTAGTTCTCATACGAAGCAATAAAAGATGCATAGAGAGAAAACTGCTGTTCAGCAGATTTGACACTCATGGGCATCTTCAAGTAGTTGTTGTTTGAAACACTTGGGGAATAACTACTCTTGGTCGCTTGAGGTTGAGAAGTATTTGACCCTCCAGCTACATAGCACACATCACCGTTCATATTGAGAGATACATGTCCCTCATGTGTTGAGCTCGCGCCTGACTCTCCCTTAGAGTAATAAGCAGATGATTCCGTTTTCGAACTTGATCCGGAGTTAACCTTTGCCCCATACATACCCGGATCTTGAACCTGATCGGTAGGTGTCTCCTTTCGTACCATGTTCAGTTCAAACGTTCTCAGCTTGTTAACTGCTGTCTCAAGGTCATAGTCAGCAAAGTCTTTATCTTCTCTCATCAACACAGTATACATCTCCCATTTTGGTGGGAGAGCATCAAGAAGCTTCTCAACAATCTCATCTTCTTTGTATACAATTGAATAGTTGCTGAGTTCAGTCATCAGATGATAATATCTGGTGATGATATCATCAAGTGATTCGTTTTTCAGATACTTGAAGACCGAGAATTGGGTTTTTAGAAGTTTAATCTTTGAAGCACGAATTCTCACATTGCCCTCAAAACGGTTTTCAAGAGCTTCCCAAAGCTCTCTAGCAGTCTTATACTTTCGGAAGGTGTGAAGTATCTCTTGTGGAAGAGCCATTGTAATTGCTGCATGAGCTTTACTTTCTTCCTCATACATCTTCTTCTCTTCATCTTCCATCTCTTTGTACTTCTTGATCTGATCACGACCTTCATACTCAGTAGTAGGTGGAATGTAACCATCTTGTATACACACCCACATCTTGGCATCTTGATACTTGACATATTGTTCAAAACGATCTTTCCACGCTACATAATCCGTTTTCTTAAGCATCTTGGGTGCCTTTGTAGCTGAACCTGCTTCTACTTCCATTTTTACTAGTTCAGTAATGTTTATCGAAGACATCTTTCTCTAAACTCAAAGAAATCCGAAAATAAAAATTTTATTTTCAAACAGCACTGTAGGCGAAGTTGTGGATAACTTCGCTTAAAGCTTAACTTCGCGTGAATTTGTAACGTCGCTCACTTTCTTAAATTCGCTGGATTGGCGAACTTGAGAATAACTTCGCTTAAGTTGAGCGAACTTGGGAGGTAGGCGAAGTTGAGGGTAACTTCGCTTGAAGTAAGCGAACTTGAAGAGGTAGGCGAAGTTGTGGATAACTTCGCTTAACCTTATATCTTCGCCGAAACCCTACTTACAGTGACTGCAACTTCGCCTGATGAACACGAAGTTTCTGCAGATTAGATTTCTGGGTTTTTCGAGGTGTGTGAAGGTGTTATGGGTTGTTTTTGAAGGTAGCGGGTGAGTAGGACACAAAAACTCAGAAAACTCGTCCCGCGAATAGTCGAACGGAACGATTTCTATACCCGCGTGATAATCCCGAACCACACAATCGAGCAAATGCTCTGATACCAATTGTAGGTTCCCAGCCGGATCTACACGAGATATCGCGTACTACGCAGGTGCGGAATCCCTACGTAAGACGTTACGAGTATAGAAAACAATACGATTAACACACGATAATCAAACACGTTGTATACCAACCTTAAACACGTGATACGAAGATCACTTGATTACAGACTCTCTCTGACTCAAATACACGAAAACTGAATTCTCCTTTTTTTTTAATCTTAAGCCGTAACAGATGGCTTATATAATCACGACAACTTCGCCTGGCATGTTCAGGCGAAGTTGTCACTAACTTCGCTTGACTAACAAGTTCGCCCATATCAGCGAACTTGTTAGCAACTTCGCTTATACAAAACATAAAATATTACAAACGCGATTACAGACACTAGACACTAAACTACTGACATCATGCACCAACACAAGCTTTGGAGTGCGCTGGTCACAAGATGGAGCTTGTGCGGGCCAAGGCGGACCAAAAATGGCTATTGGCGGAAGCTATTCCCAAGGTATGTATTCTATTCTAGCCACAAATAATCTAAGTGTTTAGAGTTATTTATACGTGATGATTTTGACAGGTCATTGCTGATGTCCTGGCTAGTGATGAGCTTGGGAATTGTGTTGCTATCCTTCTCAAAGCTTCTAAACAGGCCGATCGCCAACTAGGCTTCCAAGATGGTTATCAGTTTGGATTAAACTCCAAGCTTCCTAAGGAGTATGTCTTAGCTGGTCAGGATACTGTTGCCATCCTTAAGCAGAAGTCAAAGGATTTCGATTTATTGAAATTCTCCTTGACGGATCAGATATCCGAACTTGCTGATAAGGAAGACAGCATCCAGCAGCTAAAGACTCTTCTAGAACTTGATGGAGAAGAGGAAGAAGAGGAAGAAGAGGAAGAAGAAACGATGATGCGGAACACAACGATGCCGCGCCTTAGATAGATTTTTCTCTTTTCTTCTTAATTAAGTTCCTTTATGTCTTTGTAATCCCTTTTTGTATGAATAAAGAAGGCTTTTATTGTATCCGGCACACTATGTTTATATATATATATTTTATAATATAAGTGTTTTCGGCGGATCTTCTTTGTGTACGAATAAAGGATTATGTAATAATACAAGTCTCAAATGACTGAAATGAAAATTTTCATAACTAAGGCATAAGCCGAATTACAAGAAACGAAATTACAAAGGTTCTTAGCATCTAGTTAGGCACGCAGGCCAAAAGAAAAACCAACTAAATGTAACATTTTCTCAGTTGGGCCCCATTCCAGGTTCTAGGGATCTCTGTCCCATCCAAACTTTCGAGTTTGTAGGCACCTTTAGATAGAACTTTCCGAATTCTATAAGGTCCTTCCCAGGTGGGGCCAACTTGCCCGAAGGCTCTTGCCCCGAGGCTTCATTACTGCGGAAGACAAAGTCTCCCGCGTCAAATTCACATCTTTGGATCCGAGAGTTATAATATTTTTGCAACTGGCGTTTATAGTTATGCTCTCGGATCGATGCTAGTTCCCTCCTTTCCTCAAGGAAGTTAAGGTTCATCTGGAGTTCATGTTCATTATCTTCGATCATGAGAACTCTGGCGGATGGGATTCCGATTTCAGCAGGAATCATGGCCTCTGTGCCATAGGTTAGACTAAAGGGGGTTTCGGAGTTGCTGGAATTTTTCTGAGTGCGGAAAGCCCATAGAACATGGGGCAATTCGTCCACCCAACCCGTCCTTTTAGTTCATACTCTGGTCTTGATTCCTTATTTGATGGTCCGATTAGTTCGTTCAACTTGACCATTCGCTTGCGGGTGAGCTACAGAGGTGAAGGTTTGAGAAATGTGTAATTCGTTTAGCCATTCTTGTAACCCACTGTCCGCGAATTGTGTTCCGTTGTCACTAACGAGCTCTAAGGGGAGGCCAAAACGACATATGATGAATTCCCACAAGAATTTCTTAACACTCGTTGCTGTTATAGAAGCAAGTGGTTTGGCCTCCACCCATTTTGTAAAGTAGTCAATGTCTACTATTAAGAATTTGACCCGTCCAGGGGCTTCAGGGAAAGGTCCCATGATATCAATAGCCCATTTTTGGAACGTCCAGGCTGAAGTGACTGGAACTAACTCGTTCTTTGGTCGTAGCGTGTTAGGGGCATGCCTTTGGCAAGAATCACACTTTCTGATTTCATTTACAACATCCAAGTGCATCCCTGGCCAATAGTATCCGGTGTTCATTAACTTCGCCACGACCATTCGCGGGCCAGAGTGAAGACCACAAATGCCTTCATGAACTTCTCTGATTAGGTAATTTGCGTCCTCAGCATCCACACATCGTAGTAGTGGTCCGAGGAAGGAACGTCGATACAAGACACCGTCTAGTATTTGATAGTTCAAGACTTTGTGCTTTATCTTCCGGGCCGCTGTTTTTCCTTCCGGAAGTGCTCCGGACGACAGGTATGCTGTAATCGGTGTCATCCAGGATTCTACTCCCGTTTGGATCACTAAGACCTGATGTTGCGGGACAGACGGGCGGTCTAATATTTCGATGCAGATGTCTTTGGCAAAGTGTTCGAAGTTTGTTAAGGCCAATTTACTGAGGGCATCCGCTGATCTGTTCTCACTTCTCTTTATATGAATGACTTTGCAAGAAGAGAATTGGAGCATCAGATCTTTCGCCTGTGACACATATGAAGCCATGATATCATTTTTTGCGTCGTATGTGCCGTTGATCTGTCCCGCAATCAACATGGAATCCACTCGGGCTTCCAAATGCTTAACCCCAAGCTTTTTAGCTATTCTCAAGCCTTCCAAAAAAACTTCATATTCTGCCTCGTTGTTGGTACTTTTGAAGTCCAACTTTATGGCATATGTAAATTCATGGCCTTCGGGATTGACTAGCCTGAGGCCTGTGCCACATCCCTCACTGCTTGAAGCTCCATCCATAAATAAGGACCAAATATGTCCTGATTCCGGAGGTGCTTGGGGTTGTTGCTTGATCAAACATTCTTTTTCTTTGTGGTGCGGGACTTATATCACGAAGTCCGCCAGCACCTGCCCCTTGATTGTTGGCCTAGGTTTGTACTCTATTGCGTGTTCACCTAGCTCGATGGCCCACTTGGCCAGTCGTCCAGACAATTCAGGCTTGCTGAGAACGTTTTTGAGCTTATATCCAGTTAAGACATTGATGGGGTGCCCTTGAAAGTACCTGCGGAGACGTCGGGAAGCATATACTAGTGCCAAAACAAATTTTTCCAACATGGAGTATCTTGTTTCGGGGTCTGATAATGTTCGGCTGACGTAGTAGATCGGTGTTTGAACATTCTTGCGATCTGTCAGAAGAACAGCCCCAATGGCAATGTCGGAAGCTGATAGATACAACGTTAAAGGTTCTCCCGCTTGGTGTGCTGTCAACGTGGGCAATTCCATCAAACATCTTTTAACCTCCAGAAAAGCTTTTTCCGCTTCCGCGGTCCATTTAAATTGTGCCTTCTTGAGGCAATTCCTTAAAGTTGAGATGAAAGGATAGACTTAGCTGCATGATTTGCCAAAAAACGATTCAGAGCAACCAGTCGGCCATTGAGTGTCTGAACTTCCTTGAGGGAATATGGGGAAGGCATGCGGGCTATAGCTTGAACTTTATCTGGGTTAGCTTTGAAGCCCGCATCCGTGACAATTACTCCCAGAAACTTTCCCTCTTCCATTCCAAATGAACACTTGGCGGGATTCAACTTCATATTGATGCTCCTCAGAGTTTCGAAAGTTTCTTCGATATCCCTCAACATCTGGTCTTCCTCAACACTTTTTATCACGAGATCATCCATGTACACTTCTAAGTTTCGGCCAATTTGATCTTTAAACGCTATGTCCATTAATCGTTGATATGTGGCTCCCGCATTTTTCAGTCCGAAAGGCATCATTTTGTAACAAAAAGTGCCTTGATCGGTACGAAATGCTGTTTTGTCCTCATCGCCCGCTGCCATGCGGATCTGATGGTAGTCTTTGTAGGCATCCAGGAAGCATTTGAATTTGAATGGTGCCACAGCATCAACCTTGAGATCTATTTCGGGTAAGGGATAAAAATCTTTGGGACATGCTTTATTTAGATCTTTGAAATCGATACACATCCGCCATGACCCATTGCTTTTGGGGACAATAACTGGATTGGCAACCCAGGTCTGATAACGAATTGGGCGGATGATTCTAGCTTGTAGGAGGTCCTGGACTTGCTCATTCATTGCTTTTGTTTGTTTCGGACCCATCTTACGTTGTTATTGAACAATAGGCGTAAGCAACGGGTTTACCCTTAATTTGTGCTCCGCAATGTTCCGCGGAACACCAGTCATGTCCGCGGGTTGCCATGCGAACACATCAATATTTTTCGATAATAACTGTTTTAAGAAAGTCCGTACTATCTCGGAAATAGCAGGTCCTATTGTTACAGTTTGATCAGGAAATTTTTTGTTCAAAACCCATTTCTCTGGTTCAGTCCTCATAGTTTGTTTTGGAATCTTGCTAGGTTTTGAGCTCTCTGTTGCAAAGCAGTGTCGATTAACATAAATTATTGCTATGCCGGTGTGAGTTGGGACTCCTACTGCACCGTGTGCTGTGGACGGGTGAGCATTGAAGTCACCAATCGCTTCTCGTCCAAGAATAATGTCATGCTTTGATGTTGCTGGTAAAACCAGAAATTCGACCTCTTCTGTCCTAGAATGAATTCCATCACTTAAGGTGACTGGGAATGAGATTACCCCTCGCGGATGCATTGTTTCCCCTCCGAATCCCGATACTGGAGCGTGGATGGGTTTTAACCTTTCCTTATCGTCCTCGTCAAGTTGTTCAAAACATTGTTCATACATAATGTCCGAAGTACTACCGGTGTCGAAGAAGACGTATTGGGAACGGTAATGTCCGAATTGAGCAGTGATGATCAAGGGGTTTTTGTTATTCGGGACCCCTTTGATTCGAGGAAAAATCACTGGCTCATTCTTCCATTCCTCATCATCAGACTCCTTCATCTTTTTTCTTGTATCATACCCGCCTTGTATCATATGGACGTTTAAATCTCTGACTTGCTTTTTACTCGGACCCTGGATATCCCGTGCGGGGGCTTTACCATTGTCAGGTTTTCCACCTTTTACCAAGTGTCCAAGTTTTCCAGACTTTACAGCTGCTTCAATTTCATTTTTTAATGTTCTGCATTCATTCGTATTATGACCAATGTCATCATGATACGAACAACGCTTTTTCAGATCAAGGAATGATCTTCTCGTCAGTGGCTGCGGTTTTTTAAAATTCACATTCTCCGTGGTGAGAATTTCGGCGGGAGTCTTTGAAAGGGGAGTCCAATTATTGGGGCCTCGGTTCGAGGGTCCCGTTTTGTTTTTATTGCCTATGAGGGATCGTGCATCAAATGGTTTTGGTGCTTCCGTACTTGGCTGAAGTCTTGACCAGATAGGGCCTTTCGCCTGTCTATTTGGTCTCGGGGTTTGAAACTCGACTTTAAATTTTTGCTTTGAATTACCACTTCTTTATGTTTTCTCAGTGTTCGCATACACTTTTGCTGCAGTCATGAGATCGTCCCACTCTTTTGGCATTCCATCTATGCCCGTAAGTGTGCGGACTAAATCATCACATCTGACGTTTTTGCGGAAGGCACCACGAAGCATGTCTTTGCTTATACCACCGATGTTCAGGCTCTCATCATTGAACCTGGTGATAAAATCTTCTATAGACTCCTTATCGCGATGAACGACGTCTAAAATTTCTGATTGATCTCGAGTATATTTCTTCTGTTGACTGAACTGTTGAGAAAATTTCTTCACCAAATTGTCCCAGCTAGAAATTTCACCGTCAGGTAACTTTTCGAACCATTCTCTTGCTGCCCCTGTTAGTGTCAATGCGAACATATGACACCAATAGGGAAGCGTCCAACCACTGACACCGCCTACCCCCACAAAATTCTGGAGATGATCACTTGGATCTGTCATACTATTGTACTTACCTACCGATGTAGGTATCTTAGCATTAACAGGAAAAGGTGTTGTGGCAATGCTTGCTATGAATTTTGATTTTTCGGCGAAGGCCGCGGGGCGGTATGGTTTAGTGAAGTCTCATTCAGCATTGCTGTGGTATTCGGTGTGGCGAACTACGTCATGCGGACGACTACTCCTTGCTCTGGAGCTCATTCCATTATCTCCGGTATACGTAATGTATTCACCCGGTTGATAAGTTGAATCATAGCTATCAAATTCCTCCAAGTAGGATGGCATCCGCATGTCTATGCGAGGGCAAGGGCGTAACCTCGGTATTTCACCAAACTCTAGCTCCGCCTGCTGACTGTAACGGATCTGACTTCCTCTCACTGTAGGTGGAGGAGAAAGAGATCTCCGTGGAGATTCCTCATAATCCAGAGTACGAATGTGAAACCTTTCGTTACGTTTTCTGCGTTCATACTCGGCCACCAAACTTTGTTGTTGTGTGTGGAGCCACTCTTCAGGAGTTAACGTTCCTCTAGATCTAGAGTTACGTTGTTGAGATCTCACCCTATCGGAGTAGCCCGAGTTGTTTTCCAGATCAAATATCGACCGATTTCGGCGGGTCTCTTCTGCAATTTGTTTGGGGTTACCCAAATTGGAACCTTCCGGTGCCGAGGCACATCCCATGTCTGTGGGAGTGAGGCCGGTCGGTGCTGTAACATTTTTTAGAGTAAATTCCCCAGGTGGTACATTGGTGATTCGTGACCCCGGTGCTGTGACACGTTCAAGAGTACGACCACTTGGAGTCGTTATTCGTGCAAAAACACTGAGACCCGGAGGTACTTCTATGTTAGTTACACGTGAATCTAGTGCAGGGTTCCCGTCGGCCCTTCAGGAAGGTTACTCATATCGAACGAACCGAAAAACCAACGAAAATTATTGTTGTTCTAACACCAAAAACAGATGGCGCCAATGAAGAAACACGGATCCAATCCCCGGGTATGGGTCCTGGATCCAATGAGTCTACAGGGTAAAGTACGATAATTACAGCTAAGATATGAGTAAAGCTTCCCAAAGTCCAATGACCGGAACCTGAAAAACAGACACCGTGAGTCTCGTTACAGGAAGGACAAGAGGGGGGGTCTTCGTGTAACCACCCTCCGGCGTGAGAATCAGTAACCTTCGTAAATGAAGAAAGTACCGAAGTAAGCAGACTAAGTGTAGTCAGAATGCAAGTGAGTGAATGAATACCTCATACCGTTTGACAAGGTATTTATAGCCGAAGAATGTAAGAAGATGATTGGGCCAGCTGTCCTCTTCCAGGAGATCTTTGATAACTGTCTGGACGCGTGTCCTCTTGTGATAGGTTGAGCTATACGTCCCATGTGCATGGGTATAACAACCTGGACACGCGTCGCCCGATGATAGGATGGATTGCACCCTGGCCATGTGCACGGTTATAACAAACTGGCCAGGTGTCCTTTATTTATTGGCTGTTCAGTCACGTATTCTCCAAATAAGAATCATGAACCTTCTTCTAGAGAGTATTTGAGTTATGACAGCTGTCCCGCTGGCCTTGTCTTCCGGACGTTTAGGCGGATAGATATCCTATCCTGCGGATGACTTTTGAGGAAGCCAGGATGCTTCCACATGTGTTATTAGGACGTTCCTCCTTATTCGTGATATGCGGGTGATCCATGTATCCCGCGGGTGGTTTATAAGAGGATTCTCTGTGACCTGCGAGTGATACTTAAGGGTATTTGGGTCTTTTTGGTATCCTACCTCTACACATGGGTTTAATATCCCTTAGAACAAACACTATGATTGTTTGCAAATCTTGTTTTAAAATAATTTATAATCATTATGTAAATAAAATATCTTAATAAACATAACTAAATGAGCTTTAATTAATTAGTGGTAACTAACCCTTTTCAACACTACTTATATTATAAAAGTCTTTTAAGGCAGATTACACGTAACAAGTGTATATATTTTATTGTATATTATAATAATTAACAAATGCAATATTAAGGGTAATGTTGAGGTTGCACCAAAAGTTAATTTTAAATTTTTAATAGTAAAAGAGTTGGGTGTTAGTGAAGTGATAATAGTTTAGATGCACCAATAGATTAGTAATAATAATGATATGGGATTAAGGTGAGGCATCATTATCTAAGACTAATCAAGGCAATTTGTCAAAATCTTGAGTCTCTCCTAAATCTTAATTGACCATTAAGGTCCCACCTCTTTCTCCGTTTTCCATGAGTAACCAATGTCTTTTACTTTAATGTGGTGGAGTTAATTTTATCGAAATAAAAGTTTGGAAACTGAAATCGTGTATTTTAAACTATTGGACTGATAATATAATTTTTAAACTAATTATATGGACAAAAATCACAATTTACTCTATTTAATATGTAAACTCAAATATGATATATAGAATGTAATGTACAACAAAATTTTCAGATGTAATGTGCATTCAAAATATATAATCTAAAAACAATCACTAAAAAATAAATGGTAACTATAAAAAATGAAGTCTTATGCGAAATTAGTAGGGGATTTTTAGGGTCTGCTAATCATCCGGTCAACCAAAGTATATAACATTGCGGTTAATCGAGTATCTAATGTCGTAGCTCTCTTGTAGTCGTCCCCTAAAACCCTCTCTTATATCAAGTTTATTACGTAGAGTTGTTAAACACTTAAAGAAGTTCTATTGTGACAACTAAAGTGACATTTTGTTATTACATGATTTTATTTATTCATTACTTATCAAAGCATGTAAGTATACTGGCGTTATTAATGAACGTGAGTAATCATCTCATTCGAACATATCATCGTCTAAAGCTTACATCAAACTAAATGCAACCATAAGCCAAGATGTAGCTTAGTTTTGCTTTTATTAACTTGCTATCGACGTTTTGTACTTCTAACAAATACAATTATTACCATGCAACCAAATGAAAAGGAATTTAATTTTTGAGTATTATGGGATTAGGCCGACATTTAGCTTTGAATTATGAGTGATTCAAACCGGCCCACATTTCTACTACATCAATGATCAATCCACTCATTAAATGCTCGGCCCAATTTGAAAAAACACAAACATAACACTAATACACTATCATGCATCCATGCATTTGGGCCTAGTCACAAAATCTTTTTCATCTGATGATGAAACATGAAAGTCAGAAAGTGTATGTGGTTCCAACATTTTATGGATTTGAAAATCTGAATTTTATTTTTAAACTAGTATATTGACCCGTCGCGTATAGTTTAAAGCATGTTAATAACTACTATATGTATTCTAGCATGTATAAAAGGGTTTTAGAATGGACTAATGATTTAGCTGTGGTTGGGAATCAAGTTTTAGTAAACTGGTATAAGTTGCCTAGTTCTAGTGTAGTGTATGCTGAACCCAAGCAGAATCTACAGGGTATGGTTTGGATTAGTTCAGAAACTTCAAAGAAACTACATATTTATGTTTAACATGTTTGCATTTGTAAGTTGTAACTATTATAAATACTAATCTTGGTGTTGTGAAACATTAGGTAAAGCTCACGGATAAGATGGTGAAAGATGATCAAGCGCTCGGAACGAATCAAGGACACACAACCAAGTTGAAATTCTTTTATTTGTAAAAGTATAGTTGACTCGGTCACATGTTGGTTTATTTATTTACTTGTATTTTAAAGTGATATGTTATAGGTTATGTGGTTCATATAAGTTGGTTTTATGTTGTTGAAACCAAAATAATTTTTGGGACCTAATTTTCCGCATGAAATAATATGAAAAGGTTGCTTTCTAATTTAGGGTGTTTCATCTCTAATATTCAAGGCTGTGAATAGCCTAAAAAGGCACAAGGATGCTCGTGGATTGAAAACCCTGCAAGAGTATTGAATTGGTAACATTCTAGGGGATGCATCGCACATACCCTACACTAGCTGAAGAAACACTAAGTGAACCCTGGACAGATTATAGATAATCTGGGGGTTAATTAATGTTTCCCACAGATGAGATCTAACTGAGAAGGCTGTTCTTCAGGAGACCTGCAAAACAAACACCGTAAGCTCGTCACTGAGAAGGGGGGGTTCCTCCTTGTGACCACCCTCCGGCGTGAGAATCAGACTAGATTGCTCTGAATATAAGTGTATATTAAGAGATTGCTAGATAACTGGATAGCAGATGATCTTACCATTCCAAGATGTTGGAGTATTTATAGCCGAAGGTAGGTTAGAAGGTATAGCCGGCTGAATAGTATTCCTGTTCTACCAACAGTGGACTATGCACAGGCCATACTGGTTGGTGGATAGGTTACGGCCAACAGTAACTATGTCGGCTGCACTATTCCTCCAACTGTAGATTATGCACGTCCTACCTACTGTGGATTATACGCAGGCCATGCTGGTTGGTGAATAGGTTACGGCCAACAGTAACACTATTTCACCAACTGTAGGCTGCGCATGCCCTGCAGTAAGGGTTGAAGAGGTAGGTCCCAGCAGAGCCCAGTTGGTCCCGCAAGACTCACCTTGAACAGGGACGTCTGCGCAAAGGCCATCTGCTTCCGCAGGACCCACCATGCTCAGAGAACCTTACGCGCAGTACGCAAGCTGTACACGCAAGGAAAGCCTCCCAATGGTGAAGTACCCCGCCTGTTCCCGGCAGTTGCGGATACAAGCCATCAGGGAAGGCTACCCGCAGACAGCAGGGCTACACGCACAAGACAATAGATACTTCAGTAGTCACATGAAGGAATGAGGAAGACGGGAACAATCCCGCCAAAATGAGCCAGTCCGTATGATTCTGAAAGATCTTCTGTACTATACCTACCAAGGTATGGATAGGACAGACAATCTGACCAGAACAGCCCATGAGCCAATCACAGGGTGACAGCTCACCGACAACAGTACGAGGAGGAGCACCCTCTAGTACTGTTTGTCACTATTAGCCGCTGCCTACTCACCAACCCTTACTGCAGGGCATGCGCAGCCTACAGTTGGTGAAATAGTGTTACTGTTGGCCGTAACCTATTCACCAACCAGCATGGCCTGCGTATAATCCACAGTAGGTAGGACGTGCATAATCTACAGTTGGAGGAATAGTGCAGCCGACATAGTTACTGTTGGCCGTAACCTATCCACCAACCAGTATGGCCTGTGCATAGTCCACTGTTGGTAGAACAGGAATACTATTCAGCCGGCTATACCTTCTAACCTACCTTCGGCTATAAATACTCCAACATCTTGGAATGGTAAGATCATCTGCTATCCAGTTATCTAGCAATCTCTTAATATACACTTATATTCAGAGCAATCTAGTCTGATTCTCACGCCGGAGGGTGGTCACAAGGAGGAACCCCCCCCCCCTTCTCAGTGACGAGCTTACGGTGTTTGTTTTGCAGGTCTCCTGAAGAACAGCCTTCTCAGTTAGATCTCATCTGTGGGAAACATTACTTAACCCCCAGATTATCTATAATTTGTCCAGATTATCTATAATCTGTCCAGGGTTCACTTAGTGTTTCTTCATTGGCGCCATCCGTGCATAAAAGCTAGAACTATTTTAGTTTTTTCACAATTTCTGAAGAAATGGTTAACGTTACTCCGGTCCAAAGGCCAGTAACCGACCAAGAAACCCCGGTAACAACCCCAGCAACTGGGGGGAACACCGGCGGTTATACAATCCTTACGAACACTACTCCGAATACCAAAGCCGGAGCAAGTGCAGTAAATATTCCACTGGGGTCCACCGACACCCAGTTGGAAAAACGACCAAGGGCCCCTCGCCAAACACTAGATCAAGTGAAGGCATGGGCCGAAGCACGGCAAAGAGAATTCCAAGCCGAATTGGATGAACGCTTGCGTTCAGCTCAACAGGCTGACGAATTCGGCAGTACTCGCCAACACCTCAATATGAGCAGTGACTGCGAGTACTCAGACGAGTTGGAGTCCGATACCGACGCGAACCCTCGCCATAAGGCGAAAGGGAAGCGTAAGGAAACGGACGTCCAACCAAAAAGGAATTTTGGGGAAGCTTTTAAACCAATCGCGGAGAGAAACCCGCGTGACTTCTCCAAAACCTTTAGACCAACTGCTACAAATGCAGGAAAGTCAAAATTCGCAAGGGACATTGCGGAAGCAATCGCCCCGAGAAGTGCCAAACAGATGTCCAACATTGGCACTTATGATGGTCTATCCGACCCAGACGACCATTTGAACAGGTTCATTGCGGGGGCTACCGTCAGCAACTGGACGGAACCCACGTGGTGCTACATGTTCCAGATGACTCTGGTCGGAGCGGCCAGGGCATGGTTCGATCGTTTACCGATCCACCACATATATGACTGGGCGGACTTTCAGAACAAGTTCAGCCAGCACTTTAGCCAACAGAGGAAGTACACTGAAGAGCAGTGGACGATCCTCAACTGCGTGAGAGAGGAGGATGAATCTTTACTAGACTTCATCACCCGCTTCAACTCCAAAAAGCTAAGTCTCGGCAACATAAGTGAGGATCTGGTTCGCGCCGCCTTCATCCAAGGCGCCGAATACCCAGAACTTATCCGCACATTGACGGGTAAGGATGGCATGCCATCAACTTGGGATGCCATCATGACGGTGGCAAAGCGCTTTGCCGAGACGGAAAAGCAACTGGGAAGGGATCTTCCCCAGAGTACACACCTCTACACGCAGAGGACAAGGGAGAACAACGTTAGGACCGCCCGGCAGAACAAAAAGAGGCGGCTAGGTATTTGGCAGTCAAGGGTAAACTTTGACACCTCATCCAGCTCTCGCCCTCTTGTTGGCGGAAGGGACAACACACACCCTTCAAACCGAAAAAACCGGTGGACGCCACTCACCAAGAGCGTCACGGAGATATTTGCCACGGAAAAATTGCCATGGCCAAAAGCCCCATTGATCCGGCAGAAACCTAATGCGGATCAAAGCAAGTCCTGTGATTTCCACGGGACAAAGGGTCATGGTACTGAAGAGTGCACATCCTTGAAAGACATTGTTGAAGCATTTGTCAAGGATGGAAGACTTGCACATCTCGTGGCATCAATCAGGAAGGGAGGAAGGAGTGACAACCGTTACAGAGGTAACGGACGAAAGCCCGTCGACATCAGCATCAACATGGTTCATGGCAAAGTCGGAGGAAGAAAAAGACGAGCGACAGAACCATGCGCGTGGAAGGAAGCTGAGGTGCGCTTCCCGCGAGTGCCAGGAGGCCCCAGCAAAGAAGGCCCCATCGTCATTAAAAGCCAACTGGGGCATTACATCACTTCCCGCACTCTTGTTGACAACGGCGCTTCGTCGACGGTGATGTACAGGCTGTTCTTTGACAAGCTGGATGATGAAGACAAAGAACGCCTGGAAACGGTCTACGCTTCAATGGAAGGGTTTGACGGCAGTACAGAAACCCCCCTGGGTATCCTATCTTTCCCCGTCACTCTTACAGATGGAAAACACTCCCGCACAGAGGATGTGGACTTTGTCGTGATGAGGAAGCCACACCACACGTACGACATCCTCTTCGGGAGAGACGGGATGGCAAGATTCAACGCCGTGGTATCTTCAGTCCACGGCATGATGGGATGGCCAACAGTTGAGGGTGTGGCGATGATCACTGGCATTCCCCAGGTATGCATCGCATCTGTCTCATCTAAACCCCAACCAAAGATGGCTAAACCAACCATCACCGAACCGGAAAAATGGGCCTTCAATGGCAAATACCCCGACCAGGCCGTTACCATTGGACCAACAATCGTTGATCCCACCCGCACCTTACTCAAACGCCTACTGCAGAAAAACGCTGACATCTTTGCGTGGACACCAGCTGACATGACTGGTGTACCCCGAAGTAAGGCGGAGCATAAGCTCAAGTGCGATCCGGCTGTTACGCCAGTCGTACAAAAGCGCAGAGTAATGGGGCCTGAACAAACTAACGCGTGTAGAACCCAAGTCAAGGAACTCCTTGACGCAGGCATCATACGCGTTAGTAGATATCAAACATGGGTTGCAAATCCCGTAATGGTACCGAAGAATGACAAACAATGGCGCATGTGCATAGATTTCAAAGATTTGAACAAAGCATGCCCCAAAGATTGTTATCCGTTACCAGAAATTGATCTTAAGGTGGATTCGTTGGCACCATTTCGCCTTAAATGCTTCTTGGATGCGTATAAGGGGTACCATCAAATCCACATGGCCGTAGATGACCAGGACAAAACCGCGTTTCAGACGCCCGATGGTACATTTTGTTATAAAATGATGCCCTTCGGACTTAAGAATGCAGGGTCCACGTACCAACGCCTGATGGACAAAGAGTTTCATGCCCAAATCGGGAGAAACTTGGAAGTCTATATGGATGATTTGGTCATCAAAAGCCCCGAGCCAGAAGCGATGTTGAAAGACATTGAAGAAACTTTCAACACGCTCAGAAAAATAAACATGAAGCTCAACCCGAGCAAGTGTTCATTTGGGATGGAAGAAGGGAAGTTCTTGGGAGTCATTGTTACTAAAGATGGCTTCAGAGCGAACCCTGAAAAGGTCGAAGCCATTGTTAAAATGGAATCACCTACCACCATCAAACAGGCTCAGACACTGAATGGACGACTAGTCGCACTTAATCGCTTTTTGGCAAACCATGCAGATAAGTCGTTTCCTTTCGTGTCAACATTAAGAAACTGCTTAAAGAAAACGCACTTCCGCTGGACACCAGAAGCGGAAGCAGCTTTTCAGGAGATTCGGTCACGCCTGATCGAACTCCCAACACTTACAGCACCACAAGCGGGAGAGGAGTTAATCCTATACCTTTCCGCAACAGATAGAGCAACCGGGGCAGTACTGCTAACAGAACGAAAAGGCACCCAGATGCCAATCTATTATGTTAGCCGTGTACTAACAGACGTAGAAACCCGGTACTCTACCCTCGAAAAATTAGTCTTAGCACTTATACACGCTTCACGCAGGTTAAGACGATATTTCCAGGGCCACCCAATCACCATTCTCACCAACTTCAAACTCTCAAACGTTCTAGGCAAACCCGAATTATCGGGACGTCTAGCCAAATGGGCAATTGAATTGGGAGAATATGCAATTAAGTACAAGCCAAGACCAGCCATAAAAGGCCAGGTCCTGGCCGATTTTATTGCAGAAGTCCCCGCTACGCGGGAGAAAGAGTGCCAGGAGGAGGCTCAACCCTCCCCAGCACAGGACATCAACGATATCTGGCGACTCTATACTGATGGAGCAGCCAACAACGAGGGTTCAGGCGCAGGGTTAAAATTAACCAACCCAGCGGGCCAAGAGTATACTTACGCTATTCGGTTGGATTTCCCAAGTACGAATAACGAAGCCGAATACGAAGCATTCTCGGCCGGATTGAGAATTGCGCGTAAAATGGGAGTGAAAAACTTGGAAGCCCACGTGGATTCCATGCTGGTAGCCAACCAAATAAATGGGACGTACACGGCTGTGAACGACATAATGGCCCTGTACCTCGCCCAGGCAAAAACCCTTATGCGTGATTTTAATGATTGTAAAGTCATACACGTTAAGCGCAGCGAAAACAAATCTGCGGATGCGTTAAGCAAGCTTGCATCACTAGCCTTCACCCACTTGGGAAAGGACATCCGCATTGAACTCCTCGAAGCACCATCAGTCCCGCACAAGGAAATTTGTGTCATCCAAACCGGTACAGAAACGTGGATGACACCAATAATAAATTACCTTGCAGCAGGAACACTACCAGAATCAAAAACACAGGCAAGAAAACTACGCTGTAAAGCACTAAATTATCAACTCATCAATGACAACCTTTACAGACGTAACTTTCTTGGCCCACTTTTAAGATGCGTGGACAACCAAGATGCTGACTACCTCTTAAGGGAAGTACACGAGGGCATCTGTGGAGTTCACGCAGGTCCCCGCGCTGTTGTGGCTAAGCTGAACAATGCGGGATACTTTTGGCCGGGGATGCATATGGATGCACTGGCATACACTAGAAAATGCAGGTCTTGCCAGCTTTACGCACCCAACACGCATCGCCCGAAGAACGAACTTGTTCCAGTCACTTCTTCGTGGCCATTTCAGAAGTGGGCCATCGATGTGACAGGCCCATTTCCCACAGCAGCAGGAAATGTTCAGTTCCTAGTGGTAGCCATCGATTACTTCACCAAGTGGATAGAAGCAAAACCTTTAGCCCAAACAACCGCAAAACATATCAAAAAATTTATTTGGGAATTTATTATTTGTCGTTTTGGACTTCCATAGAATCTGGTGAGCGATAACGGCACCAACTTTGCTGACAAGAAGCTACAGCAGTGGCTGAAAGAACTTCAAATCACCCACACCTTTACCTCAGTGGCACACCCGCAAGGTAATGGTGAGGTGGAAAGAGCAAACAAGAGCATCGTCGATGGCATAAAGAAAAGACTCTTGAAACACAGATCCGGCTGGGTGGACGAGCTCCCGCACGTCCTTTGGGCAAACAGAACGCTGAAAAAGGCCAGTACGGGGGAAACCCCGTTCAGTCTCACTTATGGCACTGAAGCCATGGTCCCAGTCGAAATTGGTTTACCCTCACCAAGGGTCTTGATCCAGCCAGAAGACAATGATGCGGAAAGACGGTTAGACCTTATGCTAACCGAGGAACGCAGAGACTTAGCCGCAGTGCATGAAGAAAATTACAAACGACAAATGCAAAAGTACTACAACACGCGGGTAAAACTCTGCAATTTCAATGAAGGAGACTACATACTGCGTAACAACGAGGCTTCAAACCAAGAGCGCCCAGGAAAGCTGGCCCCGGTCTGGGAGGGGCCATACATTATCAAAGAAGTCCTGGGAAAAGGCGCATACCGGCTTGAAAGGCTCGATGGCACTCCTATCCCAAGAACATGGAATGGAGCTCAATTACGCAAATGTTATATGTAGATCAATTCCAAACTTGTAAAGAAAAGGCCTAGAGCCACTTCTAATGGAAATGATTCTCCTTACACAATGTGTTGATAGCCTTACCTTTAACTTATGAACTTCCCATGTGCCGGTATTCACCGCACCAATGCGTGAAGAAGTAAGTAGTTGCGTGTGGAAGGCGGCAAAACCCGCATAAACACAACGCTAAAAATGTAAAAAAGTTCTAAGGAAAACCTACACGCAGGTCAGTGGTAAGTAAAGTTTAGCCATCCTTGTAAGTGCAAGTGACGGTCTTACCCGCACAATCACAAGCAAGGAAGCAAAACTTCAACCTATCATCTACCACGTTCAAAGGTTAACTTATTCTGAACACTTAGAAAATTTCAAGGAAAAGATGAGGAAAACTTCCACGCAGGATAAATGTAAGTTTAGCCATCCTACTAAGTGCAAGTGACGGTCCTACCCGCACAATCATGAAAGAGGAAGCAAAAATAAACTTATAATTTACCACGTCAAAAAGTTAACTTATCTAAGTACTAAAGAAATTGCTAAGTGTAAACACGCGTAAAATAAACAAAGGACAAACACATTCTTTATTTCATCAACTTGAATATTACAAACATTGCTGGGTATATACCCGCATACAAAAGAAGTACAAGAGCAAATATCTACGCTAGTGGTGGAAAGGGATCTTTTGGATCATGCTTCAGGACCACTCCCACTTGGACCCGCACCATCGGCAGAGGGTGACGGTTCAAGGAAAGCTCTAAGGACAGCAAGCCCATCATCAGCAGCAGCAATTTCATTCACCTTCTCCACCACCGGATGCGGGAAGGCAGCATACTGGTTCACTGCTTGGTCATAAATAGTTTCGGTATCCGCATTATACAAAGGGAAGTTGGAAGGCGGGACGCCTTTCTCAGCAAACCCTAGACCAAGCAGGAAGCCGGTCCGTTCCCCATCCTCATGAGAAGCGTTGAGGGCTGCGCTCATAGCATCGTCGTAAGATGTCTCTGAAAAGACCCGATGCACAACCTACAAAAAATGTACAAGTATAAGAACTTCTATCCTACAAAGGAAAGCGTGACGACATAAAGCTAAAATACCTGAGGCAACGCTTCTCGAAGAAGCCATTCCTTGACAACCAGAGCTTGGGTGCAGGCGCGTTCAGCTTCGTTCTTATTAAGATTGGCGAGAAGCACATCCTTTGCAGCGGCCTCTTCAACGCCCTTAAGCTTCCGCTCGGTATGCGCAAGCACACCCCTCTGGTCCAGGATTTCTTGAAGCTTCTTCGCATCCTCCATAGCCAAGGCATCATGAGCCTGTTGAAGAGCCTCTAACTTAGCTTTAAGTTCTTCATTCTCCAGGCGGAGAGGCTCAGCAACAGCTTCAGCCTTGGTGGCCCTCTCGGTCGCGTTCCTCGCAGTCTCCTTAGCTAGCCGAAGCTGTTCGTTAACAGCTTGGGCAGCCTTGGAGCGGGCCTCGAGTCGCGCTTGAACCTCAACCTCGAGGGCCTTGAAGGCCTTCTCCTTCTCCGCAGATGCTGCGGTTAGTTTTTGGTTCTCCTCCCGGAGAGCACGCGCCTGAGATACTTCTTTAACGCGAGCTGCTTTCAACTTGTCGTTTTCATGACAAAGCAGCTCGACGCGTGGCTGCATCCGGGCCAGGAGAACCCGAAGCTCGTTGGTTAGCCTACCCTCCTGGTAGCTAACCATGGCTTCCCCCAACGCACCATGGGGAGCAGCGTGGCGAGCCCAGTCCACGCACTCCACAGGCGTGCGAAGGGTTGTTCCTCGGCGAATGTCCCATCTTGGAACATACACTTCATTGGAATCCGACACTGCAAAAGAAACAAAGCAGTTAGGAAAAGATGATAAAAATTGCATAAAGGACAAAAGAACCCTACGCACCTGTAGGGTCGATCACAGGCCGATAGCCACCGAACCCATCACCTGAACCTAAGGGAAATCCATCCAAAAGGTCAGGCAGATGGGAAGGTAACAAAGATCGGCGAGAAGCCTCGCGCGTACCTGAAGGTCCAGCCGTCGAGGCCGATGGCGGAGGCGGCATGGTTTCCGCCGCAGTCGATGGCGGAGGCATAGTGTCCGCCGCAGACGCCGCCGAGGAATCAGCAGCAACAGTAACCGCCGGCTCGGTGAACGATGCTGTAAAAATTGCACTCACCGCCGGCGGTGACGTCATCTCGGCTGGAACAGTTGGCTCAAAGGATTGAGCAACTGGACCAGCGGAAGCAGGCGAAGGTGCCTGGGTCGACGCCTCAGGTAGGCTGACCGAGCCTACCGTCATTGGCGGAGAGGTACTCCCCTGCGCTCCACCCTGGAATGCGTCAACATCCACGCCTGCAGAAAGAAGACAAGTGTTAATAAATTTATGAAGAATGATAAATCTACAAAAAGAATGTTTATACTTACGGGTTTTCTTGAGCCTGAACGTACGGACGGGCGGGGATGAACCCGATGGAGCCGGTCTCTTGATGCCGGTCACCGTCGTCGTCGGTTCTCCGGAGGTAACAGTCGTAGCCTCCGGAGCAGTGGTCTTCTCACCACCGGGGTTCCCCGCCACCTCTTCATTATCTGACTCGGTGTCAGATAGAAACACCGGATCAGCTGTGGAGGCCACCTTCTCCTTCCCTTTCCCGCCGGCAGCCTTCTTCTTCCGCACTAGCGGAGGACCATCTGCGGATTCCTCAGAAGAAGACAGGATGTAAGGAATTCCAGCAGCGGGTACAGCATTGAGGGGTTGAGGATAGAATATCGCCTTACCTGGCCGCCGGTGGCTCAGGATCTCTTGGCCCGGCGGATAGACCTCCACAAACCGATCCGCCATTTGTTCCAGGATGGGCAACTCGTTCTCGTCTAGAGCACGAGTACCCATCCGCGCGGGACCGTCAGCTTCCCGCGGGTACAGGAGCGACTCCAAGTTGTTCCCCTCTGAAAGAAAATAAACAGTTAGAAGATAAACTCGTATAAGCAAAGAGAAACGGAGCATACCGTAAGGGATAGAGTTCGAACCGTATTCGAGGACGATTGGAACCTTTTGCGCGTCAGCCTCTTTCCACACTCGGCTCATCCCCAACATCACCATCCCGGACTCCGGAAACCGGAAAACGGGAGATTGGACCCGGGATATCTTTGCAAACCATTCCGCCTCCTGGTAGTTTGTGGCGTGGTGGCTCGGAATGGCTTGGCCATTTTTAAACTTCATGGCAATGGGGACGGCGCGAGCAGAAATGTAGAAGAACTCCCGCTTCCACGATCGGAGACTGCGCTCTGTCGCGCAAATCTTCAAACCCTTGATTCGGGTTGTCAGGGTGTACCACCCCTGGATGCACCTCCAAGTATAGAAGGTCATCAGGCGGTCCACGTAGGGCTCAACACCCAATATCCGGCACACCCACTCAAAGTGGCGAATCTTCGCGATCGCCATTGGGTGCAGCTCGGTCAGATGAACACCGTGCCTTTCGAGGACACGGTAAACAAACTTTGTCAATGGGAACCTAAGGTTCCCATAAACAAAGAATGCAGTATATACCCCGATCTTGCCACTGGGGGCATCGTACACGGTCTGATGGGGTTCAGGAAACTCAGGCTCGAGAGGATCGAGCATGAACTTCCTAACAACATACCGGTACTGATCGCCGGGCAGAGCACACTGGCACTCACCAGCAGTACTCTTGTCATCGGCCGAAGACTCAAGATCACGAGAAGACATTGTGCAGAAAAAAGAAAGCGATTTCGGGAAAATGCTAGCCTGAAAAGGGGAGTATTTGCCGGAAATCGCTAAAGAAGAAGAAGAGAAGGGTGGAAGTGTGGATTGCAAACAGCCCTCTCCCCCTTTATATACTAATCGCAATTAATGCGATGAATTTAATGCGGAGGAGAGAGAAATCGAAGGTGCAATGAAACTATGACACGTGGCATAAAGCAGGCTGGCAACAGCTGTTGACAGGACGTGTGCCAGTAATTTCGCGGCCACGCGCCCGAAAAATCGCGCCCACGCGCCTGAAAAAGAGACTGGAATGACCATATAATGTCACGTCACCATAACTTCCTGCACGTCCTGACACAGTCAGAAGAAACCGTCGCACGACGTTTCAGACGTTTGGACTGTTCCTATCTTTCTACCAACTCTTCGAATTTTGAAATTCAAAATTCAAAAAAGATTCAAAAGTAAGCGGGAAAACACCCCTTACCTTGGCAAACAAGTAACCATAAGCCGGATGCGGGTACAGTGTTAAGGCAAAACCCTTCACATACCCAGCACCCGCAGGGAATTGAAGCCAAGAATACCTTGGCAACCAAGTAACTATAAGACAGGTGCGGGTACAGTGTTAAGGCAAAACCCTTCACATACCTAGCACCCGCAGAGAATTGAAACCAAGAAGGATCTTCTAGGCAATGCTTGCGGATAGAGGAATAACATCCCCGCATAACGGAAACGTCGAGAATTATATTGTTTGAAACTCCGTAATGGAATTGGTGGTCTTAGCATAATTGATCACTATGTTGAAAACCACCAGAACCTCATGGAGACTATATACAAGTGAGACTCAACGCTCCTGCCTTGCGAGAAGGTTACATACCTACCCGCATCATACCCAAAGATCAAGCAAAAAAATCGGGAATTTTTGCAAGTGACACTAGGAAACCCGCGGGAAGAATCCCCACGGAGAACCTTAAAACTAAAAAGCCTTTTCAAAACCCCTTGCTCAAAGTCCAAAAGTTCACCTCACTTTATTAAACATTCATGAGAAGAACATTGGACTGGGGGGACTTGAAGAGGTAGGTCCCAGCAGAGCCCAGTTGGTCCCGCAAGACTCACCTTGAACAGGGACGTCTGCGCAAAGGCCATCTGCTTCCGCAGGACCCACCATGCTCAGAGAACCTTACGCGCAGTACGCAAGCTGTACACGCAGGGAAAGCCTCCCAATGGTGAAGTACCCCGCCTGTTCCCGCAGTTGCGGATACAAGCCATCAGGGAAGGCTACCCGCAGACAGCAGGGCTACACGCACAAGACAATAGATACTTCAGTAGTCACATGAAGGAATGAGCAAGACGGGAACAATCCCGCCAAAATGAGCCAGTCCGTATGATTCTGAAAGATCTTCTGTACTATACCTACCAAGGTATGGATAGGACAGACAATCTGACCAGAACAGCCCATGAGCCAATCACAGGGTGACAGCTCACCGACAACAGTACGAGGAGGAGCACCCTCTAGTACTGTTTGTCACTATTAGCCGCTGCCTACTCACCAACCCTTACTGCAGGGCATGCGCAGCCTACAGTTGGTGAAATAGTGTTACTGTTGGCCGTAACCTATTCACCAACCAGCATGGCCTGCGTATAATCCACAGTAGGTAGGACGTGCATAATCTACAGTTGGAGGAATAGTGCAGCCGACATAGTTACTGTTGGCCGTAACCTATCCACCAACCAGTATGGCCTGTGCATAGTCCACTGTTGGTAGAACAGGAATACTATTCAGCCGGCTATACCTTCTAACCTACCTTCGGCTATAAATACTCCAACATCTTGGAATGGTAAGATCATCTGCTATCCAGTTATCTAGCAATCTCTTAATATACACTTATATTCAGAGCAATCTAGTCTGATTCTCACGCCGGAGGGTGGTCACAAGGAGGAACCCCCCCTTCTCAGTGACGAGCTTACGGTGTTTGTTTTGCAGGTCTCCTGAAGAACAGCCTTCTCAGTTAGATCTCATCTGTGGGAAACATTACTTAACCCCCAGATTATCTATAATCTGTCCAGATTATCTATAATCTGGGGGTTAAGTAATGTTTCCCACAGATGAGATCTAACTGAGAAGGCTGTTCTTCAGGAGACCTGCAAAACAAACACCGTAAGCTCGTCACTGAGAAGGGGGGGGGGGGTTCCTCCTTGTGACCACCCTCCGGCGTGAGAATCAGACTAGATTGCTCTGAATATAAGTGTATATTAAGAGATTGCTAGATAACTGGATAGCAGATGATCTTACCATTCCAAGATGTTGGAGTATTTATAGCCGAAGGTAGGTTAGAAGGTATAGCCGGCTGAATAGTATTCCTGTTCTACCAACAGTGGACTATGCACAGGCCATACTGGTTGGTGGATAGGTTACGGCCAACAGTAACTATGTCGGCTGCACTATTCCTCCAACTGTAGATTATGCACGTCCTACCTACTGTGGATTATACGCAGGCCATGCTGGTTGGTGAATAGGTTACGGCCAACAGTAACACTATTTCACCAACTGTAGGCTGCGCATGCCCTGCAGTAAGGGTTGGTGAGTAGGCAGCGGCTAATAGTGACAAACAGTACTAGAGGGTGCTCCTCCTCGTACTGTTGTCGGTGAGCTGTCACCCTGTGATTGGCTCATGGGCTGTTCTGGTCAGATTGTCTGTCCTATCCATACCTTGGTAGGTATAGTACAGAAGATCTTTCAGAATCATACGGACTGGCTCATTTTGGCGGGATTGTTCCCGTCTTGCTCATTCCTTCATGTGACTACTGAAGTATCTATTGTCTTGTGCGTGTAGCCCTGCTGTCTGCGGGTAGCCTTCCCTGATGGCTTGTATCCGCAACTGCGGGAACAGGCGGGGTACTTCACCATTGGGAGGTTTTCCCTGCGTGTACAGCTTGCGTACTGCGCGTAAGGTTCTCTGAGCATGGTGGGTCCTGCGGAAGCAGATGGCCTTTGCGCAGACGTCCCTGTTCAAGGTGAGTCTTGCGGGACCAACTGGGCTCTGCTGGGACCTACCTCTTCACTAGCCATCACCATTAATGTTCCATAATATATTTAAAAAAGATGGCACATTTCTTTTATACACATCTTCTGTTATTAAGATGATGATAACTTTTACTTAGTTGCATATGCAAATAAGTAAAAGTTGTCATCATATTAACAACAGAATATTCATGGAAATAAGTAAAAGTTGTCATCATATTATTAACAGAATATTTCATGTAAATAAATTTCATGTAAATAAGTTGTAATCATCTTAACAACAGAAGATTTGTATGAAAGAGATGTGCCTTATTTTGTTGATATATTATGGAAACCTCTATTCTTGGTGTTTAACTTTCCCTAAGAGCATTTACATTTGGGTTCTTATTTTTAACTTCATATTAAAAAGAGATGAAAAGAAAAAAAGACACCTTTTTATCTTCACAGCAAGGTTTCCATCACTATACTCCATTCCAAAAATTTGAGAAAAGTAAAAAGTAGTTCCTAAATATAGAGTAGTTCACTCTTTAGAGCGTTATCATTTAACCCATCTGACTTTTTGAGAGAGGTTATAATTTAGATAGTGATTTAGAGTGTTGTGAGTATACGAGAGATAAAATATAGTGATTTTTTTGTATATTTGAAAATTTTGTGTAACACCCTATAAATGTTTTAATATTTAGTGAAAGTGGTGTGAGTGAATGAGAGAGAAAAAATTCTGATAAATATATAAAAATATATTATTTAATTGAAAAAGAGAAAAAATATAGTTATTTTTAATGTAATTTTAAATTTGAAGATAGGAGATTGGATGTAAATGCTCTTAAGCATACATAGTGGCCTCGTTGTGAGTCCAAAACGAGCCCAACACACGCCACACACCGGCCCGCCCCCTTGTTTTTTGGTTCATTTTGACCAGGTTTGTTGTGTACAGTGGTGGGGCCAAACACTTAGTTTGAATGCGTTTGCCCGCCACCACCATGCACGATCTTATATCTGTATTTTATATTTTTATTGGTAGTTTTAAGTGAAGAAAACAAAACAAACAATAAAAAGTAAATATTTTATATTCTTAGTTATGAAATTAATGCACTATGTATCAATAGTAAGTATAATTATCTATCCTTGTCGATAGGTGTAAATGCTTTGATGGTGATAATCGGCTATACAATTGTTGGCAAAATTAATCCACGTTCCACACAAACGTTGTAATTGCATTGACAATGGCAGTCGACGACTTGAACGTTGACCGATTAACATGCACTCGACACGACTAACAATTAAGATCCAGCACCGTGGGCGTACCCAATTACAATCCCATGGTTTATAAACAGAAGTATAAGATGCAAAATAAACATGAAGAAACCAAATTCAATTTTAATACCTTTCTTTTTCCACATTTTCCATTTCTTTTAACTTTCTTTTGTCAAAATTTGTACATAAAACCCCCAAACTAACAACACTACCCAAAATCACGACAAACGCGTGCACAACCACCGCGCGTGCTAAAACTCACCACCAATAAATTCTGCCAGCATGTCATCGTCACAGACCCCACCAGTCAAACCACCATTGACCAGCCAATTCCCATTCTCCTCCGCCTCCATCCACCCACGCGCCTCTTCCGCACCTCCATCCCACGCGCCACCATCACCAACCACCACACCAGTACTACCTGCTCCTATCCCTGCCATATACGAAGTATCCGAATCCGAAAAGGACGATCCACAGAGCTCCTCATTGCCGTTAATCGTAATGTAGGAAGCTGCCGTTTGAAATATCAACGGATGCCAGTACGGATCGTCGATGAACTTCACCTTCGTTGGATACGTCTTCTCCGTTGATGCTTCGAGGAAGTTTGATAACTCCATTGCGTAATCTTCGTCGTCGTTTAACAGCCATGACAACAGCTCATCGGCTCCGCTGATAACCGTAGTCTCGTCCTCCATTTCTTCTTCTTCTTCTCTCACACACTGATATATATAAAATATATATATATATATATGTATGTGTGTGAGTGTTTGTTGTGTTGTATATATAGAGAGGAATGTGTGAAATGCGTGTTGGAGTGAGATGATATGATGGATTATGACGGTGAAATGACACATGATGACAAAACTATAGGCAAATAAGTGACAGGGTGGCACTAGGATAGTGACACGTGGAAACGCAGAGTAAGAATTATGCCTAGTGTATAAAATTAAATCTACAATTTTGTGATGAGACAGAATTTTCATACATCATTATCAAACTTCACACTGTTTTTTTATATATAGACGGATTATATAGGTTGAAAAAGCCGTTGTTTTGCATCACCTTCGTACATTTGTTAGTCATGCATGATTTATATGATCTATATAGCGATCTGTACTGTTATCATGAGAATGATGTATAATTATATATAAATTACATGTACATAAACTTGAAGAATTAAACTAAGGTTATGTGTTGTGGTGATGTGAAGGGGTGTTATGCCCAGTCATGTTACCAAAGAGGGCGCGGAGCACTGATAGGATGGGAGAGAAAGGGTGCCACCTTTTTGGCGTGTAGATGATTGTGGGAGTGAGGGCGGGAAAGAAAATGAAATCTCATGCTTCTTATTACACCACTCGTTGTCACACGCCTCAAGATTTTTTTTTCAATTGTAAGTTTAAAAACACCACACAATCATATTTACATGACCATAACATATGTTAATTGGTGTGAATAGAAAACCATTCACTGCCTACCCACGTGAAGCTAAGGGTGGTCAGGGCATAAAGCGCAAACCAACACATCAAATAACAAACATGACATTAATAATTTAGACTGAAGTGACAATAAAGTGCAAACCAAAACATCAAAATAACAAAAATGAAAAAAAGAATAAAAATACATAAAGTAAGAATCTACATTGACGTGTCAAAACCAATCAAACAATATGAATGAAAACTCACAAATTAAAGTAAAGCTGAATTTATCGATAAAACTTTGTCACGTAAACGTACAATAAACAATACACGTGGTACAACCCACGCATCATGATGACTCTTTTCATCCAATAAACCAAAGCCACGTGGCTACTACCCAATAACGTAACAATTATAATAATATTAATAACTTCCTTGGATCATCGTTCTGCTTTAGGTTTCAATCTCCAATTTCCAACTTGATCAGTCAAATTTATTCGAGTACAGGTATGTCATCAATATATCAATAATCAATCACCGATCTGTATAAATTGAATGTTATATATGTTGAATTTAGATAATATGTATGTATGTACATTGAACAGTGTTTTACTTTTAGGGCTTGTTTGAATGGCTGCTCCCGGTGGACCTAGACCGGGTAATTATAACCCGAATTCGATATCCGATAACATCCAAAACCTACAGATTAACCGCCCTAATCAACCACCTAACCTTGCCAATGGACCTAGAGGTCCACCTCCTTTTGTGCAATCACAGCCGCTTGCCTCTGGACCGAATCGTCCCGGACCTCCACCAGCAGGTGCCGTTCCGAGAGACGTAGTCCCGCCGTCTGGTGGACCTCCACCTGGTCCATTGCCTCCTTTCGTGGCGGCTAACCGGCCTGCTCCTGGTGGAGTTGCAGGTCCTCCTGGTGGTAATGCACCACCGCCTGGTTTAAGGCCGGTACCGGCTGGACCGATACCTATGGGTCCTCCTGGTGTACGTCCTGGCGCTGCAGGACCGCCACTAGGTGGTGGTCCGATGAGTAACGGTCCGCCGGCATTTGGACCGCCACGTGGTGTGCAAGGTGGTCCTCAATATCCTCCGGGTGGAAGTATGCCAAGACCATCGACTGGACCGCCACCTCCACAGCAGACTATGTCATCTTTTCTTGGAGTTCCGGATAATCAACCGAGAGGGCCGCCACAAGTAGCACCACCTATGTTTTCAGCTCCTCCGAGAGGTGGCATGCAGCCACCTTCCGGGCCACCATCGTTTCCGAATCAGGGACAAGGTATACCACAACCATCTGCAGGGCCACCATTGTTTTCAGCTCAGGGACAAGGTATACCACAGCCATCAGGTTCACAATTTGGGGCTCAACCGTGGCAAATGCAATCACGACAAGTAAGTTTTAAGTTGTTTTTAGGACTTGTAGAGGGTCGTTGGATCTGTATTTTATAGTTGATCAGTTCAAGTCGCAATAATTAAGGCTTTCTTAGGGATTGCTTATTTAAGAAACTCACGTGTTTATTTACATTTGGACTTAAGAGTTCGTAGTGGATATTGAACAGCTTTATTTTGTTAACAATTGATAGCCGCATGCAACTTTACACCAAATAATATAATTTTGGAAATAAAGGTGACAAATTACTTGTAACGTATTACGTATGTATAAACCTTATATTGTTAAAAGTGCTAAGAAAAGTACCAATACAAACACCTAAACTTATATTTTCTATGGAATGGGTTATTGATATGGTGTATAACATGACATTTCAACGAAATTTTATTCTACATGATGCCAAACCGGGTCCTTTTTTCTCTCCTAAAAAATTAACATTTATAAGTTTTTTTCAGAATGCACCACCTCCTCCTATCTCTGGTTCTGTACAACCGCGAAGAATGTATGGCATGGCTCCACCTCTTCCCAATCAACAATCCATGGCTACAATCTCAACTGCAATGGGCCCTAGTGGAAGTGGTGTTTCAGGCCCATCAAAAATTGATCCAAACCAAATCCCGCGACCTGTTTCAAGTTCTACAGTCCTTACGCATGAAACTCGCCTGGGTAACCAGGCCAATCCTCCACCGGTATTTATCTTAACTTTACTGTTTGTTTTTTGCTCCAGTTTCAATCCGTGTGTTTATACTGTCTTGTTATTTGATATTCATATATGTATGAGGTGGCAAAATGAGAGGGTAGGTTAACGTTCAAAGTGGTTAACTTTTTGTACCGTTCATGGCGGGTTGTGTACCAGAAACACTTTTTGTTGGAACTTTTATTTATTTATTTTATTTAATAAAACCTTATGGATTTTTGCCGAACTGGCACCTAAGTCTCTGAATTTTATTTTTGCATGATTAAATGTCTCTTATTAAGCCTTAACGATGAACTCTCTGCATTTTATTATTAACATAAAAGTTCTCTGTTGCATAATAACATTCCTCGACACAAAATGCATGATCAAGTTCCTAAACTTTATATGTTGTTTTAATATTGAAGCCTGCTACAAGCGAATTTATTGTAAGCGATACTGGAAATTGCAGTCCACGGTACATGAGGTGCACCATTAATCAGGTAATGTGTATTTCTTTTCATACATACTTTTTTACAAAATGTTTATCTTGCTTACTTCAGTGTAGAGTCATGCTGTTTCTTTTTTCCAGATCCCTTGCACTTCTGATCTTTTAAGCACATCAGGCATGCAATTGGCTCTTTTGGTCCAGCCCTTGGCCCTACCTCATCCATCTGAAGAGCCTATCCAAGTAAGACAAAATTCTTGATAGCAAACCTTAGAAAAGTTTATGTAGTGTGAACAAATAAACTATGAGATGGTTAATGCATGCAGAGGCCATCCAAGTATTCAAAGTTTTTCGTTAAAGGCACCCATATATTTAAACTACATTATAGGCTACCAAATATGTATCTGGTTTCGTTTTTACATGGGTGGCCTCTACATACATTATCCAACATATAAATGATAAATAAAGATTGGAGAACTGTTCAATGGTACCACGTGTTGTGGTCGTAGTGCTGCTACAAAATGTTATAACATTATTGCCCTTAAGTCGTAGTGATACTCGTTTGCTTGCATTATACTTTTTTAAGATTATATGTTTTGTACTTTATGATTCATTGAAGTTATTGTTTCTTAAATCTGAACTGAAAAGTTATGAAGTTTTGAATTTGTGGCATAGTTGATTATTCTTAAAAAGGCAAATATGTGCTCTACTTTTGTGACCGAGGGAATACTTCTAATTTTTCTTTCAGATAGTTGATTTTGGTGAAGGTGGTCCTGTTCGTTGTTCACGCTGCAAAGGCTATATCAACCCATTTATGAAATTTGTTGATCAAGGAAGACGTTTTATCTGTAATTTTTGTGGTGAGTGTATACACCATGGGTGAGACCTTTGGCTCGTTTCCTTTTAAGCTAATATTTATTTTACTCATTTGACATGGTCATAAGTAAACGAGTCGGAATTGCCACCTTGCTTACACTTGTACTCTTTTTCAGGTTTTACAGATGAAACACCTCGTGATTATCAGTGCAATTTAGGTCCAGATGGCAGGCGAAGAGATGCTGATGAACGGCCTGAACTATGTAGAGGAACAGTTGAATTCGTTGCTACTAAAGAATTTCTGGTTCCATTTACAGTTTTCATTTTAATATTCTTCATGTTTATACTACTATTTTATTAATAAACTATATTGTTATATTATAATATTATTATTTATTTATAGGTACGTGAGCCAATGCCTGCTGTATTCTTTTTCCTCATTGATGTATCAATGAACGCTTTGCAAACTGGTGCAACCGCAGGAGCATGCAGTGCTATTAGCCGAGTTCTTGCTGATCTTCCAGTATGTTAATGTTACATTTTGAAAATCATTAGGTGATATTAAATAATAATAGTAATTAGATAAAATCAACTGCAATTAGTTTTTATGCAGCAAATATGGAAAATTGATTATTAAAATAGCCAGAATTATTTTCTATCCAAACATTAAAAACTGGTTATTATGAATTTGAGTATCAATGATAAGATGACTAGTTTTGTGACGTATAAACTAACAACAGTTGATTTATGATGTAATAATACGCAGGAGGGTCCTAGAACAATGGTGGGAATGGCTACATTTGACTCGACAATACATTTTTACAATCTGAAACGTGCATCACAACAGGTTTGACTTAAGTGGAAGCTGTTATTTCAGACCTTAAAAGATAATTTTACTGTTTGTGCTCAAAACTTGTGCATTTTGCTGTTGTAGCCATTAATGTTAATAGTTCCTGATGTTGAAGATGTTTACACTCCTCTCCAAACTGACGTTATTGTTCAACTTTCTGAGGTAAGTTTAGTTATTCAAATAGAGTTAATTATCATATTTCTAAGCTATAATTTATATTGATATCACTTTGTTTTATTGTAAATTATTGATCATTACAGTGTCGTCAGCATCTTGATTTGTTGTTGGAAAGCATCCCGACTATGTTCCAGAATAATAAAACTGCTGACTCAGCTTTTGGTGCCGCGATGAAGGTACTATATTTGATTGTCTAGATAAGTATATTTTGTTTCTGATTATCAGGTTATTCAGAGGGTCAAGTAATTAGTTTTGGATAAAGCTATCTGTTTACCTCTAAACTACTTCTGGGACTTACTCCGATCTTAAAAAAAGAAGATCCTTTTGGTTATTTTTTCAAACTACAAAAGTATATCCAAACAGTATATTCTACAACTCACTATTAAACCTGATTATCTGATGTTGATTATTTAATATCAGATACTCACTTTCAAAATGCACATACCACCTTTTTGTATCCGTTCAGCAGTCTATGCGACTATTGCGAATTTTTTGTATTGATCAGGCTGCTTATCTGGCAATGAAGAATACTGGAGGCAAACTTTTGGTATTTCAGTCAGGCAAGCTTATTAAATTTCTGACCATATCTTTGTTTTTTGAGGTTTTAGGGGAAGAAACATAGTATTTTTGTCATTGTATTGACCTCAGTGTTATTTTGTTTCAGTCTTGCCTTCTGTTGGTATTGCTGCTCTTTCTGCTAGAGAAGCTGAAGGAAGAGCTAATATATCTGCAGGAGAGAAGGTATAATTAACAAATCATATCCATGTGTTTGACCTACTTAATTTAAGCTAGCAACACTGACAGTGAAAATCGAGGGTAAACTTGTAAATGGTTATTTTGTTCTTAAACAACAGGAACCTCATAAGTTACTTCAAGCAGCAGACAAGGCTATGAAGTCACTGGCTATTGAATTTGCAGAGTATCAGGTGAAACTTGCTCTGATTCCATTTATTTGTATCATTTTTATCTTATTTACCTTTTCACATATATTATCATAAACGTATTCAGGTCTCTGTTGATGTATTCATTACTACCCAAAGTTATGTTGACATTGCTTCAATCTCTGTTATCCCAAAGACAACTGGAGGGCAGGTAGTCATCATAGAATCACGAAATCCATTCTTTAATTTCAGGTTTATTTTTGATAATATGCACCCTTTTTTCAGATATATTATTATCATCCTTTTTCGGCACTTTCGGATCCTGCAAAACTTTATAACGATCTTCGATGGAACGTCACAAGACCACAAGGTTTTGAAGCAGTAATGCGTGTTAGATGTAGCCAGGTGAGCAAAGTGGGCCAGACAGGTTGGGCATATGGTAAAATTGTCAAATTTATTAAACTTTCATTCTTTTGTTTCTTGCCTTTGATTCTGTAGGGCCTTGAAGTACAAGAATATTCTGGAAACTTCTGTAAACGCATTCCCACAGATGTTGACCTACCTGCGGTTCATACTTCATACTAAACTCTTGACTCTCAATTCCAGACTTGGGAGATTTCAATATTTGTTTTAACTGAACTTGATTTATTGTAGGTTGATTGTGACAAATCAATAATGGTAACTTCGAAACATGATGATAAATTGCCAGATGGCACAGAGTGTTCGTTTCAGTGTGCACTTCTTTATACTACTGTATATGGTCAAAGAAGAATACGTGTCTCCACTTTATCATTGCCATGCACAACTATGCTCAGCAATCTTTTCCGATCAGCTGATTTAGACACCCAGTTTTCATGTTTTCTAAAGCAAGGTATTCTAATATGATTTTCATACTTATTAGCTGATTATTTTGACTTTAATCAGTTATAATGTTTTGATGAATGTTTATATAGGTAAATATTATAAAGACTAATTAATCTTCTGTCTGTTGCAGCTGCAAATGAAATCCCTTCTACCCCATTGGTGCAAGTGAGGGAACGTGTGACAGAACTTTGCATTAGCATTCTTCATTCGTACCGAAAGTTTTGTGCAACGGTTTCATCTTCTGGACAACTTATTCTTCCTGAGGCACTCAAGTTGTTGCCTTTATACACACTCGGTATGTTTTTTTTAATATGGTGTTTTTAGAAGCTTTCGTACCATCACATTTGTAACTACGCGAATTTACCTCAATTATTTCTTATTCCTTGATTTTTAGCTTTGATTAAAAGTATTGGACTACGAACGGATGGGCGTATAGATGACCGATCATTTTGGATCAGTTATGTTACTCCACTCTCTGTGCAATTAGCAATCCCTCTTGTATATCCTAGAATGATAAGTGTTCATGACCTTGACTTAAAGGTAATAACGATCCAAGTTTACAAAATATTATAAGATATGCTGTGTCTAGTGAGCTTAAACGGGCATTATTCCTGTGGATACAGGAAACCGGTATTCCTCCACCTATAGCACTGTCTAGTGAACACGTGAATGATGAAGGGATTTATCTTCTTGAAAACGGAGAGGATTGCTTAATTTATGTTGGAAATTTTGTAAATCCTGATGTATTGCAGAAGCTATTTGGCTTCTCTTCTGTTGACCAAATCCCTACTCAGGTAATTAGTTATACTGGTTGCGTGCATTAAATATAATTTTTTACACATAAAGTAACTGTTTTGTATCCAGTTTGTACTGCAGCAACATGACAACCCTTTGTCAAAGAGGCTAAATGAGGTTGTGAATGAGATACGAAGCCAAAGATGCAGCTATTTGCGGTATGTGATTTTTGTTATTCAGGATTTTATTTTATTTTTGTAACATGTTTTCATTTTGTTCTCAACTGTCTTGCGCATCTTGAAAACAGGCTAAAGTTGTGCAAGAAAGGAGAGCCGTCAGGTCAGTTTCATAACATATTCGTAGTTGTAAAAAAATTCAATATATCACTTTACAGTTTGTTGGTATCTGAAATACCCTTTTCAAGTCTTTTTTACTTTTTGTCAAATATCCAAAATATCATTCAACAAAGATAAGATATAAAAAATCTTGCAAACAAATTATCTCAATTTAATCTATAGTTTTGTGATGTAAATTTTTATTTCAGGAATGATGTTTTTCTCGTATATGGTGGAAGACAAATCTGCAAATGGTCATTCGTATGTTGAGTTCCTAGTACATGTACATCGACAGATTCAAAGTAAAATGCCTTGATTTTGTCTGTCTGCTGACACTTGTCAGTTTTGTTTGAGTTTTGGGTCGGGTTTGGTGAGTATTTATATGGGGGCATAGTTGGGTTCAAACCGAAAGAAACAAAACTGGAATGCAATTTAAAAATTGATCTTTGTCTGTTTCACCCATAGTTGAGCAAAGTTTTGTTAGTTTCATCTGATTGGCAAATTGTAGCATAAACAGCCTTTTGTTTTGTCATGGTCATTATAATTAAAGATATATCGTTTGTTAAAAAGGGAATATTTATGTGTCGTTTTTAATGTGAAAATAAGTTGATTTGTGCTGTATACGGAGTGTGGTTCGTGGTGCATCATGCCCCCCAAGCTGATCATGGTGGGTAATTATTTGAAATTGCATCTAATAGAACATTACAGTGTGGAACTAGAGAAGTGAATGCATTCTTTTAAACAATTGATTATGGTTTAAATGTAAGAAATTAAAGACATTGAACGTGTATGTTAATAAAAAGCTTTGCCTGTTGGAAAGTGGCAAAAGCCCTCAAGTTCTTTTCAATTCCACTTCTCACATTCCTCACCTCCGTTAAAGTCTTCCGATAAAGTCTGGGCAGCTACATAGTGGTTTTGGCGCACGTGTGTGCTGATGAGGACAAGTGTTGGCGGTTCCCTCTCCGCTAGATACAACCTAAGTTAATCAACAAATAATACCTTTTGCTAAAAGCCATATTTTGAAATTGATATTACAACCTACAAACAGTTATTGAAACGGTTCTTCAGTTATATATAGTGAATCGGTTCGGTTTGCTTTCTTCATTTATAAAAAGAGAATAATATAATTATTATGATTTCTTTACTTAAAACAAGTAATCGTAGAAGTCCCGAGTTATGCTATTTCTTTGAAACATATTTATAGGGCATGCAACCAATTTTAAGTGGAAAACTGTGAGAACCGTATAAGCGGTTCTACATAGCGCATGAAATAATCATATTATGCACCACACTTATAAGCACTATATACAAGTAATTATGTGATTCTCTTTGTTCTCAACTGTTTAGTGCTCACAATTTTTTATTAACTGAAGTTGCCTCAAAAGACATGAAACATGACACCTCCTGTTTGCTGCTTGTTGTGTGTATTTACAACTATACCAACTACCAAGAAAAATACATTTCAACACCTTTTATCTGTACATTCTACGCAGCAAATTTTCCCACCGACGGTTAGCGGGTCAGGTCAACCATGGTCAAAGTAAAAAAACCTAACCCAAAAAAGTCAACGTGATCGTGATAAGAACCTCATAAGCTCTCCATAATCATTCATACTACCACTTGAAAATCTCTTAACCCTCTCCCAAATCTGCAGCCGTCTCCTCGGCCTTAACGGGCCCGAACTCGAGCCCATCCTATACGACTCTACATCTTGCCCAAGACCCGAAAACCCGCTCTCCACATCGATTGGAGACTCGTAGCTTTGATAGGTGGACCGGGATGGGCCTGGGCCCAATCCCGGGCCTGAGTACGTACTGGCCCGTGGATCAAAGTCCATGGAGGTCAGATCCTCTTGGCTACAACTCCTCGAGCCCAGATCCCGTGTTTCTTCACACTCGTTACAAACCAGCTTCAATGCCTGAACCACCTCACCCATGAAGGGTCGGTGTGACACTTCGGGCTGCACGCACATCGATGCTATTGCTGCTACTTTAGCTATACTATCGAATGGAACTTCAGGGTTTAGTGATGGGTCAATAAGCAAGTTTAGACCTTCGGGTGTTGGGAGTAAGGGCCGGGCCCACGCCACTAGGTTTTCTTGGCCCGGTGGCATTGACATGTCAACGGGTTTTCTTCCTGTAAGGAGTTCAAGGAGAACCACTCCATAGCTATACACGTCACTCTTTACAAGAAGATGACCCGTCATCGCATACTCAGGTGCCACGTATCTAATATAGTTTATAAAAAATCATCATTAGTAATAATAATATTATTATCAACCATAATACATAAAGCTCTCATTTTGAAGGAAAAGAATGTGTACCCGAAGGTGCCCATGACACGTGTCGAGATGTGTTGGTTTTCTTCATCTAAAGCGGATCGGGCCAACCCGAAATCAGAAACTTTAGGAGTAAAGTCATGTTCCAACAAAATGTTGCTTGACTTAAAGTCTCTATGTATGACTCTTGGGCTTGAATCTTCATGCAAGTAGGCGAGCCCACGGGCCGCACCCAACGCTATCTTCAACCGAGCCCCCCAATCCAATGGTGCGGTTTCCTTATCGATCCCTAAATAACAAAACTTTCATTATAAACTGTTTTGATAAATAATCCACATTCCCAAACACTCCCTTAACCCAAATTTGGATAACATTACCGTGAAGATGAGATTCGACACTCCCATTTGGAATTAGCTCATAAACCAAACACCGGTTTTTTTCCTCTGTGCATATTCCAAGCAACCGGACCAAGTTTCGATGGTGCAACCGGCTGAGCATCTCAACTTCAGCCAAGAATTCCCGACCACCTTGTTGGTCGTCACGTTTAAGCACTTTGACCGCCACTTTTGTCCCATCTTCAAGAACACCACTATAAACACGGCCAAACCCACCTTCACCGAGAACCCCTGATTCGTTGAAATTATCGGTTGCTTTCTCGATTTCGCTCGAACTAAAAGTCTTTGCGGTCCCATTATAAGCTATTGTAGACCGGAATGACAGTGAAGCCGACTCTGGCCCACTCGCTGTCATCGATCCACCAACACCTGCAAGTTTTGACATTTATGGTCAAACCACTCAAAATCGAAATGTGACCAACATTGTTACATTAATGTTTGAGATTACCTGATGATTTTGTGAGAGAAGGTAAAGTAGCTGATGTGGGTCCGGACTTAGCTGCATGATCCTTACGTTTAACCACCAGAACCCAAACCGCAACACCGACTAGAACCACGGCTACAGCTGCTGATAAAGCTATTATTGAAATCACACCACCACTTAGCCTATTGCTATGCCTTAGCTTACTCAAATCAGCACTATATGGCTTTAAGTCCCTACCATTGTTGCCATGACCGTAGGGTCTACCATTTTCGTCATTACCAGAAGATGGCATAGGTGGTGAAGGCGGAAGACCTGTCAAAAACCAAATAAAATAATAAATGTAGAATATAGGCGAGGTTTGACTTTTTGAGTTCAAAGAAGCCGATTCTTGAAAGTTATTAGTAGGGATGACAGTTTTGACCAATTTACTTACATATGTGTAGACTTAGAATTGGGTTTTATCTCAAACGGGCCAAAAAAAATTAATAATTTAGCAAAAACGGGCCCAGGGTCTTATTTTAATGCAGACACCTCTTGAATCATTTAAGACAAAGTAATAAACTTTTGTTCATAATTTTTTTGAAGAAAATGAATAATATCGTGCTTCGGGTTAACCGGCCCAACCCGTTTTGACCAATCTTAGTTTTTTTATTTATTTTTATTTTAAGCAAGTGTATTTCCAGTTTTCTTTTTGAGGTGACATACTCAGACCCATTTACTTAAAAAATGGTAGATTCTGGTCGGAGTTTATCTAAGCGGGTAGAATAAAAAATGTAACTAAAAGAAAGACGAGTCAAACGGGTTGAAAACTACCTGTAGAGTATATTTTTAATGCATACAATCTCCTAAGTGGTTTACTCATATATTAAGGATAGTAAAAATTGATGTCTTATATATTTGTCAAAAAAATTAGAATATTAAAATAGACAAAGGTTGATGGGTCAACCCGGCCCGTTTCGATCCTTACTAAAACTGGCTCATTTCAACCCAACCCCATCTGGCCTGTCTATCTTACAATATCTAAACTATAAGTACCTGGATACTTCACGGCCAAAGCTTTATAATCGACAAAAATGGTGTAATTGATAGGCACTTGTTTCGAATATAACTTTTGAGCAATTATAGATGCTGCATAATGATCAAACTTTTCACCAAGGGGTACCAAATTAATCATAGCAAGCGTCTGTTCTGGATCTGGATCGTATTCATTTGCTCCCATGATCCTAACCTGACTTGGTTCCATGAAAAGCCCGGAAGCCATTTCAAATGCCAGCTCAGATACCAAAGGAAAAAAGATGAACAGTGAAACATTGAGCCTGAGTTCAACTTGCATGGGCAAAACACACTTGCATGGTGTTCCGGGAGGTGTGCTGGTCAACGGTTCTGTGCATGTCATTGATGAACAATCTGCAAAATGATAAAAGTCAACTGCATGGATCGCTGAAAGTCAATGGTTCGTTATAAGCACGCGATTAAGCTAAAATAGTGTAAAATTCATTATGGCAACTTCATGTTACAAAAATCACTTTTGAAGTTTTTGCAAGATCAAGGCCCTTTTTGAAACATAACAAAGAGGTCCTTTCGTTAAAGCTTAGGGAATTATCATTCGAAAAGGAAAGATCTTTTTGTTAAATTTTGAAAAGTCCAGGGATATAATTTATAATAGTAACAAAGTGCAGGGGCTTTATAGTTAATTTTTTAAAAGTTCAAAGATTTAATTATGCAAAAATACCAAACATGTGCAAAAATCAAGAAATCTTGAATATTTTCTTGATGGGACAACTTCATCAAAATTTCAATACATTTTTGGTAAAATGTGTGTTGACTGTTGAGTTTATATACCTTCATTGGGAGGTGGAGGTGGTAATGCTTGAAGCGGCTTCGGAATCCTTGGTGGATAATGAGGAGAAACTTTTGGCGAAAATACCGGCACTATCAAGTAAAAAATAAAATAAAATAAAATGAGAAACTAACAAGAAAAAGACTCATCCCAAAAGTTGAAATTTTTACTTGTAGTTGGTACAGATGGAGAAGTTGTATGTGGAGAAATGGAAGGTGAAATAGAGTTTTCAACCGGAGGCACCGTTGAACCTGAAAATCAATCGATGTGCATAAGAGATGAAAATAAAAAAAAACTAACTTTTTGCTCACATGTTGCAGAGAAGACATATGAACATCTAAAAAAAATTCTGACCAAATTACACATTTTGTACTTTAGGTATATACCAACTAAGCTGGTTACAAAACACATAACACATTACGTCTGTTTGACTAACTGGCCTAAACTTTTTCTGTTAGTTTTTTACAAAATGACTGATTTGTCCTTACACCTATAGGACAAATGTGTAATTTTTACAAGTATTTAGCACATGGGCGTACACATACCTAAACTTGGTGGTGTAGGAGCATCAGCATGGTGCCTTGGATGATTACTCTCTGGGCCCGCTGGCAGTGGAGGGTTGTGGTGGGTTGGATTAACCCTCGGGCCTGGCGGCGGTGGTGGATACACTGGCGGTAAAGATGGCGGGGGATGAGATTTTATAGGCGGAGATTGAAAACTTGAATGTGGTGGTGGAGCTTTATGCACAATTGGAGCTACACGAAAGAAAAAAAGAAAATTATAAATTATTATCATCAATAAAAAATAAAGGGCGCTTTAGGAAACCTTTAAGAGGAGGAGGTTGACTTGGAGCAATATCATTTGATGTTCGATTTGGAGGTGAAGGAAGAACAGGAGACGATACCGGAGAGGCATGAGGGTCTGCAAAAATTTGAGTTTAGTCAAAGGTTGACTGTTTAGTCAAATATTTAAAATACACCTAATCAGATAAACCAACCTGGTAAGCTTGGAGGCGGCATGGATGAGTTATGGTGTGTTGGCTGCAAATTTGGCGGTGAATTGCTTGGAGGTAATGCAACAGGCACTGGATCAATAAATTAGAAAAATAAATATCCGAGAGATTAAAATTTTTAAAAGTTGATATAAAAAGTAAAGACAAATCTTTAATCCACCTGATAAATTAGATGGAGGTGGCGCAAATACAGGGTGAGGCGGAGGTACGTTTACTTGGGATGCTTGTGGTGGCAATGCAGCAGGCGCTGTGATAATAATTTTTATTAAAAAATAAAAACTATACAATCCTAGCAAGTTTATATTTTAATAATAAAAGTATTCATGAAATGAATAAAAAACAAAAAAATCTAGTTCACCTGGTAAATTTGGTGGAGGCATGGTTAATGAAGGGAGGCTTGGAGGTGAAGCCCTTGGTAATTTGGTTAGCGGCATAGGTGGTGAACTTGGTAATGCGCTTGCTGGCATAGGCGGTGAGCTTGGTAATGTACTTGGTGGTGTAGGTGGTGGATTCGGTAATGTGGTTGGCGGCACAGGCGGTGGACTTGGTAATGTGGTTGGTGGAACAGGCGGTGGACTTTGTAATGTGGTTGGCGGCATGGGTGGTGGACTTGATAATGTAGTTGGCGGCATGGGTGGTGGACTTGATAATGTGGTTGGCGGCACTGGCGGTGGACTTTGTAATGTGGTTGACGGCATGGGTGGTGGACTTGATAATGTGGTTGGCGAAATGGGTGGTGGACTTGGTAATGTGGTTGGCGGCATGGGTGGTGGACCTGGTAATGTGGTTGGCGGCACAAGCGGTGGACTTGGTAATGCGCTTGGCGGCGAACTTGGTAACGTGCTTGGCGGTAATTCAACAGGAACTGCATAAGCAAATAACATTTCAACAACTATTTATATTTGCATATTAAAACAAAAAAAAATGAAAATTTCATTACGTGGCAAGTTAACAGGCGCAGGTGGTACAGGCAATACAGGGGATGTTGGCGGTGATGCCACTGGTGTTCTGGTTGGCGGTGGTGTAATAGGCTCTGCACATTATATGTAATACCATCACACTTTAAAAATAGTTCTTGATACTTGATACGACAACAATAGTCATAATTATACACGTCAGCTAACCAGGCAAAATGACAGGTGGCGGTGCTTGAGATATAGATGGTGGTGCCGCTTGAGCCACAGGCGGTGGACTTTGAAGCACATTTTTTGGTGGTGACGTTATTTGTGCTGCATTCAAGACAGCCCAAATTGTTATAATAAAAGTTGAAACTAACATCAACATAAGTTTTTAAAAATTGGTAAAATACCAGAAGCAGTTGGTGGGTAGACCGGAGATGGAGATGTGATAGCGGGTTCTTTTTCGGGTTGAGGAATTGGCGGCACAGAAATGGGGGCGGTTGGCGGGATGACTGGCGGGCCTGGTGGTGACCGGTCTGGGATTGATGCAATTGGTGCTGCAACTTGGAAAAATATTGCATTTAAACACAAAAGTCAAATATATAATTATGATTTTGAAAAATATTACATTTGACCTCAAAAGTCAAGTATACCTGCAGCATCTGGTGGTGGTTCATTTAGGGTAGTGTTTGGAGATGATGAAGGTTCAAGACGCTTATTTCCTTCGGGTCCCGATGCAGACCCGAAAGCTGAAAGAAAATTAGGAAACTTAAGTCATATAAACGATAATATCTCATCAAACCCTGATTATAAATCTACCCGATTAACATTCTATTTACATATTCCCACAATTTAATAATCAAAATAATAATAATAATAATAATAATAATATCAAGATTAATCAGAAATGTGCTCAAACACAAGATAATCCCATATGAGTTTTCAAGATGATGAATCTGCTGTTCTAAATTGTTCAAAAGTGATCGGCTTTATGGAGCTTATGATCTAATGATCAAATGCAAACATGTTATCCTTAAATTGCAAAGATTCAAAATTTATATATCCTCATCAACCCTTGATTATTAAATTACCCAATTAATATATTAGCAAATCGTAAAACGATATAACAACTTGCAACATCAAGATTTATCAGTAATGTAGCTCAAGAACAAGAATTTATCAGACTCACCCAAATGGTTATTCAAGAAAAATGTCAAGATTATATAAATTGTTCAAATTAACATTATATCTAGCATGTTTACACATTTACTAATCCAAAAAAAAAAAAACAACAGCTTTCCACATCAAGATTCAAAAGTTATGAGTAATGCAGCTCAAACACAAGCAAAATGATCAAGAAAGTACCAGAGCCAAATGGGTTATCAAGAAAATGTAAAGATTTGATCTAAAACCTATAAAAAATCCAAACTTTGAATAACGGCAAAAAGGGAATTGATCACCTGAAGATTCTTGAAGCACCAAAGAACCAACAATGGAGTAAACTTGCACCACCAAGAAGATATACTTGACCATCAGATTCATCTCATTAGAAGATGAATCAGTTATTCCCAAAACTCCAATCCCAAGTATACCCAAGAATAATCAAAGCAGAATAATAATAATAAAAATAATAATAACTCTTGTTATTAATGATAATAAATAGCCTGAACATGTAAAAACTTGAAGCAACAATAAAAGAAAAGAGAGAAAGAGAACGAGAAAGAGAAAGAGGTACTGAAATTAGATCCCACAAACAGTGAACAGCAAGCAACAAAGAGAAAGAAAGACAGTTGCTTCAAATACTCTAAAAAGGCTTTCAGTTTTCTTCTTGTTATTATTATCACCAAGGCTGAGGGGTGTGGGGCTCTAACGGGGGCGCGAGTGGGGGCTCCAGCCAATAATATTGTGACGTGTGGCAGAGAGAGAAACTGGATAAGATGGGTGTTGGAGCCCCTGCTGGAGCCCCTGGCCCTGGTTTGGAGGGGCTCCAGCAGGGGGGCTCCAGCGGATTTTTTTTATTTTTTTATAAATATATTCAAAAAACGTATTATTAAAAAAACTCATAAATTATTAAAAAAAACACACATTAAAAAAAACACATTAATATCTAAAAATAAAATAAAAATTAAAGTATTAAAAAAACATTATTCTTATTCTTCGGCTTGGTCTTCTTCGATCAACCTCTTTCGGATACGTTCCTTTTGCTTTTCCATCAGCATTTGATCGACCGGATTTAGGTTACTGAAGTCTCTTGTAAGGAAGTCCAAATCTCTCATTCGACTTTTTTCTTTTTTGTCATTAGAGACCACCTCCATGGTTTTGTTGAATTTATTGAGGGATTCAACAAGATCGACGATGTTTACGGCTCCCCCCTCAGCCGGTTTTTTCCCCTGCGTCCCGTCCCAATGGCCGCCTCCTCGGCGGTGAAGACGTTTCCTCCCCCGCAATGTTTAGGTCGAATCTAACGCAGCAATCCGACCCGGCAGAAGTGCTATACGCTCCAGACGAACTAGTTTTAGTCCGTTTCGGCCCTACTTCCGCATCATGGTCCGGCGCCACAAGCTCAACCCACTTGGAACACCTTTTCAACCTCTCCCACAACTTTAAATCGTCCCACGTCTTCACCGTCCCATACCTCCGCAAACACTCCTGCCTCCACTCTTCGACAGTGAAATTGTAAACCGCCAAATCATCACTGCCACTTGGTCTCATACGACCGGCGTTCCTGTTGAAAAGATTAGTAAACAAGCCGACAAATTTTCTGATTTCGGACCACCGACCCGAAATCATATCGGCGTTTCGCTCTGTACTCCCAACGAGCATATAGAACGTCTCCCTAACCTTTGTCCAAAAAACCTTGCTTTTTTGGTAGTCGGCTGCAAAATGAATAATTAAATTAGATTTCCAGTTAACTTTTTTATTTAACTTTTTTATTAAAAATCATTTTTAAAAACGTTAAAACAATTACAGCAACGCCGATCCTCAGAAATGACTATCCAAGCCCGACACAAGGCTTCCTTCTCATCCGATGACCACGGAGTGGTTTTCCGTTTCATCCTCGGAGTCGAAGCCGGTCCCGGCCCGTCCGTTGCAAGTTGTTTTTTCCGGTGGACGCGTCTTCTTGCTCCCGTAGCATCACCGTGTGATTCTTGTGTCTCTGGAACAACAAAGTTAGGAGACGGTTGTATGTTGGATGGTTGAAAGCCGGATGTTTCTTGCGGCCCCGTATAAAACATCGATTGGTCTGGTGACGACCATAAATCGTCGTAACTATAATCTGAATCTAGGTTTGGGTACCAATTTCCAGACATTTTTGGGTATTATATAGGAGATTGGGATATTATATATGAGTTTGGAGATTGAAGTTGTGTTTGATATGATTGAAATGGGTTGATTTTGGGGTATTATATAGGAGTTTTTAAAGGTTTTTTTTAAAAAAAAACCGAGCTCAACGGCTCTTTTGGGCGGGCCCACCAGCTTTTCCTCTCTCTTCTCCCGCGACCACACTCACGCCTGCCTGGATTTCTGCGCTCGCGCCCCGCTCGCGCCCCGGTGGTGTGGGGTTAGCGCCGGGGGGCGCGAGCGGAGGGGCTCACGCGCCCAGGTTATCGCCCCACACCCCTCAGCCTAAAGATAATTGACAAAACACTATTATTATTATTATTAACATCAAAGCATAGCAAACTGTTCTGTTGTCTGCAGAGCTGATTCTTTAAGATTAACAGCATCATGTTACAGTTTCAGACAACTGTTTTCTTCAGTTTTCAAGAATAATTGACACCAAAAAGACAAATATTATTTTATAAAAATGAACATATTCTTGTATGTAAACTAGCCCAAGATAAAAGGATTAAAAAAACAGCACTTGAGACAATCAAGATTGGTTCTTTATTGTATAAATTTACAAACTTTTAACAGTTTTAAAGAATTAATGAAGAGTGTACCAAACAAAGATTATAAAAAAAAAAGTTTGGTGGATGTCTAAAATGGAATTTTCTTGAAATTCTGAAATATAGAAAACCCCAAAATATAATTTGTTATAAAAAAAAAAGCTTAAAAACAAAAATTTTAGGAAAGTAATAGAAAAGGGTTACTTTGATGGGGTGAATTAAAAAGAGGTTGCTTTGACCAGTTTAATGGCTAGTTTTTAGTTATGATGTTGTCATGTGTCCGTTTGCATTTGACAACTCACCTTGTTTGTGGGTGAATATATATCCAAATCAAGATATGGATTTTATGTTTGTTTTATTTTTTTTATTTTTTTTTTAACTTTGATGTAGTTCACCATCACTATTTTACTTTTATGCATGTGATAAAAGCTAGCATACTTGTTTCAAGAATATTCATGTAGTAGTTATATATGATTTTAAATTGGGTGTTAATGGTTTCTTTTATTGATTGAATCCGGTATATACTCGAAAAGTTTGTCAAATAAATGAACTCAAACGTAATGCGGGTTTTACAGATTCACACAAATACAAGTTATTTAACCCAAAATATTCATTTTACTTCTTATATACTAATAATAATCTAAAATATAATTTTGTAAGGAAAAAAGGGAAAAAATTATATATAAATAATTACGTATAAACTAATCTACCCAAACACAACTCATATAGCTAAACATGTTTATGGGTTAGAATGCAACTTAACGAACTTGTTTAGATTAAACTTAACCCACGAATTTCGTGTGTTGGTCCGTTTGTGTTATTAAATCACACCATTATTTGGATAGTTTTATGATTTAGTTAACTTTAAAGTTTTTAGAGTTTATGAATCTAAGCTGGAATATAATTAGGCAAAAATGTCAACACACGTGATTGTGCGGTGCATATTTTTTCATCACACCTTTAGTACACTATATGTGGTGTATGAATTATCGTGTGGGAAATATTAACCCTAGATCTAATCCTCTAATCCCGTGGTGCTTAACGCAATTTTAGATAATCCTTTCCGAATCAAAACCAAATCATGGTGTATGGTTAACTTTTGTATTGGTTTGATTTAAATTGTGAGTCTTAATGTATCAACCTCACTTGTTGCAAAGGTCGCCAAATGGCTATATAGTTATCATGTTTTGTTAAGACACAACATGAACTTAGTTAGTAGGCACAACATTAATCTAGGAAAGTGGTTTCACCAACAATACCTCATCATACATAAATTACAATTCTCTTATATATAGTTATTATATAGTCACCTTGTAATAAAAAGCTTTGGTTAATATCATAAAATGTTAAAAAAAGACTTTTAGTTTTGCACGAAATAATCATTCAACTTAATTTGGTAAGTCAAAGGCTTGAAGTCGTTAAAACTTATTTATAATTCATTGGTATTTACTAAAATGTACTTTTTATTGACAAATTAGCCAAAATTTGATCCTTTGCAAAAATTGTATAATAAAATTTTATTACATAATATAAATTTAATTTTGAGCCCCGTATGCTTTGTTTTATTTGTGAGAAGTTTGGTGGATCCATCATATCATATCATCTCATCTCAATCTCCACTTAGAAAATTTTGCATCTTTATAAAAGTGGTGACGGACACACTTTTTGCCTTTAACAAATAAAAGTAATTAGCCACATGTTCATCCTTAGATATACTATTAAGAATATGATGATAAAACATAAAGGTAACACTTTTGTGGTTAGTTATATCATTTATATCTTATATATAAGTCGGGTGATTAAAAATGAGTTCAGGTCAATATAAGTCAAAGTAAAATTAGTCGTTATTAAAAAGTAATAATTTGATGTGGGTCTTAATAGGTTTGGACCAAAATAGACTCAAGTTGAATGAGTTCAAGAAAAAAAAATATAAAAGTACGTTTACCTACATCATTTTTATGGTGACTAGTGGCAACAAGTAAATGTGATGTCCATCGTTGCGGTTAGGATGAGGTGGTGGTAGTTTCTATTGTGGCGGAAACGATGGTGACAGAGACGAAGGCGATAGTGGTGGCGGTAGTGATAGTGGAGGTGCAGGCAATGAAAGTAGGCGACGATGGTGTCAATGGCCGTATGGTTGGTGACGGTATCGACGGTGGTGGCACGGTGAAGGTGTTGACAACGGTGTCACATCTATACAATAGAACCTCTATAATTTAATACTCGATATAATTAATAATTTGTCTGGTCCCAACTTGGGGCCAATACAAATTGGACCCTAATCGATAAAATAACAAAATATAATTTTTTTTTGAAATCCCAATGTAAATATATTGGTCCCAACAAACGGTTAACGGAGACAAATAAATGATAATGCGTGACATTTGAACGTATTCTATTTAACAAGTTTTGCAATATGATCAGTCTTAAACATCGACTATCTGACTATATTGAGTAAAGTTTTCTAATTTGTCACATATGAATCCACGTACATTCAATTTTTAATTTTTTTTCCTTACATCAACTCATTTTTTGAACAATGGGTCATACTTATCACCTATAGTTATACGGAATTTTAAGTTTTAACACCTTGACTCAACTTATAGTAATTAGATACACAAAATTATTTCTCATATTAACTTAATGTTCGTATATCATGTTTTTTATAATAGTCACAAACTCATGCAATACGTAACTATCAACTCATTTTTTGATGTATGTTTGAAGTAACAAACACAACGTGAGACAATGTAATGAATCCTATTAAATTTCAAGTGTCATTCATAAATTTCTTTTCATGTATATCGATCCTTTATAGCCAAGCAACGTAAGATATACATTTATATAACATGTCCTCTAGTCTTGTTCTATAATAATCTATTGTACACATTTCTCACTTATTAATTAATTGTCTCTATATTTCTTACTTATTGTTCATGACTTCAAGCATAAAATGGCCTATCGACGTCATAACAATGCAAGCTTACCGTGTCTGGCATCTTTTACATGACCATCCAAAAAAACAATTTGGGATCCCCATCAGTCAACTCGTGCCGGTTAGCAAGGAAGCGGATTATTACAATTTAGAATCAGTGATGTTATCATGTAATATGAAGTACACATTTGAGGAGGCGACGTAAAATACACACAACACCTAATACACTTAACGACGTGCACATCCATAATAACATTGATCATGTATGCAATTACATGTCCAAACTCCAATCCTCTGACGTAGTCTTATTTATACTACATTGGTTTCGGTTCGGAATACATTTAATATTATTTTTAACAACTTTCGTGTTTGTCTCTTCACCCCCATTAACCAACCTCTCATATGTCACTTCTCTTTTAATGAAAACACGCCCTAATTAAGAACACGAATATGTCATATGCTAGAAAAGTTGAATTTCCATACGAGCGTGTTACACGTATACATAAACTTGTTTCATGCATTCACTTTTATGAGATATGTGAATAAGCGTTTGACGATGATACACAAGATAAAACAAGTGCGAAAAATAACTCAACATATTGCATTACATTAAAAAAATTGTTTGATCGTGATATGCATACTTGAAGCAACATCACATACATATACATACATATAGAGTTGTGTATGTTTGTATATGTTTTTATGACATTTTCTAGACATTATATTGTTTCCTTGTAGTGACTTGTGTCCATGCTATATATCAATCTAAAAGTTAAAATGTGTTTGCTTATCAATAATTGTTACAAATATAAATTTTGTGATTATTTTGTTATTTTTAAAATTTGATTAAACTATGAATTAGACAAATCATTAGTATGCCAATATTGTCTCTTTGCACGTGTCAAAAGCCCCATCATGAAATTAGATTCCTTGTGTTGTATGTATTATATTGTATTGTAATGGTCATCTTAGCATGTGATTATTTGTATGGCCACCCAATATTTGGTAGGCTCACTTTGTCACACCCCTCAACTTGCAATTTACTATTTTGATCCAAAAGGTATATTTGTTTGCATATTTAAGTATTTTAACCTTGTACCAATCCAATGTTGAACGAATAATCTTTTAAAATCAATATTCTTCATGTGTAACACCGACTCTTTTTTGTTACTCGACCGAAAACTTTTTAAATGTCACCCGTATTTGATAATAACACTTACACGTACATGTTTAACCATAAAGCTATAATTTTATTTAGGAGTGTGAATAAGCCGAGCCCGAGCTTTATTAGGCTCGAGCTCGTCTTGTCTTGACTTTCTCATGAGTTGTTTTATCAAGCTTCGACTTCGTTTGCTTATTTTATTATAATTAGTTTATATATGTTTTGAATTATTTTATTATATTTGAGAAAATCCTTAAATGAGCGAAAGCTTGGCTCGAGCAAGGTTGTGCAGTTTGAAATTAATATATATAAGTCTAAAAGAAATAAAGCTTAAAAATACATAGGCTCGACAAGCCTAAACGAGTTTCCTATACAAAACCCGAGCTCGGACTCGATAACTAAACGATATTTATTTGAGGCTCGGGCTCGGCTCTCTTGCACCCCTTATTTTATTGATACATTAATGATGTTTATAGTTGTACCCTTAAGGTCAGAACTCATAAGGCATGCATCAACATATGTTTCTGTTGCATCCCACTTCATCGTGTCTCACATGAGACAAACATCATACTGCTAAAAATAGGCTTCGGTGACTTTAAACACATTTCAAGGAAAAGCATGAATTATTGAAAAGAGAAAAACTAGACTGTTGTTTCTTTCATATCCACAAGGAGATATAATACCTACATACATGCATGTAAACGAATCGAATAAATACAACGAAAGTTTGTTTGTTTAACCTTAAGAAAATGAACGCAACCGAACATGTATAAAAGAGTATCAGGAAAATAAAGACCTAGATAAGGTAAATATGAAATAATTGTTGTTACATAATTCAATTTCTACATTTACTTTCAATTTACTAAACTCTGTTGAAAGTATGAAAAGTGTTGAAATGAATGGATATATATTTGTGATGAAATATGTAAAGGGTTAAAAACAGAGAGCATGTTCTCTGAAACATGCTTCACATGGGCTGCTTGGGTCCTTCCAAACCTAACACAAACCAAAAACTTTTATCATGTGATCAAAATAAAAGACTTGCAGATTCTCTCTACCTTTATAAAATCAATTCTCATGCTCTTTTTCTTTATATGAATGCACCATAGGAATGCAAATTGGCCCAACCCATAGAAGAGTAGTATTAATTAGTTGGGCTTTTATTGGGCTGATTTAGAACATGATGAAATGATACCATTAACAAATCTGTTTTGAACTCTAATTGAAAGAACTTAAAACTTTTGATAAAATTTGTGAAAAACCTTAAATTTTATTAATTAGTTATAATTAAATTTATTACGTTTTTCTATTTTTTTTTTGTATATTTTGTGAAAAAACCTTGGGCGAGCCTAAGCTCGGCTCGAGCTTGTGTAGTACCTTAAATTGGCCAAAGCTTGGCTATGCAGTGTGAACTTAATGGATATAAGTTCAAAAGAGGTTAACCTTAAAAAATACACATGGCTCGAGCTCAACAACCAAACGACCTTTATGTGAGGCCTGGGCTCTGTTGGAGCTCGAAAAAGCTTTGCTCGTTTTGAGCTTTTTATCGATCCGAGCTCTAATATTAAGCTTATATTATATCTTTATGACTAAAAATCTGGTTTTTATATATTGCAGGTTCCTGAAACTGCAATTTATTTTATTGAAGACGAGAAAAAGGCCCCGGCAGTTTGAAATTTGCAGGTGAGTGTTGGATAAACTTCGTATGTATTCGTGATATAAAAAAGTGGTGTACGATCTTTTATGCACAAAGTACATTGTTAGTTGAATCATAATGGGCTTAACTTTGTACTACAATGCAAGTCTATGAAAAGACAGACCTGCATATCCTATGTTTGGATGAACTATCCTGTTTATGATTATTTTGATTACCAACTTGCAATAATTTTCGTATCAATTGCAGCTACATTGATTTTAAAATGGTTTGATGAGATTATATGTTTAGCTATGTTGTAACAAATTGAGATACCTTTCCTCCTATCGATTCTTTTTTCTCGAAATTTATCTTTTAGTTTAATCTTCAATTTTAAAACGAGAACTAAACACTCGGCAAAATGAAGTTTACGACTCTAAGTCCTAACAATCAAATGAACTATGTTGGATTTTTATCTTTCGATGTTAGTTATGGTGCAGGTTAAAAAGGTTCAACTACTAATTGGCAAACACTATACTTTGATAACACAGTCCAACACAAAAATTTCACAAGTCAATACAATTATGCTTCTTAAAAGTTTTATTTTTGTTCCAGGTACCAAAAACAAGAACACAACATAGTTCTTCAGAGAGTCATGCTCTATGCATATTGTCCTTTAAGAACCCCAAAACAACCGACGCTAACTCGTCTCTGTGGTTGGTGTAATTATGGTTAGCCCCTTCAATGATTCTTAACTCATGGTTGGGTATGATCTTGGCAAACTCCAAAGCATCTTCAACTGGAATGATCTCATCAACTGATCCATGAACGGTCAACACCTTGCAATCTTGGTCAACTTTAAGTCCCGCTTCATGCATGTTTGTGTTCAGGCGTTCCATAAGACTTTCCTCTGTCACACGATATACTAATGCTCCTAAATAAGCAGAAAAAAGTTGTAATTCCATTTCCACAGATACGGGTCAAAACAGATAATCGTAAATGGTTAAACCTTTTCTGGATTTGATGTTAACAAAACCATCTTTTTTCACTCTTTCCAGATTTTCTTTTCCCAAACGCTCCTCAATGCCCCTATCCATCTTATATCGACCAGACAAGTTTACAACTGTGTGAATATCGTGATGTAAAGACGCGTATAAAACCACCACATTCCCACCTGCAAAAAGATATTATTTTGTTAGCTCTGAAACTAATAACCATGTTGGCTTTCAATGTTAAAAGTCAAATTAAAATTGAAGATTGTTTGACCTCAAGACGTAAAATTGGCTAAAAAAACATACCTTTACTATGTCCAAGAATTGCACTTATAACACGATTTTCTGCAGTGCAATGTTGGATTACTGCATGTAAGTCATCAACCTCCTTACGATAATTACCAAATTGAAATATTCCTTCACTTTCCCTGAAATCCAAAAGTTACTAGAAAACATTTTGGCTTACGGGTTCAAATAACCAGAGCTAATTTGAAAAATGTTAACCATTTAAATATTAGACTTATAACATAGTGCCCCTGCTTATAGCATGTACATTTAGTTTTTTTTTTGTAATTAGATAGTTTCTTGAAACTCAAGAGGATTCATATTTCATACTAGCTTTGAAATTGGCAATTAGTCAATTTGACTTCAAAAGTCAAAGTCCATCATTTAACATTTTCACTTACCCGTTTCCTGAAAAATCAAAGCGAAAAGCACTAATCCCGTGTTTCTCTAACGCAAGAGCGAGTTCCACCATCATACTGTAGTCCTGGAGAAAGAACAAAACTCACAATAAGAAGTGACAACTTTAACCATAAACAGGTTAACGATCAAAAGGGCCGAACAAGGCTAAATATGTCGAAAATCGTGCAAAGTGTAATCTTGATGCTTCAACCTCTTAAATCAATATATTGAACATCAAAAGTAATTGAATAAGATGTACCTTTGAGTCTCGGAAGCCATGACACAAGATCACAATTTCTTTGGACCCCGTTTCGTGTAACAGACCAACTAGTTTTTCACCATACTTGTTTTCTATAATTATTCTGTTCTGTTCAGTTTCAGTCCCTGAAACAGTTGAATAATAATGGATGATAATCCCAAATCTTGCAGTATAGCTTTATAAATCAAACAACTTTTATCCTTGTAACTAGTACATCCCATTTGGCTTATCAGTTATAACTATTAACGTGAAAAGGGGTAATCTTTTTAGTTGAAATTGGCATACACTAGCATTATTAATTCCAAAGTGAAATGGGTTAATCTTAAATCAGAAATGAACACTTAAAGCAAGTATCTTTAGTGTAAAATTGAAGTGGGTATACCGAAAGATTGCCTGAAAAGTAAAAACTGACCTGGGTTTTGATCGGAGTTTGCAGCGGTGGTGGTGGAGTCTCCGGCAGCCATCTGCAGCTTAATTATTCGTCGTCTACTGCTAGTGTTAAGAGTGAGAGTGTGAGAGTGGTTGTTGATGGATTTGAGTGTAGAATCTGATAATGATAAACAAGTAACGTTTACTAATTTGGAGGGTGTTAAATAATAATAAACCATATGAACCATTGTCAAGTGTCAACCTTTTGGTTTGGTTTCGAGAATATTAATGTTTTATTTATTTAGTTAGCTATGTGGAGCATATGAAAGCTAAATAGTTAAGCGTGGCTATCAAAAACGAATCAGTGAGTTCTTGGATGGCAATTCATCAGGGATAATATATTAATATTGGGGGTACGAGAAGCCGAATGTTACAGGTTATTACCCGTTGGTCGGTTGATCACATAAGTGGTGTATTGATATTGAGCCATGAATCTTGATGATTATAATAATATGATTTGTTATTTAAAACAAGTCATCACCAGCTTAGCATACTTGCCATCAAATAATCATTTAAGCACACTTCAAGATAATTATATAATTCTACATCCATACAAATACTTTGCTTCAAATTTTATTTGGTTCAAAGAACACAAAATGGTTCCTCAAAAGGTTCATATCCTATGCATATTGGCCATTATGAAAGACAAAACAACAGAAGCTAATTTGTCTCTTTTGTTAGTGTAACCATGGTTAGCCCTTTCAATGATTCTTAACTCATGGTTAGGTAAAATCTTGGCAAACTCCAAAGCATCTTCAACTGGAATAACTTCATCAGCTGATCCATGAACAGTCAACACTCTGCAATCTTGGTCAACTTTAAGGCATGCTTCATGCATGTTTGTGTTCATCCATTCCATAAGACTTTCATCAGTCACACGATACAGAATTTTTCCTACATAAGCATGAATATAGTTTTGTAATTTCACATACGCGTTATATCATAACTGTTTTTATTAATTTAACTTTTTTGGATTTGATATCGATAAACCATCCTTTTTTGAGGGTTGTTTATAAATGTTAAAAGTCAAAATCTTGAGGGTTGTTTGACCTTAAAAAGTCAAACTGTAAAAAATATATTTATTTTCAGTCACAAATGAAACTTAAAACAATGTGAGCAGTGAGCACTCAAAAAGAGTTTTCTCAATGTTAAAAGTATAAAACTTGAAGCTTTTTTTTACTTCAAGAAGTCGAAACAGACAAAATGATGTACATACCTTTACTGTGTCCAAGAATTGCAGTCACAACTCGATTTCTGCAGCAAAGTGTTGAGTTACTGCTTTTAAGTCATCTACCTCTTTATGATAGTTACCAAATTGGAATAAGCCTTTACTTTCCCTGAAATGTAGAATTCGCTTTACTATCGTAACGAATCAGCAGAAAATATATGCATTTTGACTTGCCCGTTTCCAGAAAAATCAAATAGAAAGGAACTGATCCCTTGTTTTTCCAACGCTAAAGCAAGATCTGCCATCATAATATAATCCTGGAGACAATGAATCTTTCAAAAATTACAAATTCATTTCAAATAATGCATCAGAATTCTAAACTTTTTTCAAGAAAGTGTTTTCTGTTGTTGCAGCAGCTTAAAGCTGATACTTTGATGCAATATTCTAGTTATTTAATAAACTTATTCCATTTAATTCATCTTATATAACTAAAGATTCAATATTTGGAACACAAGAAAAGAAAATAATTACGAACCTTTGAGTCTCGGAAGCCATGAGCCCATGGCACAAGATTGCAATCTCTTTGTACCACGTTTCGTGTAACAAACCCACGAGTTTCTCGCCACAATTGTTTTGTATAACTATTCTCTTCTGTTCAATCACTGAAGCCAAAAATTCAATATAAGGCATATATATATTATTCTAACTTTGATGTTAAATGAGATGGTTTTGAACCATGACACAAGATTACCATCTCTTTTGACCACGTTTCGTGTAACAAGCCCACTAGTCTCTTCTGGTCAATCCCTGAAACGTTCTCAAATATTGTAGGATCAAAACTGCAGACGGGTTAATCATACATTCAGAACTTAACATTTAAACCAAAAGTGAATTTAGCGTGAAACTGAAGTGTGTATGCTGAAATATCGCCTGCTTAACTCTTTGAGAGTGGTTCTAGACTGGTTTGAAAATATGATAAACAAGGAGTCTTAGTGGTGTTTATTAAATTGGAGTATGTGAAATAAACTATGTGAATCACGCATCACGTGTCTGCCGGCATTTAGTGAGCTTACAAAATGTGAATGTTTTGTTTATGCAGATCTCAAGACAACACATGCAGAACACATCTCATTAAAGTTTAATGGTGCATAACTGACTTAAGTTTCAATAAATGGTGACAGTAAACTTATGGATATTTAAGCAAATTCATATTTACAGTCAGGAATCAAATTTTAGTTTGGTCTTCAAGAAATCCAAAACAGCAGAAACTAATTCATCTCGGTGGTTGGTGTAATCATGGTTCGCCCCTTCAATGATTCTTAACTCATGATTGCGTATGACCTTGGCAAACGCTAAAGCGTCTTCAACTGGATTGATTTCATCAGCTGATCCATGAACAATCAACACACTGCAATCTTGGTCAACTTTAAGTCCAGCTTCATGCATGTTTGTGTTCAGAACTTCCATTACACTTTCCTCCGTCACATGATCCAACAATTCTCCTAAATAACGGATCAGTTGGAAAAATAAAAACATTTAGGTAAAAGAAAACCGCTCAAACGGGCCAAAGCTTGCTCAAACGACACACACACACAAATATAATTGTATATGATTAACCTGTTTCAGATACGATGTCGATAAAACCATCTTTTTTAAGTCTTTCCAAATAATCTTTTCCCAAAAACTCTTTGAACCTATCCATATTATAACGACCAGACACATTGACAACCGTCTTGATATCATGATTTGAAGATGCGTATAAAATGACCTCACTCCCACCTGCAAAAAGATTTTCCAGAAAACAATCAGGATAAAGTTTATATCACTTTAAATGCAAGTTGCTAAAGAGCAGTACATTTAGTTTTACATAAATTTGAAAATGAAGCCAAATAAGCTAAAACAACATACCTTTACTATGTCCAATGATAGCACTTACAACACGATTTGCTTCACTGAAATGTTGGATTACTGCTTTTAAGTCATCAACCTCCTTACGGAAGCCACGTTGAGGTAAGCCTTCACTTTCGCTGAATAATTGTCAAAGAAGATTTGCCAAATTTTGTAGAAATATTAGCGTGTCATTTTTGTACATCATGTGGCATGTGATAGGACATTTAATAATGAATCAAAATCTGGTAATGAATTATAACTTAGTTTCTATCATCCTATAAACGCTATAGAATTTACCCGTTTCCTGAAAAATCAAAGCGAAAGGCGCTGATTCCATGCTTCTCCAATGCAAAACAGAGGTCCACCATCCTACTATATTCCTGGAGCCAACAAAACATCCCACAATATGTTAAAGAAAATAAATATAAAAACATTGAACATGAAAAGCGAACGGAAAGGTAGCATGCACCTTTGTAGCATGGAAGCCATGGCATACGATTACAATCTCTTTAGATCCTGTTTCATGTAACATTCCCACAAGTTTCTCGCCGTTATTGTTTTTTATAACTATTTTCTGCTGTTTAATCCCTGAAAACATGTAAGACTATCTAGTAAATTATCAAGGTAAAAGTAGAAACTGGATTAAGATTACCCATCTAAAATACAATAAACACTAACTAAAATATTCTATCTAGTAACTACCATTACATAACTAACTTATAGGATAAGAATTACCCTATAACTTTCAATAGTATGCAATTTTGAGCAGATTGCATCATACTATATTTCTTGTTCAACTTTGTTGATTCTTGCAAATATAGATAGTTTTAAAGGTCAAAAAGAATCCTAAAGCTTCTATTAATATTATTATTCAATGGCTTAAAAGTTTTGATGCCAAAGGCGCTAATCTTTTAACTTAAAGATTGAGATATATATTCTAAAACTTTATGATCATCAGAGTAAACTTCACATAAATATAACTTACAGTTTAAAAATCATAGGATGAAATGGGTTAGTCAACAACTCAGAAATGAAGTCAAAAGCAGCTAAATTTAGTGTAAAACTGAAGTGGGTGTACTATATAGAAAGATGGCCTAAAAAGTGACCTAGGTTTGCAGAGGTGGTGGTTGAGTCCATCTTCAGCTTAATTTGTCTTCTGGTGTATCAGTATTGTATTGGAGGGTATATTTTTAAGTAGACTGAAGAGGTAGGTCCCAGCAGAGCCCAGTTGGACCCGCAAGACTCACCTTGAAAAGGGACGTCTGCGCATTTGAACCCGCAAGACTCCTTAACGGACGTCTGCGCGGTTGAACCCGCAAGACTTAACTTAAAAGGGACGTCTGTGCAGAGACCAACTGGATCCGCAGGACCCACCATGCTCAGAGACGTGACGTCCTTACGCGCAGTACGCAAGCTGTTCCCGCAGGAAAAGCCTCCCAATGGTGAAGTACTCTGCCTGTCCCCGCAGTTGCGGATACAAGCCATCAGGGAAAGCTACCTGCGCAGCAAAGCTACACGCACAAGGCACTTAACTCATAATAATTCAGTAATGTCACCTGAAGAAGGAATGAGCAAAGCCGGGAATACTCCCGCCCAAATGAGCCAGTCCGTACGATACGGGAGGATCTTTTGTACTGTACCTGACGAGGTATGGACAAAAGATCTGACCAAAGATACGACAGCTCACTGACAACAGTATGACGAGCAGCACGCTCTTGTACTGTATGTCACTATTAGCCGCTGCCTACTCACCAACCTGTCGGAGGACGTGCATAGCCTGCAGTTGGTGGAACAGGAATAGTACACAGCCGGCCTGGTCACTATCAGCCGCTGCCTACCCACCAACAACCAGCATGGCATGTGCGTAGCCCACAGTTGGCAGAACAGGAACACTATTCAGCCGGCTGTACCTTCTTGGAAACCTACCTTCGGCTATAAATACTCCAACACCTTGGAATGGTATGATCATCTCATCTTATATCTTATATCTTATACCTGATATCTGCTCTAGTTATTCTCTTAATATACACTTATATTCAAGAGCAATCTAGTCTGATTCTCACGCCGGAGGGTGGTCACAAGGAGGTACCCCCCCCTTCTCAGTGACGAGCTCACGGTGTCTGTTTTGCAGGTTGTCAGAAGAACCATCTTTGCCGGATCTAACCCCTCGTGGGAAACATCTATTTAACCCCCAGATTATCCGTAATCTGCCCGGGGTCGATTAGTGTTTCTTCATTGGCGCCATCCGTGCATAAAAGCTAGAACTTAATCCTTCAGTTCTCAAAACTTCTGGAAAGATGGTTAAAGAAACTCCGGTAACCACAACCCCAGCTACTGGGGGGAATACCGGCGACTACACAGTTTTTACGAACACTTCCCCGGTTACCCAAGCCGGAGCAAGTGCAGTAAATTTTACGAACACTACCCCAGTTACCCGAGCTGGGGCAAGTGCAGTAAATAATCGCTCACTGGGATTCACCGATACCCAGTTAGAGAGACAACGAACGAGGCTCCCCCGCCAAACACTCGATGAAGTTAAAGCGTGGGCGGAAGCACGTCAAAAAGAATTCCAAGCTGAGTTGGATGAACGCTTACGTTCACTCCAACAGCCTGAGGAATTCGGAGAGTACTTGGACGATGATTCGGAGGAATCCGATAGTGACGAAAACCCTCGTCATAGGACGAAAGGGAAGCGTAAGGAAACGGACTCCCAACCGAGAAGGCATTTTGAAGAAACATTCAAACCAAAAAACGCGGGTGGAAACCAACGTGACTTCTCAAAAACATTTAGACCAACTGTGGCAAATGCGGGAACGTCCAAATTTGCAAGGGACATTGCGGAAGCAATCGCCCCGAAAAGTGCCAAACGGATGTCCAACATCGGCACTTACGATGGTATATTTGATCCAGACGATCATTTGAACAGATTCATAGCGGGGGCAACCGTCAGTAATTGGACGGAACCTACGTGGTGTTACATGTTCCAAATGACGCTTGTTGGGCCAGCTAGAGCGTGGTTCGATCGTCTACCGGTCAACCACATCTACGACTGGGCAGACTTCCAACAGAAGTTTAGCCAACACTTCAGCCAACAAAGAAAGTATACCGAAGAGCAATTGACAATCCTCAAATGCATTCGAGAGGAAGATGAATCTTTGCCAGACTTCATCACTCGCTTCAACTCAAAGAAGCTAAGTCTGGGTAATATTAGCGAAGATATTGTTCGCGCTGCTTTTATCCAGGGCGCGAACGACCCAGAGCTCATCCGCACCTTAACGGGTAAAGATGGCATGCCATCCACATGGGATGCCATCATGACAGCAGCTAAACGCTTTGCGGAAACGGAGAAGCAACTGGGTAGAGATCTCCCCCAGAGCACAAACCTCTACACCCAGAAAACAAGAGAAGATAACGTCCTTACCGCCCGACTAAACAAAAAGCGGAAGCTAGGCATTTGGCAGTCAAGGGTAAACTTTGACACCTCATCCGGCTTGCAACATCGGTTAGGCGGAAGGGATAACGTACAGTCGAACCAGAACTCCAGATGGACGCCACTCACCAAAAGCGTCACCGAGATATTCGTCACTGAGGAGCTCCCATGGCCAAAGGCTCCAATAATCCGACATCGTCACAATGCTGATCGGAGCAAATACTGTGACTTTCACAGGACAAAAGGCCACAACACTGAAGAATGCACAGACGTGAAGGACATTGTCGAAGCATTTGTTAGAGATGGGACGCTCGCGCACCTCGTGGCGTAACGAACGCTGAGCAGGCTGATGCGTGTAGAACCCCAGTTGGGGAAAACACGAATAAAATTGCAGCTTCAATGTTGGAGACTACATACTGCATAAGCAACGAGATCCCGAACCAGGTGCATATCGGCTCGATGGCACTCCCATCCCAACAACATGGAAGGGAGCTCAATTACACAGTTTGCATGTAGATCAATTCCAAACTTTTAAAGAAAAGGCCCAGAGCCACTTCTAATGGAAATGATTCTCCTTAGAACATTGATGCTGATGATCTTACATTTATACTTATGAACTTTCCACACTGATATGCCGGTCTTCACCGCATACATAAGTGGGGAAGTCGTTGCTTGTGGAAGGCGGAAAAACCCGCATAAACACAAAAAACGGCAAACCTTCAAGCAGGTCAGTCATAGGTAAAGTTTGGTCATCCCACTAAATGAAAGTGCCGGTCCTAACCGCACAAATCATAGAGGAAACCGAACTAACCTATTGACAACCGCGCGTCGAACGGTTAATTTATTCAAAACGCTGATATGCCGGTTTTCACCGCATAAATAAGTGTAAAGAAATCGTTGCTTGTGGAAGGCGGCAAAACCCGCATAAACACAAAAAACGGCAAACCTTCACGCAAGTCAGTCATAGGTAAAGTTTGGTCATCCCACTAAATGAAAGTGCCGGTCCTAACCGCACAAATCATGATAGAGGAAACCGAACTAACCTATTGACAACCGCGCGTCGAACGGTTAATTTATTCAAAACACTGATGCCGATTTTCACCGCATAAATAAGTGTAAAGAAATCGTTGCTTGTGGAAGGCGGCAAAACCCGCATAAACACAAAAAACGGCAAACCTTCACGCAGGTCAGTCATAGGTAAAGTTTGGTGATCCCACTAAATGAAAGTGCCGGTCCTAACCGCACAAATCATGATAGAAGAAACCGAACTAACCTATTGACAACCACGCGTCGAACGGTTAACCTATTCAAAATACTTAGAAAATTTCTAACGAAAAGATGAGGAAAACCTCCACGCAGGTCAGATATAGGTGAAGTTTAGCCATCCTACCAAGTGCAAGTGACGGTTTTACCCGCACAATCACGAAGGAGGAAGCAAAACTTCAACCTATTATCTACCACGTTCAAAGGTTAACTTATTCTAAACACTTAGAAAATTTCTAACGAAAAGATGAGGAAAACCTCCACGCAGGTCAGATATAGGTAAAGTTTAGCCATCCTACTAAGTGCAAGTGACGGTCTTACCCGCACAATCACGAAGGAGGAAGCAAAACTTCAACCTATTATCTACCACGTTCAAAGGTTAACTTATTCTAAACACTTGGAAAGTTGCTAATTTAAACTAAAGTATGCATGAGCAAGTCGTATGACATTTATAAAGCAAGTCATCCAGTGAAAGTAGCGGTCTTACCCGCACAAAGATTTATATTTCATAATAATCCATTACAAGAATGGCCGGGTAACTACCCGCCTACAAGAATATAAATCTATACAATGTAAACCTATCCTAACAATGGGAAGGGATCTTAAGGTTCAAGCTTCAGGACCACTCCCTCCAAACCCACTTGTACCCGCACCATCAGTTGGCTGTGGCGGTTCAAGGAAGGTCTTTAGAATGGCTAGCCCATCATCAGCAGCAGCAACTTCGTTCACCTTCTCCACCACCGGATGCGGGAAGGCGGCATACTGGTTCACTGCTTGGTCATATACAGCTTCAGTATCCACATCATATAAAGGGAAGTTGGAAGGCGGGATGCCTTTCTCAACGAACCCTAGACCAAGCAGGAAGCCGGCCTTTTCCCCATCCTCATGAGAAGCGTTGAGGGCTGCGCTCATGGCATCGTCGTATGATGTGTCCGTGAAGACTCGATGCACAACCTACAAGAAAAAATACAAGTATCAAAACCTTTTCTATTTACAAAGAAAAGCGTAAAGATATTATGAAATTACGAATACCTGAGACAACGCTTCTCGAAGAAGCCATTCCTTGGCAACTAGAGCCTCCTGGAGGGCGGCTTGAGCTTGGTTACGGGCGCGTTCGGCTTCACTTTTGTTAAGGTTGGCGAGCAACACTTCCTTAGCAGCAGCCTCTTCAACGCCCTTTAGCTTCCGCTCAGTGTGGTCAAGCACGCCCCTCTAGTCCAAGATCTCTTGGAGCTTCTTGGCGTCTTCCATAGCCAAGGCATCATGAGCCTGCTGGAGCCTCTCTAGCTTGGCTTTTAGCTCCTCATTCTCAATGCGTAGAGGCTCGGCAACAGCTTCAGCCTTGGTGGCCCTCTCAGTTGCGTTCCGTGCAGTTTCCTTAGCCAGCCGAAGCTGTTCGTTAACAGCCTGGGCAGCCTTGGAACGGGCCTCGAGCCGGGCCTGAACTTCAACCTCGAGGGCCTTGAAGGCCTTCTCCTTTTCCGCAGCCACTGCGGTAAGCCTCTTATTCTCCTCCCGGACAGCCCGCGCCTGAGCTACTTCTTGGATACGAGCTGCTTTTAACTTGTCGTTTTCACGACAAAGCAGCTCGACGCGCGGCTGCATCCGGGCCAGGAGAATCCGAAGCTCATTGGTTAGCCTACCCTCCTGGTAGCTAGCCATTGCTTCCCCCAACGCACCACTGGGAGCTGCGTGACGAGCCCACTCCACAGGCGTGCGAAGGGTTGTTCCTCGGCGGATGTTCCATCGTGGAACATACACTTCATTGGAATCCGACACTGCAAAAGCAAAAAGCAGTTAGGAAAAGATGATAAAGAAAAATATATATAAAATAAAGGCCAAAATAACCCTACGCACCTGTAGGGTCGACGACAGGCCTGTAGCCGTCAAACCCATCACCCGAACCTAACGGATATCCATCCAAGAGGTCAGGCAGATGAGAAGGAGGCAGAGATTGCCTTGACGCCCCAACCCCGGACATACCTGAAGGACCGGCCGTAGTCGCTGGCGCCGGAGGAGGCATAGCGGAGGCCGCCGCGGTAGAAACCAGCGGAGGTGAACTCACCAGAGGTGAACTCACAACCGCGGCCGTGGCTGCGGAAGAATCCACAGTAACATTCACCGCCGGCTCAGTGAAAGAATCAGTGAATATGGCACTGACAGCCGGCGGAGATGTCGTCACAGTTGGAACAGTTGGCTCAACTGGGTGAGCAACTGAAGCAGGCGTAGCCGCCTGGGTCATCGCCTCAGGTAGGTTGACCAAGCCTACCGTCATAGGTCCGGAGGTGCTCCTCCCCGCTCCACCCTGGAATGCGGTAGCATCCACGCCTGTACAAAGAAGATATAAGTATAATGGCGGAAAGATATGAAGTTAAAAGTAAAGGAAGTTTGTACTTACGGGTTTTCTTGAGCCTAAAAGTGCGAACAGGCGGGGACGAACCCGATGGAGCCGGCCTCTTCACGCCGCTCACCGTCGTCGTCCTGGGCTGCTCGGAGGTGACAGTCGTCTCAGCCCCCGGAGCAGTGGTCTTATCACCAACAGGGTTCCCCGCCACCTCCTCGCTTTCGGTCTCTGAATCAGACCGATGCACCGGATCGGCAGTGGAGGCAACCTTCGCCTTCCCCTTCCCGCCGGCAGCCTTCTTTTTCCGCACCAACGGAGGACCATCTGCGGATTCCTCATCAGAAGATGACAAGATTAGAAGAATTCCAGCAGAGGTTTCAGCATTGAGAGGTCGAGGGTTGAATAACTCCTTACCTGGCCGCGTGGCGCTCAGAATAGGGTGGCCTGGCGGGTAGACCTCCACAAACCGATCCCTCGTTTGCTCCAAGATGGGCAACTCGTTCTCATCGAGAGCACGAGTACCCATCCGAGCAGGACCATCACTCTCCCGCGGCTACAGGAGAGACTGCAAGTCGTTTCCCTCTGAAATAAAAAAAGAAACAGTTAGAAGAAAAACCTATATCAACAAAGAAGACAGAGCATACCGTAAGGGACAGAGTTCAAACCGTATTCGAGGACGATGGGAATCTGGGACGCCTCCTTCCACACCCGGCTCATCCCAAACATCACCATCCCAGACTCCGCAAAGCGGTACACCGGAGTCTGGATCCGGGTGGTTGAGGGCGTGAAGGGCGGAGAGTGCTCTCCCATTCTTAAACGTCATCGCAAGGGGGACGACGAGAGCGGAGATATAAAAAAACTCCCGCTTCCACGACCGAAGACTGCGCTCGGTTGCGCAGATCTTCAGACCCTTGATCCGATTGACCAAGGTATACCACCCCTGGATGCACCTCCAAGAATAGAAGGTCATCAGGCGGTCAACATGGGGCTCCACGCCCAGAATGAGGCACACCCACTCAAAGTGGCGGATCTTGACGATCGCCATCGGGTGTACCTCCGTCAGATGCACACCGTGCCTCTCCAAGACACGGTATACAAACTTCGTCAATGGAAACCTGAGATTCCCATAAACGAAGAATGCAGCGTACACCCCTATCTTGCCCTTGGGGGCATCGTACACCGTCTGGTGTGGCTCCGGAAACTCAGGCTCGAACGGCTCGAGCATGAACTTCCGGACGACGTACTGATAGAGGTCGGCCGGAAGAGCACACTGGCACTCGCCAGCAGTACTCTTGTCATCCTTATCGGAAGTGGACGACGGATTCTCGACGAACACGTCAGACTCCTCGACAAAAGAAGACATTCTGGAAGGATGAAAGGCAACGATTTCAGAGAATATTCGCCGGAAATCGCTTAGAAGGAGAAGATAGAAGTAAAAGTGTGGATTACAAAGGACCCTCTCCCCCTTTATATACTCATCGCAATAAATGAGATGAATTTAATGCGGAAGAGAGAGAAATCGCAGGTGCAATGAAACTATGACACGTGGCAAAGAGCAGGCTGGCAACAGCTGTTGAAAGGACACGTGCCATTAATTTCGCGGCCACGCGCCCGAAAAATCGCGCCCACGCACCTGAAAAAGCGTCTGGAATGACCATGTACTGTCACGTCGCCATAACTTCCTGCACGTCCTGACACAGTCAGAAGAAACCGTCGGACGACGTTTCAACAGTTTGGACTGTTCTTATCCTTTCACCAACTCTTCGAATTTCAAAATTTCAAAAAGATTCAAAAGTAAGCGGGAAAATACCCCTTACCTTGGCAACCAAGAAACTATAAGACAGGTGCGAGTACAGTGTTAAGGCAAAACCCTTCACATACTTAGCACCTGCAGGGAATTGAAGCCAAGAACACCTCGGCAACCAAGTAACCATAAGACGGGTGCGAGTACAGTGTCAAGGCAAAACCCTTCACATACTTAGCACCCGCAGGGAATTGAAGCCAGGAATACCTTGGAAGTAAAGTAACTATAAGACGAGTGCGGGTACAGTGTCAAGGCAAAACCCTTCACATACCTAGCACTCCGTAGGGAATTGAAACCAAGAAGGATCTTCTGGGCAGTGCTTGCGGAAACGGGAATAACATCCCCGCATAGCGGGAACGTCGAGAACTAGATTGTTTGAACCTCCAAGATGGAATTGGTTGTTTAAACATAATTGATCACTATGTTCAAAACTACCAAAACCTCATTGAGAATCTACACAAGTGGAACTCAACGCTCCTGACTTGCGAGGAGGTTACAGACCTACCCGCATCATACCCAAAGATCAAGCAGAAAAGTCGGGAATTTCTGCACGTGACATTAGGACTTCCGCGGGAAGAATCCCCATGGAAAACCTTAAAACTAAAACCTTTTCAAAACCCCTTGTTTAAGTCCAAAAGTTCACCTCACTTATTAACAATTCATGAGAAGAACATTGGACTGGGGGGACTTGAAGAGGTAGGTCCCAGCAGGCCCAGTTGGACCCGCAAGACTCACCTTGAAAAGGGACGTCTGCGCATTTGAACCCGCAAGACTCCTTAACGGACGTCTGCGCGGTTGAACCCGCAAGACTTAACTTAAAAGGGACGTCTGCGCAGAGACCAACTGGATCCGCAGGACCCACCATGCTCAGAGACGTGACGTCCTTACGCGCAGTACGCAAGCTGTTCCCGCAGGAAAAGCCTCCCAATGGTGAAGTACTCTGCCTGTCCCCGCAGCTGCGGATACAAGCCATCAGGGAAGGCTACCTGCGCAGCAAAGCTACACGCACAAGGCACTTAACTCATAATAATTCAGTAATGTCACCTGAAGAAGGAATGAGCAAAGCCGGGAATACTCCCGCCCAAATGAGCCAGTTCGTACGATACGGGAGGATCTTTTGTACTGTACCTGACGAGGTATGGACAAAAGATCTGACCAAAGATACGACAGCTCACTGACAACAGTATGACGAGCAACACGCTCTTGTACTGTATGTCACTATTAGCCGCTGCCTACTCACCAACCTGTCGGAGGACGTGCATAGCCTGCAGTTGGTGGAACAGGAATAGTACACAGCCGGCCTGGTCACTATCAGCCGCTGCCTACCCACCAACTACCAGCATAGCATGTGCGTAGCCCACAGTTGGCAGAACAGGAACACTATTCAGCCGGCTGTACCTTCTTGGAAACCTACCTTCGGCTATAAATACTCCAACACCTTGGAATGGTATGATCATCTCATCTTATATCTTATATCTTATACCTGATATCTGCTCTAGTCATTCTCTTAATATACACTTATATTCAAGAGCAATCTAGTCTGATTCTCACACCGGAGGGTGGTCACAAGGAGGTACCCCCCCCCCCTTCTCAGTGACGAGCTCACGGTGTCTGTTTTGCAGGTTGTCAGAAGAACCATCTTTGCCGGATCTAACCCCTCGTGGGAAACATCTATTTAACCCTCAGATTATCCGTAATCTACCCGGGGTCGACTAGTGTTTCTTCATAGACCTAACCACACATTTGCTTTCAATATTTGATCTTATCAAAAGGACATATTTCATTATCTATTTTACAAGAAAAGTATAATTTTTAAAACTTTTATTGATTGGTCAGCCAATAACAATAATATTTTCTTGTTGGTTTTTAATACTTTTGATATTATACTGTAATGACATTAAACGTTTTCCATGATACATAGCTGAATCTCAACAAATGGTGACAGTAACCATAAGAACCAGACAATCCGAATTATTAGTTTAGTTTAAAGAAAACATAAGAATTATGCTCTATGCATATTCTCTTTTAAGAAAGGCAAAACAACCGAAACTAACTCATCTCGGTGGTTGGTGTAACAATGGTCCGCCCCTTCGATGATTCTTAACTCATGGTTGGGTATGATCTTGGCAAACTCCAAAGCATCTTCAACTGGAATGATTTCATCAACTGATCCATGAACGGTCAACACCTTGCAATCTTGGTCAACCTTAAGTCCCGCTTCATGCATGTTTGTGTTCAGGCGTTCCATTAGACTTTCCTCCGTCACACGATACAACAATTCTCCTACATAAGTAGATAGACAGTTGGTGACACACGGATTTAAAATTACATGTAAATGGTTAACCTGTTTCGGATTTGATATCAATAAAACCGTCTTTTTTAGCTCTTTCCAAATAATCTTTTCCCAAACGCTCCTCCAAGCCCCTATCCATCCTATAACGACCAGACAGATTGACAACCGTCTTGATATCTTGATGCAAAGATGCATATAAAACAACCACATTCCCACCTGCAAAGTTTTTTTTCCAAAAAAATAAATCAAGTTAGGGTTTAACATAACCATAAAACTAATATTCATGACTTAAATCAATGAAATAAGCTATGTGAAGCTTGTTTGAGCTCAAGAAGTCAAATAAGCTAAAATGGCATATACCTTTACTGTGTCCAATGATTGCACTTACAGCACGATTTGCTTCAGTGAAATGTTGGATTACCGCTTTCAAGTCATCAACCTCCTTGCGGTAGTTACCAAATTCGAATGACCCTTCACTCTCGCTGAATAATCGTTAAAATAGAAACATTTTGAGTTGTTAGTTATACATTTTACCTTTAAACTAGAAGGTTTTTATAGTGATTTAGATACAAGTTTTATATGCATTGGTTGCTATAATCAATAAAATGTGTACAGAGTTCCGCTCTGATATTAATCTAGTTACAATGTACCCGTTTCCTGAAAAATCAAAGCGAAAGGCACTGATTCCCTGTTTCTCCAACGCAATACAGAGTTCCGCCATCATACTGTACTCCTGGAGACAACAAAACGTACCACAATTAATTAAGAATAATTACAAAGACAAAGATTTTGGATCAGGGGACACACTACCTAACAAAATCTTTTCAAGGGGTGCACTATAATAAAAAGATTTTTACTTTACATTAAAGACACCACAAAAGGCATATAAAGCGCACTAATTCGTTGTCTTTTTGATGCTGTGGCAGCTTAAAAATGATACCTTTGATGCTATATGTTTGTCGCTAATAGTGATAAGAAGCCAACTATTTATCTAAAATTTAATAAAAGCATTGAGTATGAAAAGCAATTAGAAAAGTTGCAGGTACCTTTGTGCCTTGGAAGCCATGGCATACGATTACAATCTCTTTGGATCCTGTTTCATGTAACAATCCCACAAGTTTCTCGCGGCAATTGTTTTTTATAACTATTTTCTCCTCTTTAATCCCTAAAAACAAGTAAATATGAAATGTTATCAGGGTAAAGTAGAAACTGCACTAATGTAAGCTTTAACAACCTTGTTAAAAATGAAACAGATCTAAACACTTAACCTCTTTAACCTTTTTGCTCAAAATAAACTAGATTAATATCTTAATTAAAAAGTTTTTAATCATATTGAAAACATTATAATTATAGTTCTTAACCATTTTCGCGACCTTTTAAGTCCTATATAGTGGGGGTATGCATGAAACCGAAAAAACCGAACTAAAAGAAAAACCGAGGTTTGGTTATATGTTTCTACAAAAACTGAACAGTAGATTGTTTATTTTTAGTAATTAAATTTATGTTAATAAATATGTAACTCAAATATATTAGACCATGTGTATTGGATGGAGTCCCTAATGTGCGCGGTTTGTGCCACGCCACCGGGTTTTTTTTTTGCTAAAAGTGGTGTAGTGGATGGAGCCCCTACAAATCATTACCTTATTATTATTTTTATTATTATATTTTATCAACCCCCCCCCCCCAACACCCAAAGCGCCCCGGGGGGAAGTGTTCCCGCGCTTTGGGGGCTCCATGGGGGTGGGAGGCGCCCCGCTACGCATAGTCTTAGCCATCATGTATTATAATCAATTAGTTACTAATAAACAAAATAATTTAGATCCAAATTCATCATTTTGGGCCAAAAAAAATATTAAAGCTCAAATGGCGAAACCAAAAAAACAAAATCCGAACCGTCCACACCCAACAGTAGTATTGGGGGCTACTCGTATAAAGTTGGTTGAATAAGTTATCGGTAGGTTTCAACAAGTCAGAAATAAATATTAAAAGCAGCAAGTGAATTTACTTATTTATAGGGAAAGATGGCCTAAAAACTAACAAAGATGAAATTTTGATGAAGGGTTCATCTTCAAATCAGTCATTAACCCTAAAAGCAACTAACTTTACTGTTAGTTATATTGAATAAAGATCGCCTGAAAACTGACCTAGGTTTGCAGAGGTCATCTTTAGCTTAATTCGTCTTCTGGTGTGAGAGTTATTATCATTGACGATGGAGATGGAGATGGAGATGGAGATGGAGATGGAGATGGAGATGGAGACTGCTTGGCTTGTTTGAGTGGACTTTTGCTTAAATTTTTCAAATTTGAGGGTATCTATCCACTGAACTCAATGCCCCCATTTTTTTTAATCTTTTTTCTGTAATGGATATTATTTTACTTTGATTTGATTATGGATTGTTTGAAAAGCCAAGCCAGTGGTTCGAAAACTCGGGCTTGTGACTGCTCAATAAAAGTTAGAATAAAGGTAGCTAAAAAAACTTGATTAGAACCAACTTGAGCTTAATTGGCTCATTTTTGTAAGTAAGCCAAACTCGTCACAAGCATAAGTCAAGTTATGGCTTGGCTCGCTGGCTCGATCTTAGGCCCATTTAACTTCAAAATCAAGCTCGAGTCTAGCTGAGTTTCCTTGTTTAATTTTGAGCTCGAGCTCCCACCCTAGCTCAACTGGGCTCGACTCATGAACAATCCTCGATTTAACAAAAAATCAGACAAACCGGAATATACACTTTATAAGGAGTAAATAATATTTTTTTGTCTCAGTTTTGATCAAATTAAAGATTTATCTCTTGCTCACGTGTTGTCAAACTGCTAGACGATCGCTCCACATTCGTTCGAAAAGTACGCGTTTGGTTTCAGCTCAGTTTGTAAACGAGTCAAGACAAGCAGACCCACACTCAGCTCGCGCACAACACTTAATTATTTTGTTAAACCGAAAAACCATCTTTTTAAAATAAATGTTGTCCGAAGAGGAAAACGCGTAAAAAACAATCATGGCCTAGGGACTAAATCCGTAAACAGACCAAGAATACAATCTGTTCTTTAATAGCAAATAAACGTACCCAATAAAATCTCGCACATAGTATAATGTATCTTCAGATTCAACTGGACACAAAATAACTACGCTACATGAACCAAATATTCCAAATTATTAGTTTGGTTTAAATAAAACATGGTTCTTCAGCACTATGAATATTGTCTTTTAAGAAAGGCAAAACAACCGACGCTAACTCGTCTCGGTGGTTGGTGTAACAATGGTCCGCCCCTTCGATGATTCTTAACTCATGGTTGGGTATGATCTTGGCAAACTCCAAAGCATCTTCAACTGGAATGATCTCATCAACTGATCCATGAACGGTCAACACCTTGCAATCTTGGTCAACTTTAAGTCCCGCTTCATGCATGTTTGTGTTCAGGCGTAGAGGTAGGTCCCAGCAGAGCCCAGTTGGACCCGCAAGACTCACCTTAAACAGGGACGTCTGCGCAGAGACCAACTGGATCCGCAGGACCAACCATGCTCAGAGAAGTGACGTCCTTACGCGCAGTATGCAAGCTGGTCCCGCAGGAAATGCCTCCCATGGTGAAGGACTCCGCCTGTTCCCGCAGCCTCGGATACAAGCCATGAGGGAAGGCCACCCGCGCAGCATGGCTACACGCACTAGGCACTTAACTCTCCCCAGTGTCACCTGAAGGAATGAGCAAAGGCGGGAGGGGGAAAACTCCCGCCTAAATGAGCCAGTCCGTATGATGGAGGATCTTTTGTGTGATACCTGACGAGGTACAGACAAAAGATCTGACCAAGAATGCGACAGTTCACTGACAGCAGCATGGCAGACAGCACGCCACAGCACTGTGACCAATAGCCGCCGCCTACCCACCAACTCCTGCCATACCACGTGCCTAGCCTGTAGTTGGCAGAAGAGGAAGAGTGCACGACACGCCTGCTCTGTGTCAGCCGCTACCTATCCACCACTCACAGGCAGGGCACGTGCATAGGTTACAGTTGGTAGCGTGTTGGGCCGGCTAAACCCCTTGGAAACCTACCTTCGGCTATAAATACCCCAATGGTATGATCATCTTATCTTATCATATATACCTGATATCTGCTCTAGCAATCTCTTAATATACTTTTATATTTAAAGAGCAATCTAGTCTGATTCTCACGCCGGAGGGTGGTCACAAGGAGGAACCCCCCCCTTCTCAGTGACGAGCTCACGGTGTCTGTTTTGCAGGTTATCAGAAGAACCATCTTCCAAGGGTTTAACCCCTCGTGGGAAACAGCTCTCCAACCCCCAGGTTACCAGTAATCTGTCGAGGGTTCGACTGGTGTTTCTTCATTGGCGCCATCCGTGGGACAAGCTAGAACTACAATTTTCTCCAGTTTTTTCAAAACTTTCTACAAAAGATGGTTAGAGAAATTCCGGTAACCACAACCCCAGCTATTGGGGGGAATACCGGCAACACAGTTTTTACAAACACTACTCCGGCTACCGAAGCCGGAGCAAGTGAAGTAAATTTTACGAACACTACCCCACTTACTAAAGCAGGGGCAAGAGCAGTAAATGACCGCCTACTGGGATCCACCGATACCCAGTTTGAAAAACGAAGACTCCCCCGCCAGACTCTCGACGAAGTCAAGGCATGGGCGGAGGCACGACAAAAGGAATTCCAGGCTGAGTTGAACGAACGCTTGCGTTCCGTGCAACAGGCCGACGAATTCGAATACTGGGAGGATGACTCGGAGGAATCCGACTCCGACGCGAACCCTCGTCATAAGGCAAAAGGGAAGCGTAAAGAAACGGAAACCCAACCGAAAAGGCATTTTGGACAAGCCTTCAAACCAAAAAGCATAGATGGAAGTCCACGAGACTTCTCTAAAACGTTCAGACCAAACGTTACAAATGCAGGAACGTCCAAATTTGCAAGGGACATTGCTGAAGCAATTGCCCCGAAGAGTGCTAAACAAATGCCTAACATAGGCACATATGACGGCCTATCTGATCCAGACGATCATTTGAACAGGTTCATAGCGGGGGCAACCGTTAGCAATTGGACGGAACCCACGTGGTGTTACATGTTCCAAATGACGCTGGTGGGGGCTGCTAGGGCTTGGTTCGATCGTTTACCGGTTAACCACATTTACGACTGGGCAGACTTCCAGCAGAAGTTTAGCCAACACTTCAGCCAGCAGCGAAAGTATACCGAGGAGCAATGGACAATCCTCAAATGCACACGGGAAGAAGATGAATCTCTGCCAAACTTCATCACTCGCTTCAACTCAAAGAAGTTAAGTTTGGGCAATATCAGCGAGGATCTTGTTCGCGCAGCCTTCATCCAGGGCGCGCAGGACCCAGAGCTTATCCGCACCCTAACGGGTAAAGATGGAATGCCATCCACATGGGATGGCATCATGACAGCAGCCAAACGCTATGCGGAAACGGAGAAGCAACTGGGTAGAGACCTTCCGCAGAGCACAAACCTTTACACCCAGAGGACGAGAGAGGACAACGTCCTCACCGCCCGATTGAACAAAAAACGGAAGCAAGGCATTTGGCAGTCAAGGGTAAACTTTGACACCTCATCCGGCTTACAGCACCGATTGGGTGAAAGGGATAATGTAAAGCCGCACCGGAACTCCAGATGGACGCCACTTACCAAAAGCGTCACTGACATATTTGCTACTGAAGAACTCCCATGGCCAAAGCCTCCAGTAATCCGACATCGTCACGATGCTGATCGGAGCAAGTACTGTGACTATCACAGAACAAAAGGCCACAACACTGAAGAATGCATAGACGTAAAAGACATGGTCGAAACATTCGTCAGAGATGGGACGCTCGCGCACCTCGTGGCAAAATAAAAGCTAAGCAGGCAGGCAGGTGCGTGTGGAACCACGGCTGGGGTAAACACGAATAAAAAATCAGCTTCAATAGAGACTACATGCTGCGTAAAGAACGAGATCCCGAAACAGGTGCGTGTCGGCTCGATGGCACTCCTGTCCCAACATGGAAGGGAGTTCAATTACACAGTTTGCATGTAATCAATTCCAATTTGTAAAGAGAAGGCCAAGAGCCACTTCTAATGGAAATGATTCTCTTTAAGAATATCGAAGCTGATGATTTTACATTTATACTTTTCTGGACACTAATATGCCGGTTTTCACCGCATAATTACGTGAAGTCAGTGAATGGGAAGGCGGTCCTACCCGCACGAACCCAATAACGTGACAAACCTTCACGCAGGTCAGTTGAAGGGGAAAAAGTTCAGCACCCAAAAATGAAAGTGCCGGTCTATCCGCATGAATCATTAAAGAAACTGAATAATAACCTGTCAACAACCGCGCGTCGAACGGTTAAAACTATCCAACACTGGTGACGACATTCACATTACGTGAAGTCGTTGCGTGGGAAGGCGGTCTTACCCGCACGAACCCAATAACGTGGCAAACCTTCACGCAGGTCAGTTGAAGGAGTTCATCCCATTAAATGAAAGTGCCGGTCTATCCGCATGAATCATGAAAGGAAAATGAACACTAACCTATCGACAACCGCGCGTCGAACGGTTCAAAACAAAATTCTTAAAAAGGTAAGAAAACCTACACGCAGGTCAGGTATGGGTAAAGTTTTGCCATCCTAAGTGCAAGTGACGGTTCTACCCGCACAATCACGAAAGAGGAAGCAAAACTTCACACCTATTATCAACCACGTTCAAAGGTTAACTTATCCTCAAAAAGTAAGAAAAACCAGCACGCAGGTTAGATAAAAGTTAAAGTTTAGCCATCCTACCAAGTGCAAGTGACGGTTCTACCAGCACAATCACGAAGGAGGAAGCGAAACTTTAACCCACTATCAACCACGTTCAAAGGTTCTTATTCTAAACACTTGGAAAATTGCTATTTTAAACTAAGTATGCAAGTCATAAGTTTATAAAGCAAAGAATCCAATGAAAGGAATAACAATCGTATATTTCAATGATATATTACAACAGTGGCCGGGTAACTACCCGCCTAAAAGAAATCTATACAAAGCGAAGTCTATCTTAGCAGTGGGAAGGGACCTTCAGGATCAGGCTTCAGGGCCACCTCCGCTTGGACCAGCACCGTCAGAGCGCGGCTGCCCAAGGAAAGCCTTAAGGATGTTTAGCCCATCATCAGCAGCAGCAGCTTCGTTCACCTTCTCCACCACTGGATGCGGGAAGGCAGCGTACTGGTTCACAGCTTGGTCATAAGCAGCTTCAGTATTAACATTGAATAAAGGGAAGTTGGAGGGCGGAAAGCCTCTCTCAGCAAACCCTAGACCAAGCAGGAAGCCAGTCTTCTCCCCATCCTCATGAGAAGAGTTGAGGGCTGTGCTCATCGCATCGTCATAAGAGGTCTCTGAAAGGACCCGACGCACAACCTACAAAAGAATACAAGTTAGAACATTTTCTAATTACGAGCGGAAAGCGTAAAGAAAAAGATAAAGATACCTGAGGCAACGCTTCTCGAAGCAGCCATTGGAGGGTAGCTTGACTTTCTTTGTAAGCACGTTCGGCTCCGCTCTTATCAAGGTTGGCAAGTTGAACTTCCTTGGCGGCAGCCTCTTCGACGCTTTTGAGTTTCCTTTCAGTGCGGTCAAGCACCCCCCTCTGGTCAAGGATCTCCTGCAGCTTCTTGGCATCTTCCATTGCCAAGGCGTCATGAGCATGCTGAAGAGCCTTTAATTTGCATTTAAGCTGCTCATTCTCTTCGCGAAGCGGCTCAGCAACAGCTTCAGCCTTGGCAGCCCTCTCAGTTGAGTTTCGCGCAGTCTCCTTGGCCAGCCGAAGCTGTTCATTCACAGCTTGGGCAGCCTTGGAGCGGGCCTCGAGTCGCGCCTGGACTTCAACCTCGAGGGCCTTGAATGCCTTCTCCTTCTCGGCTGCGGCAGCGGCCAACTGCCGGTTCTCCTCCCGAAGAGCCCGCGCTTCAGATACATCTTTGGCGCGAGCTGCTTTTAACTTGTCGTTTTCACGACAAAGCAGCTCGACGCGGGGCTGCGTCCGGGCCTGGAGAACCCGAAGCTCATTGGTTAGCCTACCCTCTTGGTAGCTAGCCATGGCTTCCCCCAACGCACCATGAGGAGCGGCGTGGCGAGCCCAGTCCACGCACTCCACAGGGGTACGAAGGGTTGTTCCTCGGCGTATGTTCCATCTTGGAACATACACTTCATTGGAATCCGACACTGCAAAAGAAACAAAGGCAGTTAGGAAAAGATGATAAAAATATACAAAGGAAAAAGAACCCTACGTACCTGTAGGGTCAATAACAGGCCGATAGCCGCCAAACCCATCACCTGAACCTAAAGGAAATCCATCCAACAGGTCAGGTAGACGGGAAGGTGGCATAGATCGGCGGGAAGCCCGGCGCGTACCTGATGGTCCGGCCATCGGTGCCGGTGGCGCAGGTATAGTGGCAGCCGCTGTGGTAGCCATTGTTGGCGCCACCTCCTCAGCAACAGTAACCGCCGGCTCCGTGAAAGATGCTGTAAAAATTGCACTCACGGCCGGCGGAGACAACTTCTCAGCTGGAACAGCCTCAGGAAGGCTGGAACCAGCGGAAGCAGGCACAGACGCCTGGGTCGACGCCTCGGGAAGGCTGACCGAGCCTTCCCTCATTGGCGGGGGAATACTTGCTCCAACTCCACCCTGGAATGCGTCAACATCCACACCTGCACAAGCAAAAGTATTAGAAAAATTTATTTGAAACAACAAATCTAGACAAGAATTATGGGGGCACTTACGGGGTTTCTTGAGCTTGAACGTACGGACGAGCGGGGGCGAACCCGATGGAGCCGGCCTCTTGACACCGGTAACCGTCGTCGTCGCTGCCTCCCCGGAGGTAACAGCTACAGCCTCCGGAGCGGTGGTCTCCTCACCACCGGGCTCCCCCGCCACCTCTGCACTATCTGACTCCGAGTCAGATAGGACTACCGGGTCGGCCGTAGAGGCCACCTTCTCCTTGCCTTTCCCGACGGCAGCCTTTTTCTTCCGCACCAGTGGAGGACCTTCTGCGGATTCCTCAGAAGAAGAAATGTCAACTCCAGCAGCAGGCACAGCATTGAGAGGTTCAGGGTAGAAGATAGGCTTACCTGGCCGTCGGTGGCTCAGGATCTCTTGGCCTGGCGGGTAAACCTCCACGAACCGACCCGCGGTCTGCTCTAAGATGGGCAACTCGTTCTCGTCCAGAGCACGAGTACCCATCCGCGCGGGACCATCTTCCTCCCGCGGGTTCAGGAGCGACTGAAGATCGTTCCCCTCTGAAATCAACAAGAAAGTTAGAAAAAATCGAAGTCAGCAAAATGAAACAAGACGTACCATAAGGGACAGAGTTCGAACCATATTCAAGAACGATCGGAACCTTATCCGCATTCGCCGCCTTCCACACCCGGCTCATCCCCAGCATCACCATCGCCGACTCCGGAAAACGGAAAACCGGGGACTGGACCCGGGATATCTTCGAGAACCATTCCGCCTCCTCGTAGTTGAGGGCGGGAAGGTTCGGAAGCGCCTGGCCATTCTTGAACTTCATGGCGATGGGGATGGCGCGAGCGGATATGAAGAAGAACTCTCTTCTCCATGAGCGAAGACTCCGCTCGGTGGTACAAATCTTTAAACCCTTGATACGGGTTGTAAGAGTATACCACCCCTGGATGCACCTCCAAGTGTAGAAGGTCATCAGACGGTCAACGAGGGGCTCAAGGCCCAGTATCCGGCACACCCACTCAAAGTGCCGGACCTTGGCAATGGCCATGGGGTGCACCTCTGTCAGGTGCACACCGTGCCTCTCCAGAACACGGTACACAAACTTTGTCAACGGAAACCTAAGGTTTCCGTAGACAAAGAATGCAGCATAAACCCCGATCTTGCCACTAGGGGCATCGTACACAGTATGGTGGGGTTCAGGAAACTCAGGCTCGAGAGACTCGAGCATGAACTTCCTGACGATATACTGGTACAGATCGACAGGAAGAGAGCACTGGCATTCGCCAGCAGTCTTCTGGTCATCAGCATCATGAGAAGGCATGGTGGAAGAAAGATGAAAAGAGATTTCAGGGTAATGCTTTACTGAACAGAAAAATTCGCCGGAAATTACTTGAGAAGAAGAGATGAAAGTGAAAAGTGTGAATTGCAAATAACCCTCTCCCCCTTTATATACTAATCGCAATTAATGCGGTGAATTTAATGCGAAGGAGAGAGAATTCGAAGGTGCAATGAAACTATGACACGTGGCAAAAAGCAGACTGGCAACAGCTGTTGACAGGACGTGTGCCAGTAATTTCGCCGCCACGCGCCCGAAAAATCGCGCCCACGCGCCTGAAAAAGCGTCTGGAATGACCATATAATGTCACGTCACCATAACTTCCTGCACGTCCTGACACAGTCAGAAGAAACCGTCGCGCGACGTTTCAGAGGTTTGGACTGTTCCTATCTTTCCACCAACCTTTCGAATTTCAAAATTCAAAATTTAAAAAGAAGCGGGAAAATACCCCCTTACCTTGGCGAACAAGTAACCATAAGACGGATGCGGGTACAATGTTAAGGCAAAACCCTTCACATACCTAGCACCCGCAGGGAATTGAAGCCAAGAAAACCTTGGCGAACAAGTAACCATAAGACGGATGCGGGTACAGTGTTAAGGCAAAACCCTTCACATACCTAGCACCCGCAGGGAATTGAAGCCAAGAAAACCTTGGCGAACAAGTAACCATAAGACGGATGCGGGTACAGTGTTAAGGCAAAACCCTTCACATACCTAGCACCCGCAGGGAATTGAAGCCAAGTACCTCGGCAACCAAGTAACTATAAGACAGGTGCGGGTACAGTGTAAAGGCAAAACCCTTCACATACCTAGCACCCGCAGGGAATTGACGCCAGGAATACCTTGGAAGTAAAGTAACCGTAAGACGAGCGCAGGTACGGTGTTAAGGCAAAACCCTTCACATACCTAGCGCTCCGCTGGGAATTGAAACCAAGAAGGATCTTCTGGGCAATGCTTGCGGAAAAGGAAATAACATCCCCGCATAGCGGGAACGTCGAGAACTACGTTGTTTGAAGCTCCAGGATGGAATTGGTGGTTTTAACATAATTGATCACTATGTTCAAAACTACCAAAACCTCATGGAGAATCCACACAACTGGGACTCAATGCTCCTGACCTGCGAGGAGGTTACAGACCTACCCGCATCATACCCAAAGACCAAGCAGGAAACTCGGGCATTTCTGCAAGTGACAAGGACTTCCCATGGAAAACCTTACAAAACCCTTTTCAAAACCCTTTTAAGTCCAAAAGTTCACCTCACTTTATTAAACACGCATGAGAAGAACATTGGACTGGGGGGACTTGAAGAGGTAGGTCCCAGCAGAGCCCAGTTGGACCCGCAAGACTCACCTTAAACAGGGACGTCTGCGCAGAGACCAACTGGATCCGCAGGACCAACCATGCTCAGAGAAGTGACGTCCTTACGCGCAGTATGCAAGCTGGTCCCGCAGGAAATGCCTCCCATGGTGAAGGACTCCGCCTGTTCCCGCAGCCTCGGATACAAGCCATGAGGGAAGGCCACCCGCGCAGCATGGCTACACGCACTAGGCACTTAACTCTCCCCAGTGTCACCTGAAGGAATGAGCAAAGGCGGGAGGGGGAAAACTCCCGCCTAAATGAGCCAGTCCGTATGATGGAGGATCTTTTGTGTGATACCTGACGAGGTACAGACAAAAGATCTGACCAAGAATGCGACAGTTCACTGACAGCAGCATGGCAGACAGCACGCCACAGCACTGTGACCAATAGCCGCCGCCTACCCACCAACTCCTGCCATACCACGTGCCTAGCCTGTAGTTGGCAGAAGAGGAAGAGTGCACGACACGCCTGCTCTGTGTCAGCCGCTACCTATCCACCACTCACAGGCAGGGCACGTGCATAGGTTACAGTTGGTAGCGTGTTGGGCCGGCTAAACCCCTTGGAAACCTACCTTCGGCTATAAATACCCCAATGGTATGATCATCTTATCTTATCATATATACCTGATATCTGCTCTAGCAATCTCTTAATATACTTTTATATTTAAAGAGCAATCTAGTCTGATTCTCACGCCGGAGGGTGGTCACAAGGAGGAACCCCCCCCTTCTCAGTGACGAGCTCACGGTGTCTGTTTTGCAGGTTATCAGAAGAACCATCTTCCAAGGGTTTAACCCCTCGTGGGAAACAGCTCTCCAACCCCCAGGTTACCAGTAATCTGTCGAGGGTTCGACTGGTGTTTCTTCAGGCGTTCCATTAGACTTTCCTCCGTCACACGATACACTAATGCTCCTACATAAGTAGATACACGGTTGGTGACAGTTAAACGGATTTAAAATTACATGTAAATGGTTAACCTGTTTTGGATTTGACATCAATAAAACCGTCTTTTTTAGCTCTTTCCAAATAATCTTTTCCCAAATGCTCCTCCAAGCCCCTATCCATCCTATAACGACCAAACACATTGACAACCGTCTTGATATCTTGATGCAAAGATGCATATAAAACAACCACATTCCCACCTGCAAAATTTTTTCCCAAAAAATAATTCAAGTTAGGGTTTAACATAATCATAAAACTAATATTCATGACTTAAATCAATGAAATAAGCTATGTGAAGCTTCTTTGAGCTCAAGAAGTCAAATAAGCTAAAATGGCATACCTTTACTGTGTCCAATAATTGCACTTACAACACGATTTGCTTCACTGAAATGTTGGACTACCGCTTTCAAGTCATCAACCTCCTTGCGGTAGTTACCAAATCCGAATGAGCCTTCACTTTCACTGAATAATTGTTAAAATAGAAACATTTTGAGTCATTCGTCACAATACTTTATTTTTAGATTAGAAGGTTATATAGTGATTTAGATACAAGTTTTATATACATTTAACTTAAAGTTGGTTATTATGTACCCGTTTCCTGAAAAATCAAAGCGAAACGCACTGATCCCCTGTTTCTCCAATGCAATACAGAGTTCCGCCATCGTAAAGTGTTCCTAGAGACAACAATGCGTCCCACAATTAGTTAAAAAAAAATTACAAAAACAAACATTTTGGATCAGGTGACACACTACCTAACAAAATCTTTTCAAGGGCTGCAGTATAACAAAAAGATTTTTACTTTACATAACAAGACACCACAAAAGGCATATAAAGCACTAATCTCTTGTCTTTATGATGCTGTAGCAGCTTAAAGATGATACTTTGATGCTATATTTTGTTGCTTATTTGTGATAAGAAGCTGCTAAGTATTTATCTAAAATTTTAAAAAAAAGCATTGAGCATGAAAAGCAATTAGAAAAGCTGCACGTACCTTTGAGCCTCGTAAGCCATGGCATACGACTACAATCTCTTTGGATCCTGTTTCATGTAACAATCCCACAAGTTTCTCGCCACAATTGTTTTTTATAACTATTTTCTCCTCCTCTTTAATCCCTGAAAAACATGTAACATTTTTGCAACATTTGAAGTCCTATTTAGTAGGAACATGCATGAAACCGGAAAACCAAAAAATCAAACTGAAACCAAAACCGATGGTTTGGTTTAATGTTTTTGTAAAACTGAACCTATTGTCGGTTTTGGTTTTGCATATAAACCGAACCAAACCGAATTTAAAGATTTTATATTTGAAGTAATTTAAAAGAATTTAATAAGGATGTAACTCAAATATTTTAACCAAATTTAAAATTTAATAAAGATAAACTCAAATAAAGATTAACAAAACAATTAGACCCAAATTCATAATTAGTGTAAAAGTGAGATGGGTAGAGGGAAAGATGGCCTGAAAAGTGAGAAAGATGAAATTTTGATGATGGGTTCATCTTCAAATCAGTCATTAACCCTAAAAGCAACTAACTTTACTGTTAGTTATATTGAATAAAGATCGCCTGAAAGCTTACCTAGGTTTGCAGAGGCCATCTTCAACTTAATGCGTCTTTTGCTTGGCTTCTTTGAGTGGAATCTTGCTTAAATTTATCAAATACCCACTTTTTTTTATCTTCTTTTTTATATTTATTTGAAAAAAAAAAAACTTTTTTTCTCTCAGTTTGGATCAAATTAAAGATTTATCTCTTCCATAAGCTAAACGGTTTTTCGGGTTTTGATCGGTTAGACCAAATCAGTTAAAAAACCGGTTTTAAATAAAATAATAATAAAAAAAGGTTACTAATTGACGGTTAGAATCGGTTAGTAACCGGTTTGAAATAGACTGATTAACTGGGTTCTGTGTGCACCTCTACTAGGGACTAAGTCAGTAAACAGACCAAGAATACAATTCGTTCTTTAATAACAAAAAACCAAACATATCCGGTAAAATTTCACTCATAGCAAGCTACAATTTTTCTTTAATATATCTTCAAATTCAATTTTAAATTGGACGCAAAATAACCATTATGCTACATGCTATATACCATGCACATTCTACATTTATTCTTGTATTATGCAACCCCAACATTTATACACGTTTTTAGTGCGTTCATATTTTTACTTTGTAAACTTCATGCATATCCAACTTCATTTAGGTACAAAAAGAAAACAAAGACCAAAAAACAACCAAAATAACTAGAACTTCAACCCGCTGATCAACCCCGTCTTTTGCTCAACCGCCACGAGTTCGGTTCGTGGTACCTATCATAAAGCGGCTCAATCCGTTCGTGTCGCTTCCGCTTGCTAATTTTTGTTGGGTCAGACACCTTAAAGAACCGTGGTGCCAGTTCCACTAGCCATTTCGGATTCACAACAGCAACCTCACGCATGTATTCTTTTGTTGTCATCACTAGCTCATGATAAATAACCCAATCGGGCTGCCTTTGGAATAAAGCACTGCCCGGGTGTATGTAAACGGGCTGGTTCTCAACTATTGTACGGTACCCCTCTTGTGGGTCCTTTCGGGCCACATGGAAGAAGAAGCCCGCTGTTATCGCCTTTTGTATCTTTTTAAACTTCGTTCCTGCACTCACAACATCCAGTTTGTACCGGTCCATTATGGACAAAAGCTGCTTTCTGACATCTTGGGCCCGTCTCAGTGATCGGGCCTGAACAAAATTCTCGAAACACCACGGGCTCGAAAAGTTCTTAGCTTTCCAAGCGTTGTAAACAGCTAGCAAAGTCAAATGATCACCTTCGGGTTGATAAAACTTAGCCTTCTTTTGATCTGCTTGAGCTTGTTTCTCCTTCGGTCGATAAAACACATTCCCAGTTGTAATCATAGCGATTATTGTCACGATTTCATCACTACAACCCAAATCAACACTCGCTAATAACATCTTAGATAAAGGCGGATCGAGTGGGAATTCCGCCATTTTCTTACCTAATTTAGTTAAAAGCCCTTCTTCATCAAGAGCACCAAGAGTGTACAGCTGGGACAAAGCTGAAACAAGAGCTTGAACCGAAGGCGGGTCCATGAAATCGAAAGAAAACAAATCGTTCATCCCCATAGCCTTCAAGTTCAATGTAATTAACCCAAGATTCACCCTTTGAATCTCTGGAATCGAGGTTGGTGGCATTTCATTCTTGAAAGCGTTTTCGGTGTATAATCTGTAACACCTTCCAGGCCCAGTACGGCCTGCCCGCCCAGCTCGTTGCTTAGCCGAAGCCTGTGATATCGGAGTGATAACTAGCGAATCAAGACCCTGTTTCGGGTTATAAACGTTTTGTTTAGCAAACCCGGGATCGATTACATAAAATATCCCATCGATTGTTAACGAAGCTTCAGCAATATTAGTTGCAACAACCACCTTCCGTTTACCTATCGGTGCAGGTTCAAAGATTCTTGATTGCAATTCACAAGGAAGTGCACTGTAAACAGGTAATATAATCAATTCAGGCACGTTTTTACCTAATGCTTTCATCCGATCATTTAAACACTGGCAAGCGTGATCGATTTCTTCTTGGCCGGTCAAAAAGACAAGTATGTCCCCCTCGGGTTCGGTCAAATGGATCTGCATTATATTAATCAAAGTTGCATCAAGATAATCACTTTCAGGCTGTTTGGTGTACAGAATCTCAACCGGAAACGTACTTCCCGGAATTGTGAATATCTTGCAGTTAAAGAAATATGCAGAGAACTTTTCTGCATCCAACGTGGCGGAAGTGACGATCAACTTCAAATCGGGTCGTCTTTTCACGAGACCTTTTAATAACCCGAAAAGAACTTCAGTATTCATTGTTCTCTCATGGGCTTCATCAAGCATGATAACTGAATACTGAGACAGATTCTCGTCAGTAAGAATTTCCATTAACAGCATACCCTCAGTCATGTACTTAATCACGGTTTCCAGGCTGGTACAATCCTCGAACCGAATTGAGTATCCAACTTCTTCACCTAACCGACAACCGAACTCTTCAGCCACCCTCTTGGCTACAGATTGCGCAGCTACCCTTCGCGGTTGAGTGCACCCTATTTTACCCTTGGTGGTGTAGCCCACTTCGGCTAGATACTGAGTCACTTGAGTCGTTTTTCCTGAGCCCGTTTCGCCTATGACAATCAAAACCTGGTTGTCATGAACAGCTTGAATCAACTCGTTCTTCAACTTGTGTATAGGCAAGCTTTGTCTTTGTTCTTGGAGAGAAAGCTTCGACCTTTGACCAAAAGTCAACGTCTTACCAAAAGACTCTTTCTTCCAATCAGGCATATCGTATGCAGACAACCCGACTCCCATTAGCTCCTGCGCCAGATGCCGCTCACCTGACCCAGGCATCGGGTCTTCCCATGGACGGTTCAGATCTTTCGGAATAGCATCAAGCATTGACCTTTGTTGTTGGTCTCTCACTTCTCGTCTTTCTTTTACAAGAGCCGATTGCAGCTGCGCTGCACGGCTCAACGAACCCTCCGGATTCTTAAAAATCTTCACCGGCGACATATCCGTTGAATAACGTGTATGCCCTCGTAAAAACACCGGCGTGTCCTCGTTTAACTCGACCTCAACATCGTTATCATCATCACCATCTTCTTCACGAAAACAAACTGTATCAATACCTTCTTCATCATAATCTTTCGCAGTAAAAACACCTGATGCAACCAACTGTTTCGCCTCCCATTTCTCGGGAGAAGTCATTCTCTGTAACCGCATACGAGAGCAATCAAAAACATAATCTTTCTCGTTGATCTTTACCCCTAATAACCCTGTCCTAGATGCAACAGTCTTGTTGAAGGGTAACGGGTCCTGTATAGTATCCGTAACAGGCACCCGTACCGATTTCGGGGGCAAAATAGTGTGGATTATTGTTAACAGAGTTTTAAGGAAGTAATCTGGTAGATCAGCACCGTTGTGTTTCAACTTAGTATCGAAATCATTAAGGGTTTGAGAGTTTCGGCCAATTTCGGTGATGAATTCAGCTAAAACTTTATCGGTAAAGCCTAAATGAGATTCGAGTTCTGTGGATACCTTTGAAACAAGTGATAGATACTCGAGTTTCTTAAAGCTTGCGTCTTTAACCATAATTGAACACAGGAAGCTAAGCTATTGAATCAATTGAAGGTTGTGTAATATGGGGTTAGGGTTCAATTGAATTGAATTGAATTGAATTGAGGAACAAGGAATGTCTGATTTCCAGTTATGGATTAGAGACACATAAATAGGTTTCTACTTGGAAGCTACGTTGGTTTAAGTTAGTTAACAAATGATCATTTCAATAAGATACCTTATTTCCAACTAGTCGATCAAGAATTTCTTAGGTTATTTTTTCTTAATAAAAATCTCGGCGCACCTGAAAATATATTAAAAAACACAGAATACCTCTAACTAAATTGTGTCGGTACTTGAATCCCAAAAGCTCCCTACAATGACCTATGAACTACATGTTTCTCAAATGGACCTAAGCACCCCTTGCGACAACACAGTGCATTCCCATCAACCAGAAAGCGATATTTTAAGAATGGTATGATACTCCATAAACGATACGTGTTAACCTAACCCGCCTATCAGAAATTGGAATAGGAAGAAGAAATATTGAACAAATTATTACATAATTTATATATGGTGAAATGTATTCTCACAAAGGTTATGTAAAATCACTTTATATAATTAAAAAGGTAAAATCAAATTATCACTAATATTTCTCTTAAAGTTTTATAAAGGTTAAAGAATTTAAAGAGTGTGATAAGATATCAAGTCAATAACTATAGCTTAACTGGTATTTGAGGGGAAGTGAAGATTTGAAATAAAAGTCTCAAATTTGAATCTGATTCTAACTGGGTTTTACCTTAGCGGGTGTTTAGATTGCGTGTTTGACTGTTTTCCAATGAACGACGAAACAAGAGATAGTGAGTGGGCTTGGACTACCTAGCGCTGTCTGTAATTACAAATGTATGAGGTCACCTTTTATCATCTGGTTACTCCAGATATATTCTTAGTCAAGAAAAATGATAAGATATTATAAATTGTTTTATCGAAAGAGATCAGAGAAGGCGGCTAGTGGGTTTGAAAGTGTTTTATTTGGGGAGCACGTAACTTGACTACCAAGGTGGACCAAGAACAATTCGTGTGGTCTATAATGCGATCTCAAAAAATTATCTACCTATAAATATAAAACATATATAATTTATAAATATTCATTTTATTTTCAATCATATACTCTATTCAAAAGCACTCTCAAATTCTTGTTTTTCTAAAATGATTTATTTATATTTTATTGGATTCGTTTATAAAATTTTTGTTGAATAATCTGAAAATTAAAATATACATAGTAAGATAACATGAAACATATCAGCTTACAAAAAACTATTTAAGTAAGGAAATAGGACAGACTTTGTAACCAACTAACCATTTGTTGGTATGGCTTTCGACCCTAAATAGAAACATGCCTTAACCTGCACCGATGGTGTAACCATTCGGTTTTGCCATTCAAAAGGGAGTGACGGCGTAACTTGTTGCCCGCTTACCTGCCTCTCTATTGTAATTGAATCATTTTATTTGTTTTTAATACTAAAAATTTTCAAAGGAAAAAAAAATCCTTTTAAGAAACAAACACTAGACCTTGACCAAGATGTATTCAACAGGGTCGATCGTCTAACTATTTAGAGTAGGACTTTCAACTCTAACCAAAAGCATAAGAACTGCATCCACTCCACGAGTCCACAGTGTACTCGACTCTAAATGTGGGAGTGTGTCTTGCACAGACCGATTGTGTAACCACACACTAACACTAGACGTTGTTCAAGGACTTTCAATACAAACTGTTTTACCTAAAAACAACATATGTCGTAACTATTATTATTCATCCAACAGTCGTAAGCTAGAAAAATAATTTAATAAACAAAGAAGTTGTTCAAATAAGCAATCCTAAACGCCCCTCTAGTTTTATACACACTATAAAAGATTAAAAGACAGTAAACTAATGCATAATAAGAAAGTTTCAAATCTAATGAAGACCGAAATTACAATAACAGTGATCGCTACAATGTAAAATTTATTATAGCATCAACAATTTACCACATTATAACATTGCAAATAGTTCTGAACATAACCATATAACCAACCGCAAACCCATAAGCATAACTAGCATGCATCAAAAAACTGACAGTTGGGAAGTTGACAGATTATTTTCTTAAGCATCCACTGATTCATTACTAGGTTTGGCTGGTTGCTCGGGGATCAAGACCCGTCCAGTCAACGGGTCAACTGGGCGGGTGTCACGAGGCCCTCCTTTCCGACCCATTGCAACCATTGGTGGTGGTGGTAGCAGCCCAGCTCTAAATAAAAGACGTTGAACTGGATCTGACGGTTGGGCACCAACTGAGAGCCAATATCTGGATAAGCATAACACATAAAAGAGGCGTCAATATAATTTTCCGAATACCAAATTCGTGTCGACTTGGCCACAGATTTAACACCATGATTTCCATGTGTTTTTGGTATTTTGGTTATATAATAAGTTTAGCTTAATATTCACTTTTCAAAACTTTTTAAAATCACTAAAAATTTACCAATTTGACCACAAAAGTCAACATGTACTAGTGTATTTGGTTTGATAAAAAGGTAAGTATGCTAATAATGTTTCTTACATGATCTATCAACTTAATGTAAAAATAATAAATTTAACTACTTAATAAAGGCATAAGCTGCATACAGTCTCTCTTTATATTCTATCAATCAGTGTTAACCATCAAAATTTATGGACCAAATATACTTGGGAAACTATACTGCTATACACAAGATACATTTTTGGTTTTCCGTCAATACAAAAAAATGAAAATTGACAACTTATAAAAAATAATAGAAAGCAAGGTTAAATGAAAGCAAAAGACATCCAGCAGACCAATCAACAAAACATTACATCTAACAACTAATGTATAATGTTTATACAACAAAACAATCAACATCTAACATTCTATATAGTTTTATTTTTTATACATTTGCAATGTCTAACTTGGAACATTTAACAAAAGGAGTATGACTTAATCCTATAATAGTCTTCAGTGACTACAAAATACAAAAAATATTTTTCCGAATTGTTGCAATTTCCTTAGAATGAACCTAGTGTCATTTACTAGAAAATGAAATAAGAAAAAAAAAAGTAACTAAAATTCATCAAACAAACATTAAAAACAAGCCAAGGTTCCCAGCTTATGTGCTATTATAAACTAAAAATCCAAAATTTCATGAACAAAAACCTATCAACTGATATGCAAAACAGAACAAGCAATGAACATGTACAAACACCACAACTAGTTATAAATTATTAACAGCAAGGCTAACAGTATCAAATAATTCACGTCACATGATAATTCATATTAATAGTGTATGTATCAAACAACTTACTTCACTCTTTCAAAATTAAGCCCCATTCTTTTACCACCATCTTGACCTATATTAACCAACCAACAATTAGTCACATATAGATCATACACTGACTTAATATTACAACCACAAATCAATTTACAGTGAAGAACCTGGCAAGGGGTTGTAGTAACCCAAAACCTCTATGTGTTTTCCGTCTCTGGGTGACCGGCTATCGGCCGCCATAACTCGGTCGGTTCCGGCATCCTAATCTCGCTAATCTCAGCCTCACCACCATTGCTTCTTCCTCGCTGTGTTTTGGGTTCGTCAACAAAATCAATTTAGGGTTTTGGGGTTTCCAAAAGAGACATCAAGTTTTCATCTTTTTCACTGTTTCTTGTCAAAAATGGCACCCAAGTTTTCTTTTTTACACTTTTCAAACTGTTTCTTGTTAAAAATGCCACCCAAGTTTTCATTTTTACACTTTTCAAACTTATGACGTTGTTTATGTTTTGTTTGTTATTAAGTAAATAATGTGTTCACGAACACTTACCCAACGAGACTTTATGTTCGTGTTCTTTCATTAAGGAAATGAATATGTTCACGAACACAAGTCAATTCGACAGAGCCTAAAATTCTAGATTGTGTATTTTATTTTAACCCCTTAAGATCGACTTTTTTAATAAAACCAATATTATAAGATAAAAACATATTACTTAAGTTGTTTACACACAGGTACCTAACATGCATGGCCGTCGTATAGGATAAAAATGAATGTGTTATCTTATACTTTTAGGGTTTTGATACGTCGCGATCATACGATTTTACTTATTTACTATATGATTTGGAATCGAATATTTTCTTACGATAAAACCAAGTAGATAGGATAAAAGTAACTGTTTTAGCCTCTATATACTTCTACATATTTTTTTCTACATACCTTGATCACTTGTTTCATTGTCTTATATGTTGAAATCTTGATAAAAAGTAAGTTTTTTTTTTCTACAAATTCATTGACGTGGACAAAGAAGAATAACAAAATTGAAGTTTGATTATTAGTTTGAACATTGGAAATTATTGTAATCCAAAAGAACAAACACAAGAGAGGAAAACAAAGTCTGGTTTGTTAGTTTGGCACTAACCTTCAAATATACTGGGTCGTTAAATATTATGGAGTGAAGTGAGCCCCTAATAGATCTGAAGGGAACCCCTTACAATACTAAGCAAACAGTGTAGTGGATAACCCATGACTTTATAATAAGAGGGTATGTGATTCGATTCTCTTGGTTAACTGTTTTTTTTTTAAACTTTGTTTTAAATATGTTTAGGGTATTATAAGAAAATTTTTAAATGTCACGATGCACGAAGCTCTTGGTTTAAGTTTAGAATTCGTGGTTGATATCACTCCAATTTGGTTTTGGTAGATTCATATTAAAGTTATCGTATGGATTGCTTGTCAAAAGTGTTCACTTATGACTTAACTAAGCAAGTAAATTCTTTTAATTTACCTTAACAATGTTTGGATGGAACTCTTATCTTCCATAAAACATCCAAGTCTATTAAGTATTAATATTCTAATATTCTAAAACCATGTGTTAGATTTTCAACTGGCTACCTTAACTGTCTTTAAGTGAAGTTTGGTTGTCTAAGTGGAGTTTTAATTTCTCTTAGTGAGTTAGTGTTAGGCCATACAAACAACCAAAATTGTGTTATTCTTCTTTGCCGAATCGTTAAACCGACTCGAACTATCAAACCGACCCGAAATTTTTATCTGATCTTATGAAATTGAAACATTTAAAATAGTGAACCCATGAAAAAAAAAACGTGAATCCATCACGATATATAAACTATAATCAACTATTTTACACATTTCACCCCACCACAAGTCTTGTCATTGCAGTGTATTAACTATTATATAAAACCTTTCAAAATTAACATGGCGTTTTCACATTTCACAATTACCCGCATTGGAACGGATAATCTAATAACTTTTTTACTTTTAAATTAATTAATTTGAACACTGTTAACTAAGATAACAAGTCGGCAACGATGTTATAAATAGTGCAACCTATTGGATTCATGTATCTTATCAAAATTGGATTTTGGACGCGTCTGACTTTTTCAGTTAGGCCCACAATAAAAATTTTAATGAGAGAATTTGTTACATCTCTATAAATCATGGTTGTACATTATAAATTGGACTAAGAAGATGATGCCAAATTATAAGTTTGTTTTAACATGTTAAAATTCATCTATGTATTTAATATTTAACCCTTCCGTTTTGACTTTTTAAATAAAACCAATATTATAAGAAAAACATATTACTTAAGTGTTGTTTATATACATTGGCGGTTGCAGAGGATAAAAATAACCATGCTAGTCTCATAATTATGAAAACTTTATATTTTTAGGGTTTTGATACGTGGTAAGCATACGATTTCATTTCTTTATAACTGTGTTGTTTTAAATAGAATATTTTCTTATGATAAAACTAAGTAGATAAATTTACGTGTTTAAATTGCATATTTTTCTCTACATATCTTGATCATTATATATTAAAATGTTGATAAAAATTAGGTTTTCTTTTCTACAAATCCATTGACACCGGCAAAAAAGAAAAATGAAATTGAAGTTTGACTATTAGTTTGAACATTGAAAACTATTGTAATTCAAAAGACCAAAAGAAAAAAAAAGTCTTATATGTTAGTTTGGCACTAATCTTCAAATAAATTGGGCCATTGAATACTAGCTAACTATGAAGTAAACGAACAAATATAAATCTCTGCTAATTAGTATATTTTTAACAGGGTTTAAAACTACTTTTAAATCCTTAATATTTGTGTAAGCTTTCCTGATGAGATGACAAACATTCATACTGATTTTGATGTTTTAAGCTTAACTCATTTAAAGACACGTAACGAGAAAACTCACTACTCTATGAAAAACTCTATTGATTCAATTTCAAATAAGAGCACTCAAAAATCTGAAGCCTAAACTATTACCCTCATATTATTACACCAGGAGGTCAATTGCCGCTAATTAGTGATGATTTAATATAAAATTGATTAATAATTAATCTTAGAAAATATAGCATCTAAATGTAGCACTACGTGTCATGATCTTGGATAGATTTGTGAGGGGCCCAAAGTGCATATATATTTTGTAAAAAAGTAAAGAGAACATTGATGAAGTAGGACCAAGTAAACACAACACATATGCATACATACATGTCTCATATTTGGAGTGTACAAATGGCAGCACCTCCATGAGTCTTTCGACACCTCTCTGTCTTTCTATCTCACTCCCCCACCACCGCTAACCACCGGCAACAAAAACTATCCTTATATTATAATTATACCATACCATCATCTCACACAACCCGGTCTTTATTATTATTATTATTATTATTATTATTATCTTTCTTTCTTTCTTCTTCAAACACTAAACAAACACTCACATATATATGGCAAGAGTTAAAGAAGAACATGTGGAAGATCATGATCATATGATGGAATCAGTGAAAGAAGAACCCATGTTAGCTGGTTTTGATGAACTACAAGCTGATGAGTATGTATGGGCTCCCAAGCCCATCGAAGGGCTGAGAGACGGTGGGCCTCCACCGTTTCTTAAGAAGACATTTGAAATGGTGGATGATCCAACAACGGATGCTATAATATCATGGAGTAGTTCTAACAATAGTTTTATTCTTTGGGATCCTCACAAGTTTTCTACTGATCTTTTGCCGCAAAGATTCAAGCACAATAATTTCTCTAGCTTTGTTCGCCAACTCAACACTTATGTAAGTAATTAATCTTTGCTTAATAACTTTGAATTATTTTTTTATTTTCTTGCATTTGTTCAAATAGTTGAAAGTTCAATTATTTAGAACATATTATTGGTTTGTTTTATTTTGGTTCCTGATTTTAACTTTTTATTGTGTGTTTTCCAATTTCCAGATAGAAAGTTTTGACCTTTGGTCAACTTAAACAAATAAATTAAAGATTATAATATCTTATTATTGTTCAAGCTCAATTTTATTTTGTATTATTATTATTATTATTATTTTTCTTTTCTTTTAATGTGTCCTCAATACTTACTTACCCTACTTATTTTGGGCATGCAATGTTTTCCGGATAGAATTCGGACAAACTGTTGGTAGTTTGTGTGTGTGTGTGTGTGTGTGACTTTGCTATTAACAGAATTCTACTTTAAATGTAAGGGTTTTTTTATATCTAAATATGTCCATATCTTAATTTGATGGGTCCATAACCACAAAACCCTAATTTTTATATGGATTTTGGAGAGCTTATATGAATTAAGTGGAACATAAGCTTCATGCTACATAATTTAATTAATGGTTTAATTCATAGTTGATTTGAGTAAAAATCTTGGTTGATTTAATTTGCAAGTAAAATATGTGTTGACTAGCTAGCTTATTGTAACAGAGATTCAAGAAAATCGATCCCGACCGATGGGAATTCGCAAACGAATTTTTCCAAAAGGGTAAGAAGCATTCTTTAAGAGACATAAAGAGGAGAACAAACCAAACACAACATACACACAAACAGGAGGAATCTAGAAAGCAAGAACAGCAACACCAATCTTGTGGTCATCAAACAAACTCTAACATAGAGTCAGAGCTCAAGATATTAAGAAAAGATAGAATTGCACTTAGACAAGAGATCATGAAGATGAAACAACAACAAGAGCACACCGAAAAACATTTAGAGATGGTTCAAGAACGGATGCTTCGAATGGAGTTCAAGCAGCAACAGTTGTTAGTGTTCATGTCTAAAGCGTTTAGGAATCCGGTTTTCGTTAAGCTTTTGCAGCATCTGGTGCGAAAACAAAAGACGGGTAGCGTTGAAATGTGCAAAAAACGGAAGTTTGAGCAAATGCTAAACACGGTTAATGCTGAAGATATCGATCGGTTTCAAGAAATGTGGAATATGATAGAATCCGATGTGTTTTCGTCGGATGGATCAGTGAGTCCACCTGAAGATCAAAACACTAGTGATAAGTCTGGATCCAACGGTTCGGATTACAATTCGGAAAGCTTTATATTGTGGGAGAAACTAATGGAGGATGAACTAATATTCGGTGGCGAACAATCCGGTAAAACTGATCAAACAGACACTTATCTTCAAGAATGGGAAGAATTGATTCCAAAAGCTTAGGGGGTTAATTCTGATGCATTCATATATATGATCATAATCAGCAGATATATATGCGCCGAGGTGCTCGGGTACTGGGCAGTTGAGCATGGTGAAAAGGAAAGGTAGATGTAGAAACTAATGGGGTACATATGTTTATGTTTGTGTTAATTTTGTGTTTGTTTTGTTGTATTTTGTAATCTTGTAGAGACAATAATGACAATAAACTCCTAGTTTCTATAGAATTTAGGGTTGTAAATTAATCCTGAAGGTAGTTCAGTTCTCATGTAAATGAGTTAATTAGTTGGACTTGGCTTGTTTACATTTTTTTTATATAATTAAGAGATTAAAAAATAATTCTTCTAGTAACGTTTATAATCTATATATGTTTTTTTGTGAAAAAACATATTTTTATTAAAGTTTTATAAATGTTAAAACTTGGAAAGAAAGGAAAGTGATGTTTGGTTTGTGTCTTAATTTGTGAGTGAGACTGGAAATTTATTTAACTTAAAATGAAATAATTGGAAGAAGAAAATATATAATATTTCAAAAGATAATTTATCTGAAGTTACTATATATAGGAATGTTTAACACTTGTTATTACATTTTGGTGGTAAAAAAGAAAAGAACATATATACTCCTACGATACCCACTCATTTAGCTTGTTTGTAGGAAGGAAGGCATCCGTTATAAGATCAAAAATATGAAACAAATGGTGTACTTAAAAACGAGACTGAAACAAAAGTAAAGCATGCAGCCATTAATTGACCGTTTGTCTTACAAATAAGTTGGTCAATTTCTCTCTCACGCGTTGCCCATCGGTTGTAATGTTATATTCATTCAACCACAAACCATCTCTCTCTACCACTTGTCGAGTCTCTCTCTAACACGTAGCCATTCTCCCTCTACAATATGTCAAAATGCAAACAAATTTTACTTCAATTATGTATTACCACAAAAATTGTAATTTAATGATATAGTGGCCGGTATGATGATGCTTCTTAATCAAAGATATGAGTTTGGTTGTGTATTTAAATTCTTATATATGTGTTTGATCGTTTCATTTCTCATAACACTAAATTATAAAATGTTTCTACAATAACTTTTTATATATATGAAAAGTTACTACCAACAACATATTTATACGAATGTAAAAAAGCGAGAAACGTAATAAAATACACATTTACGAATATGATAAATAATAAAATAAAAAATAAGATGTCAGAGTTTTTTCTAAGTGGATAATAAATTTTATAAAAACATTTAAATTATAGTGTAAAATATGATAGAGGAGATGTGAATGCTTTAAGACCAAGTTTTATGAAAAGGGAATAAGAAGATGGAGAAATATGATGTGAAAAAAATAAATATAAAAGATGAATAATTTACCAATAATCTAAAAAGAAATGATAATAATTTTTATATTCTAATGAACCTATTATAAAAATAAAAAAGAAAGTTCAAGAGTTGGAAAAGAATAAAAAGGCGTGGCCTATTTTGATCCTTATCTTTTTATGTGGTTTAAGATTGTTCGAGTTAATGAAGTCATATTAATTAATATTAATTTGGGTCACATTTGTGATACTAAACTCCATTATAAAAAGATACATCTAGAGCTTGTCTCCAAATTTCAAACAAAAGCACAAAACTTCCCATCGGCTCCTCACTATTTTGACAAAGAACCAAATCATCATATCGTGATATTGTATTAATCATGTGATCTTCTCTCTTGCTTTAGGTGCATACGTGTTTGAATCAGAATAAAACTAGTGTTTATTGCAATAGCATGTATCATACTTTCATGTTTTTGTTTTTTTATATATTCAAGTGAAAATGTATTTTACTATTCGATCAGTATACTTTAATGTCATTATTAAGAATGTAACTGACTTACTGTAGCATGAAAAATGTGACACGGCAATGTGTTTTTTGCTTTAATTTGATGCATATATATAGCATGTCACACGTAACAAAATATATTTTTTATAGGAAAATTGGTTTTAAATAATCCAAACTATGGCCTATTGATAAATATCCATCCCAACTTTACACTTGCCTGCTGACAGTACCAACTACTTGTGCATTTATTTTTAACGGGCCGCGACTAACGGATGTTAACTCCGTTAGTCTTTTTCTGACATGGCCATCCCAGCTGTCAAAAATGGTCTTACGTGGAACAAAACGTGGCGCTGACTGTGTATTATTATTATTGTTATTATTATTATTATTTCTTCCAATTCATCCCTGCAAATCAACATACACCTTCAATCAATAGATATCTTCAATCATCAACAGACACCTTCAATTCATCCCAGTTTAGGTTTCCCCGTCGAGCCACCACCACCACCACCCCTCATCCCAGTTTAACTCCTCACCCATTTCTTTCCCACAACCCAACCACCGTCGTCTTCCTTCATACCACCACCCAACCATAACCACCCATCAACCACCACCATCGCTTCCACATGCGATTAATTGTGAGCCGAGCAGATTTGGAGGAGTGTACCAAGCGTCGGGGCTAAGGTTTTACCGAGCAGATCTGGAGAGATAGGTTTGACATAAATTAGGGCTTTTGATAAGGAATTGAATTTGGGATTTTTTGATCTTATAATTGACTGATTGACGAGAAGGTGGTGGTGGTGCTAGGGTTTGGTGGCGGCAGGTGGTGGTGGTGGTGGGTAAATTGCAGGGGAGAGAGAGAGAGAGAGAGAGAGTTCTGCCCTAATATGGTGGTGGTGGTGGTGGGTTTAGAGCGGATCTGGGTTTTGTGAACTTCGGCAAGATTAGTGCAGAACTCCGGCAAGTTGGGGGTCGGAGAATATGGCCGGAAGATGGCCAGTTGCAGGTGGTGGGTTCCAGTGGTGGTTGCTGTGATTGGGCATGGTGGTGGCCGAGGTTTCGGCGATGGTTGCAGGGGTGGTGGACTGGTGGTGTTGTGGGGGCTGTGGGTTGTAAAGAGTATTAGGTTGAAGATGATGATGATAACATATACCTTATACACAGTCAGCCGTCACATAGGCGTTCCACGTAATCTGATATTTGACACCTGGGATGGCCATGTCAGAAAAAGACTAACGGAGTTAACATCCGTTAGTCGTGGCCCGTTAAAAATAAATGCACAAGTAGTTGGTACTGTCAGCAGACAAATGTAAAGTTGGGATGAATATTTACCAATAGGCCATAGTTTGAATTATTTAAAACCAATTTTCCTTTTATCAAGTAATACAAATTTTTTTGCTATATATAAAGGTTAAAACCATAACTTTACCAGATAAAAAAAATACTCAATCAAATTTTAATAGTTTAAAGACTCTAATTATCCAAAATGCATGTATTTGTGAAATGAATTTAAAATAATAAATTGTTTTTTTTTATTATTGGCTGGTAATAAATGGTGATGAGCATTTATATTGTATAAAAATTATAAATTTCACATATAAAATTATGGTGATGAGCAACAAGTCATAAGTAGTTTTCTTTAAACAATTAGTACATGAAATTTAAACAAGTTATCATTGTGTGATTTTTTTAAAATTCATTTTCAACGAAAGACTTTATTAATTAGTTTTTCATATCTACCCAAACCGAATGAAGAAACCGAATCCGTATGGGTGGAAACCGAATGAATACAAAAATAGGCTCGATCGATGACCTGACAGAATGAGCCTCTCTTATTGACCCGCAAATACCTTTTGTTTGTCCTGTATTAAGTAGGTAAATAACTAATGTGGTAAATGTTATTACGTAAACAAAAATACATTAGTTTTGGAATATTCCATTAACAAGATATTTTGAACAACTTTTAACGTGATAAAAATATTTAAAGCGGGTTTTACATATAAATGACTTAACAGTTAAAAGCACTACACCTTAACTTAAAATTATTTGAGTTAAATACTTTATTCAACATAGCTTACAATCACGAGAGTTCACGCAGTGTAATAAAGAAATTAATTATATATTTGGCGTGGATGGCTAAATACGTAAGATGGGCCACTCTTTAACTTTATGTATCTGGAAACTTAACTCTTGTGCCCCATTTTGGCCTACACATATTATATATTGAGTCGGATTTAAGCATTTGAATAATCAATAATGGATTTTGGAGGTTTGAAACATCTGAAAATATTATTTATACATAACATATTGGTATACAATAACTATCTATCTAGTTATCTATAAAAGAAATTGAAATCAACGTTTCTAATTTTATTATAATAAGAGTTGATTAACGAGGTAAATTTACATATCATTGTGTTCATATTTGATTTTCACGCACCCATAGTCCATAAAAGAACAACCATATATATATAACTAGTTCTCCTCTTATAAGAGGAGAACTACTTGTAAAGATTTATTGTGTAAAACATGAATATATATATATATATATACATACATATATATATATCCAAAAAGAATTTGAAAGATTTGCGAAATGAAATGTCAAGCCATTGCCATCGAATGGCACTTTTAGTATCCTAGCATTTCATGCGGACCACGAGCCTTTAGTATGTTTATGGACATGATATGACAACCAATCATCCATTAACACTCGTCACCATCATCTTTGATACAACACTTAGACATCTAAAATGTGCAGGAACACAATAAACGTGTAGGAACACGATAAACATATGTCAAACACCATGTCTGAATTCGGGACATGGAAGGATACCAGATATATAGTCCCAAATAAAGTAATACCCGATGCAAAATATCATGTTCGGATCTGACCCATCATACACGGGCCATGAGGGCACGGTGAGACCTATATATACGTAATCATACCATCAAAATCGATGATAATAATTGTTTTAACTAGCTTGCTATTAATTTAATTTTTTTTTTCTTATCCACAATGGCAGAAATACAAAATAGTCATAAGACACTTGTTTGTTTAATGATGGATGGACAAAGCAGGTGATGTACAGATCACGGTGATATCTTATGACCAATGAGAGACACACAATTAGAATTAAAAAAAATGAAATCTATCTTTGCATGGCTAGATATGGATAATGGGCCATGCTTTTAACTTGCCATATCCGGAAAGTTACTTAAGTGCCCCATTTTGTTTTAAGTATTATATATTGAGTGAGATTTAGGACCCATACAAGTATACAGCACACCAAATGATGCTTAAGGGCCTATGCAACCTCTAACAAATCAATTGAGGGTGGGTCATGTATAAAAACTCATATTTATAAAGAGGCAATGTCGACGGTTTTTTCAAAAGTTTCCTCACTTAGAAAAGGTTAAGAGTTCGAGTCTTAAAATAAGGGTTTTGTCAGCACTTCTTACATGATTAGGAGTGTTTGTCGTTCAGAAAAATTAAAAACGCAAAGGTTTAAGAAAAAAAAAACTTGAAATTGAAAAAACAAAGCAAAAATAAAAAAGAGTACAAGTTATCACAAGTATTCACAACCTCTCATGTCATAAGACTTGAAAAGAAGTTTGATTTGCGACTATAATCCATACACGATATCAAAATATATCATTATATTTTTGAAGAGCAAGTAACTGATTTTTGATTTCGATCTCAACAACAAATTATGTGGACCAAGATGAAGAAGAAATGGGTCAAACCGAGCTAAACATAACCAAAGTCTATTTGATACATACATCACTTTTTAAAAATTTTAATTATTTTTTATTTAATGCATACACCATTTTTAGATTATTATTATTATTATTGTTATTATTATTATTATTATTATTATTATCTATTTAATGCATACAATCATATTAATTTTATGCCTGGACAATTATTATTTTACATTGTCAATTTTTATGTAATCATACCTAGCAACCAGTTATTAATATATACATTAAAAATGAGAATCACGGGGTTAAAAAATAACTAAGATTTTGTTTGTTTTTTTAGAGGTAAAATGTCTGAATTGTGCGGACCACATCTATAGCAGAAAAGGTGGATCAAACATCTGCAGTCTGCAAGAAAAATATTGTTCAATAACATCAGCAAACTAAAACAAACCTAATGAAAGAAAATCTTCATTAAACTACAAACTCTTTCAACTAAAAACTAATAATAATTGAACAATAATTCAAAGATTTTATACCCTTGCATAAAGAATCCTTTGGCTTGGGGTTTGAAGTCAATAGTACTTTTACTGTTTTACAATTTTAGGATTTTTTTTAAAACCCTAAAGTTCATCCTTGTCCTTTAATTGAATTAACTACAATTTGTTGGATACGGTGAGTGACTACTAGATAGGGAGTGGCCAGCCGAGGTGTAGGGCGACCGAAGGTAGGCGTAGGGTGGGCTGTGGAGGGAGTGGCTGTGGTAGGGGAGTGGCGGAGGAGTGACGATGGAGAGAGTGGTGGAGGAGAGGGGTGGGGGAGCTACGATTTGAAGGAAATAACAGATGAATAAATATGTTTCAGGTTTTAGGTCTTAAAAGAGGTTAGAAGATCTTACAAGTACAAGGTCCATGTCTGTTTCGAGAAGAGGCGCCAAACATTTTTTAATAAAATGTCTCCGAAAAACAAATACACTGCAAACCTACACGTCTGCGTGGCGCAGACAAAAAAGGCTAGGAAGAGTTTTTTTGAAAAAACAAACACCTCCTAAGTGTAATCGTTTTAACTAATGATTTGGATTATCGCCGTCAACAAATTAATTGTTGTACAATAATTAAAAATAATGCATATATTATATTTGTAGTTTCTTTGATAAAAGGGTGTTTGTTATTACAAGTGTCTCTACAGTCTTGCTTGAAACCACCTAAATCATTTAGTTAGTGGTTTTCATTGTTATAAACTTATAATAGCTAATATATTGTTTTTGTAATAAAAAAGAAAAAAAAAAGTTAAAAAAGACAAGTGTTTTCAATGCTAGTCTAACCCAAGCCGGTCATCTTGACACATGTAATAATTTAGTTTTGTAACTAGTAGGACTTGAGCTAGGACCTCGATGTTGACTTTTGGGTTGGGTCTAGACTACAAACTACAAAGCAGTGAAGCACCATGGCATAGCATCAGTCCATTGAAATGCCCAAATAAGAAAGGCCTAAAGAGTTTAGCCCTAACACAAGTTTAGGACCTGTAAAATTATTAGCCCGTTTCGTTTTAAGTTTTTGTAAATACTAAATACTTCTATATCAATATAGAGGTGCACAAGCCGGTTCGGTTGAGTCAATTAAATAGTCAAAGCTAGTTTGTGATTGGTTTCGTTCTAAGTTGAAACCAGTTTCGTAACCAGTTTGATCGGTTTTTGTTGGTTTTCAGTTTGATGAACCGGTTTCAGTGGTGAGAATTACAAGTTGATCCTAAACATATGGTTTTCAGCGGTTCCTATACAATCAGTTCCAAACTAGTTTGGTTTCATTATTAGGTGAAAGCCGCTTTACGAGATCCTTTTCTAAAATGAATCCTTTTCCACCGCGGGTATTATTATTTGTTCACTCTTACTACTGCTAAGACTTTTTTTGTTTTTTCTACTATCTATATACCTATTGCACATTTACAATTATCTATTTTGTAAACTTTCTTATGATTTTCTCATGAAATAAACACAATATCTTTATTTATGTTACAAGCAAAATAGACATATCTGCTACGGAAGACAACATAGGTCTTCAAAGGACTATGCCCTATGTATATTATTCTTTAAAAATTCCAAAACAACATGAACTAGTTCACCAATGTGGTTGGTGTACAAATGGTTAGCCCCTTGAATGATTTTTAACTTATGATTGGGTATAATCTTAGCATACTCCAAAGCATCTTCAACAGAAGTGATTTTATCATCTGACCCATGAACGGTCAACACACTGCATTCTCGATCAACTTTAAGTCCCGCTTCATGCATATTGGTATTCAGGCATTCCATTAGACCTTCCTCCGTCGCACAAAGCAACTTTTCTCCTAAACAAGTAGAAGAAAATTATAATAATAATTGTAATTGTTAAGAGATGTTCAATTTGACCCATTTGCTTAAGTTATATATGTTATTATTATGTGTATGGTTAACCTGTTTTGAATTTGAAGTTGACGAAACCGTCTTTTATAGCTCTTTCCAAATAATCTTCTCCCAATAGATTCTCAATGCCCTTATCCATCTTATATCGACCAGACACATTCACAATTTTCTTGATATCTCGATGTAAATATGCATATAAAATGACCACATTCCCGCCTGCGAAAGTATTTTTCAAGAAAAATAATCTTAATGTTAGGGTTTAAAATCATAAAAAATAATATTTCGTAATAACAAATATTCGGATTCACGATTTAAAATGACAGACATACCTTTGCTGTGTCCAATGGCTGCGCTTACAACACGATTTGCTTCAGTAAAATGTTGGATTACTGCTCTTAAGTCATCAACCTCCTTACGATAGTTACCAAACTGAAACGAGCCTTCACTTTCACTGAATGAATAATTGTGAAGAACTATATGTTACGACTTTTGACTTCAAACATACAACTAGATGATCAACTTTTTTGGTTATTTTTTCCCCGAAACTCACGTCTTAACTATTGTCAATTTAGTGTGTGTATAGGGGTTGGATCAAATACAAATGAAATTAACGTGCTAAACGTGAAAATCAAGCACAATAATTATATATACAAGTAGATCGTAATTATGTAACTACATAATTACTCTACTTGATTCTCACTTTTAGCATATTAATTTCATTTGTATGTTAACTTTTCCAAATATATATATATATATATATATATATATATAAATCATGTAAGTTAATAATTTTAGTTATAACATATATGTTTAAATTTTGACAAAATTACAAACTTTATCCTTTAAACATATCTGAGTTATGTGTCCTTTAAAAAACTTAATTTCACTCTTTGTCCTTTAAAAGACGAATTATCTCGTTTTTTGTTCTCTTAATAATGGTCATCTAAAACCTCAGTTAGTTGACAACATGTGCAAGGCACTTGAAGGGCAAAATGATCATTTCACCACTTATTTTTGGATGACCAATATTAGTTAAAAGGACAAAAAAACTAAATAGAGATAAGTGATCTTGTCCTTTAAAAGACTAATTATCTTGTTTTTTGTTCTCTTAATAATGGTCATCCAAAACCTTAGTTAGTTAACATCATATGCAAGGCACTTGAAGGGCAACATGGTTATTTCACCACTTATTTTTGGATGGCCATTAGTTAAAAGACACAAAACGAGATAATCGTGTGTGAAATTATTATTATGCAGCCTATTTAAAAACTAAAAAAAATATATAAAAATAAAAATTGATTAGGGTCTGCCTAGTTATAATATAAAAATATTAAACTTTACCCATTTCCTGAAAAATCAAAACGAAAGGCACTGATCCCTTGTTTCTCCAATGCAAAGCAGAGCTCCATCATCATACTCGATTCCTGGTCACACCATAAATATAAAATATATATTTAAAAAAAAATAATTTACATAACAAGACACCACAAAAGGCAGATGATGCAATCTTTTTGTTGGTTAATAATTAATAAATATGTGAAGCTAAAGTAGTTATAATATTATTCAAATAATTATATACCTTTTTGCCTAGGAAGCCATGACACACTATTACAATTTCTTTGGATCCTGTTTCATGTAGCAGCCCTACAAGTTTCTCACCGTATTTGTTTTCTATACTTATTTTCTCTGAAAAAGATTCATGTTAAACATGAAATTAAACCTTATCTAGTTAGTGTAACATATTGAAATGAAAAAGTCTTACCTATGTTTGCAGAGTCGCTGACATTCATTTTCAGGTACTAGTAAGAATGAGAATGCGTGTAACATGTTGTTGATGGTTAAACACTTATATCCATAACATGGTCCACACTTATAGCCGGTAAATGTTTGGTTGTTAAAAGTTCACCTTTTTTAGAGTTTTTAAAGAAAACCAATATATACAACAAATAAATATGCCAAGACATATACATATGTACATACATGTACACATCTTATACACTGTTTCTATAACGATAGGCTAAATTTAATCAATTTCTTTTGTTAGAGAATAAATATTTGGTTTATCACTGCAAACAAAATAATTGTTTTTCTATAATAAAAAAAATAAAGCATTATATTTACAGTTACTTTCGAAAAAGGGATAAAAAAACGTGTGTGAATGAGTGAATCACAGGAAAACACGTAAAAAACTTGGGGTGGGTATGGTAGTTGTGACTTGTCGACAACGGTTTGTTAGTTAAAACTTAAAAGTTAAAAGTGTCACGAATGCAGACAGTGAGACCATAACTAACTCATCCGTTAACTCGCGCATTGTGATAAACTAGACATTAAATAAAAGTTAAAGAAATTGTGATTGGTTGTTTGGAGTGACCCCATCATTTTCCTATTAAAAGCCTCGTTACTGTGTTAACCCAGTATTCATAACGCCCTCCCTTTAACAAGTCGCCACGATGTAGCTAGCCAATGTTAATGGCTGGCCTCTTTTGCTTTGCAGCCCATAACCAGTGGTGTACCCAGAAATTTTTTCTAGTGGGTTCACTATTTGGGTACGTTCGGGATGTGGCAGTTGGAACACACAATGCTTACCGGTGGACTATAGATTAAGTTTGTTTATGGGTTCACTAACAAAATATATATTGGTTGACTCTCATATTTTATTAAGGCGTTCTATGTAAAATCCGAAATTCAGTGGTTCCCGTAAGTTACGTAGATCCGCCCATGCCCATAACAACCAGCCTAAGCGTCATGGATTTTTAACTTTACTTAACTGACACTAATCCAAGGGGCCAATAAAATGAACAATTCATCAGCCTAATGAAAAGCCCAAATAAGAAAGGCCCAGCCCAAGGAGTAAACACAAATTTAGGAGCTATAAGTTCACTAGCCCATTTCCTTTTGAAGTTTTTATAATATTCTTCCACTCCCATGCAATAAAAAAATTTGTACAACTAAAAAAACATCTATTCCCCACTGCTTGTGTCTAGTAAAGATATAGCAATTAAAAAATATGTGCGACTTTAATTTAATTCTACTAATTATGTTGGAGTCGATCTCTTCCTTTTTTTGACCGGTTTTCTCTCTCTCCATTTCTATATGTTTGTTCATCTCTTGCCACCTTTAGTAACAACATCATATAGATACATAGAATATAATATCACACATGCATCTTCATTCAATGTAAACAAACTACACTAAACACGTGCTATATATTGTGTTTCATCCGTTTGAAATTCAGCAAAAAGTGAGAAACTTAACGACATTAAATGTTTTAGATAGAGAAAAATAGTCGAAAGGTTGAACCGTTGGCAGAGATTTTTAAATGTGAGGTTATTTATTTCTAATTTTCCTTTTTTTAATGGAGACGGGACACCAACAGACCCCCCCTGGAAAGTAAACTAGTTGGACTTAGAATTTGGGTCAGTATTTACTTACTCGAATGAGCAAAACATAATGTTAGTCTAGACTTATTATCTTATTGATACCATCAGGTTATCCTCCTGGGATGCTTCTATAAATAGGTGAAAAATATCATATATACATTTCTAAGTTAGAATTCAACAATGGCTCTGTGAGTAATACTATTTTTTATTTTGAGTATTGTTATCATTAACTCTTTTTTTTTTTTTTTTTTTGGGGGGGGGTACTGTTTTTTAAGATTTCCAATGTATTGAATGTCTTGATTGCATAATATTGAAATTTAAGTGTCATGACTCTTTTGGAGCATTCTACAACTTAAACAAAACTGAATAGAAAGCCTTTACTAAACATGAAATACAGTGAACCCTTAAAGTTAATGCTTGAAACCAACAATTCTTTCAACCATCCAGCTGATCTCCAAAATTTGAATTATAATACGGCAAGTTTGACTTCTGCTGAGTCAACTGCATTATTTTCGCCTCATCCTGATAGTGAGCTCAATGCTGCTGCTGCTACGGTTCAGAAAATATACAAAAGTTATCGTACACGAAGAAATCTAGCTGACTGTGCGTTGGTTGTCGAAGAATTATGGTTAGTTTACGCCATTTTGGATGGAAGATTAAATTTGGTTGACTAAAGAAGTCAAAGATAAAATTTGGTTTTCTGTCTTTTCATGACATGTTGTAGGTGGAAGGCATTGGATTTTGCAGCTTTGGATCGTAGTTCGGTTTCGTTTTTTAACGTTGAGAAACGCGAAACTGCGGTTTCACGGTGGGCCCGTGCCGGAACTAGAGCTGCTAAAGTGGGTAAAGGTCTGTCCAAGAATGAGAAAGCTCAAAAGTTAGCCTTGCAACATTGGCTTGAAGCTGTGAGTACTTTCTTTATTTGATGAGAAAAATATTACAAATTTAAAGATATTTTCTTTAAATGGTTTGAAATGTTTGTATGATGGAATTCATGACAAAGTTATGTACTCAATTCAGATTCAAGATTTTTTTTAAAATAGTTCTATTAGAGCGTTCGTATTCAATTCATTAAAAAATATGAGTGAAGTTTTTATAATGTAGGGAATGTTTTATGATGTGAGTGGATGAGAGATAAATGTAGTGACTTCTCTCTCTGTATATTTGAAAAGTTATTGTTTACATCCAATAATTTTTAATATATTTTGAAAGTGGTTATGAGTTAGAGGAAAGAGAAAACAGTAATGATAAAAGTATAAAAAATATTAATTAATTAGAAATGAGAGAGAAAATATAACGATGAAGTTAGATTTTAAGATAGGAAAACGGACGAGAATGCTACAAAATTCAAAAAGCAAAAGCAATCCTAGATGGCATTTAGGTGGAAGGGGTTATCCAAAATTCCAGATGACGACCAACATAGGATGTGAGAGGAGAAAGGAAAGAGAAGTAAAGTGGATGGTTTCAGTGCTCGGATGCTCTAAGGCCGAGTGTTATACATCCACAGAAAGGTATGGGGGTTGTTGAGACGACATCAAACATTGCGCTCCCTTAGTTGGGGCAACAAGATAAGCCGTGTTGAAACATTGCACCCGCTTAATCGATGCAACAAGATAAATCTCGTTTTTGGTATTGAGTTTCTGTATAATATTCCATTAATATTAACCTTATTTCATTAATAATTTGTGCTTGTTAGCTTTAAGAAATATTTTAGATGTTTGGTGTTGTAGAATAAATAAGCGATTTTAAAGGATGCTTGGAATATGATATGACGTTTTTTTTAAAGTCTGTGTGAAAATCTAACATGCTAAATATAGGATAGGACGTGTTTGTTTGTGGGTGTTTTGATTTTTAGGTCTTAAAAAATGTGCATAGTGAGTCTAACACATGGTCTAATGGTGGATGAACGTGTTTGGGAACAACAAATGATGTTTTAATCCTTGTCAACTTCAAGTTCCTTGCTATCCTTATTCATGCTCATCTAAAACTTCATGTTTGCCAAAGAATACCAACAAAACATGCAAAATTCAAGATTTCTTGAAATACTTAATTATATTTTCTTCCTTTTCTTTTTTCACTTGCTGATTTTTAGATCGACCCACGCCATAGATATGGTCATAATTTGCACGCATATTATGACATTTGGTTCGAAAGTGAAAGCAGTCAACCATTCTTCTACTGGTAAGCTTCTTTCACCAATTGTGCAAAGTTTTAAATCATGACACAGCTAACTGAATTGAGAGATTCGCGACACATGACCTAAGGTTGGATGTCGGAGACGGCAAAGAAATAAACCTTGAAGCATGTCCAAGGTTACACTTGCAACATCAATGCATCCAATACTTAGGCCCCGTAAGTTTATTACTCGTTTACATTACTATAAAACTGAGTATTTATTGCAACACTTTATGACCGATCAAAGTTTTCTAAAACTTTGATTAATAGAAAGAACGAGAATCATATCAGGTGATCATTGAAAATGGGAAGCTTGTTTACAAACAAACTGGTCTGCTTTTGGAAACAACTGAAGGTTCTAAATGGATCTTTGTTCTTAGCACATCAAAAATCTTGTACGTTGGCCGAAAACAGAAAGGTTTGTTTCAACATTCAAGCTTTCTAGCCGGCGTTGCAACCACTGCTGCTGGAAGACTGGTGGCTCATGGAGGCACTCTCAAGGTACAAGTCCATAATGCATTCATACTTGTATTTCCATGATAAAATATTCGAACATTTGTCACTGGTTTATCAGGCTATTTGGCCTTATAGTGGTCACTACCTCCCAACTGAAGAAAACTTCAGGGATTTCATTAGTTTCTTGGAGGAAAACCATGTTGATCTCACACATGTTAAGGTACATTATCTACTCACCTTGCCTCGTTAAGTTGTACCCCGACACATTAATGAGTTGTATAGTATCAATATCATTTTTCGATTTAAAACTTATGCAGAAATGCTCGGTTGACGACGATGTAAGCTTTTTGTTAAAGGTCACCCAGCCCGAAAAAAGGCCCAAACCAATAGTCATTCCGAAAGCTAAACCACAAGACGTTCTGCGTACACCTACTAATGCAGTACATACGATCACACCCAGCTTTGCTCAATGTCACGTGTCAGCCCGCTTATATGAAGATAACCCCATTTCCTGCAAGCAGGGCTTGGGAACTGGGACACGGATTGGCATTGTTCGAAATTACCCAACCGAGTTACAATTTCAAGCCCTCGAACAAGTTAACTTATCTCCCCGTACCGTGCCAGAAAACTTCGGGCCAATCCCATCACCGATACCAGGAAACTTCGGGCCAATCCCATCACCCAGACCCAGCCCAGATGTCAGACTCTCTCCTAAGATACTAGAGTATATATAAGTAATGCTTTATAGGTTTATGTTCTCTTTAATAAGGGGTTCACAACAAGTTAAGATGAATCTATACAAGAAATAAGACGAAAGAGAGAAAAGTGCTGAGTTCAGACGTTTCACTAAATTCAGATTCAAACAGTTTGAAAATCTTTATCAATATGATGACACGTAAACCTGAGAATTCATAAGGTTAATAGCCACCTGTATACCTAAGGTATTACTATTGACACATTAGGTACAGTTGAGTTAAGAAACATCTATCATCATGATATTACAAAAGACACTTACAATTGATTTCACATTAAACTTCCTACAAAAATGCCTTTAAAAACTAGTTTTTATATATACTTTTTGGGAGTTTATTTGCTATTCACCTTTTGATTCATGACATCATGATAGTAGAGTAATACACACATGGGTTGACCAAGGATGCTAAAGAAGCACCAGAAGATTATATTTCCAACCTGAACGAATGAAAAAAAAATTATTAGTTTTAAAAGGCTAAAATTAAGGATTCAAGGAGAATAACTAAGATGAGTTCAAGATAAAAAAAAATGATATACCATTGAGTTTTGAAACTTGTTCTGCAAGTAATTCGTGAGTAGGACCAACGGCACCTGATCCACATATATGAAGGCAAGTGTAGTTATGTTAGTAAATAATTCTATGTGACTGGATCAATTTGAGATGAGCAATCGGTTCAACGGATAAGAACCATTATGGTTCAGTCCAATCTGATCTGGCGCTTATTGATCCGTACTTGAAGATTACCCGATTCAAATCCATTTCAGCATGTTACCCAAACCACTGACTCGTCCATTTCAATAAGTAAAAGAAAGAAAGGAAGTACGTTACCTGAAACATGATCCCGATAAAGGCCCAAAATTTGAAAATGTGGCAGGGTACAGCAATACAAAGCTTAACCAAATAAAAAAAAAATCACAATCAAATATCCAGTATAAATAAATCAGTTCAGCTTAGATGCTTTTAAACTAAATAAAAAATAAAGAGAAAAATATACCTCATGAAACACAGCAGACATGAAAAATGCAATCAACACGGCAGCACCCTGAATCCAAGGGCCACAAACAATCATTCACAAAGAACAAGAACGAATTTAAGAAGGTGAATGAAAGCTATATATATTCAATAAGTCATTACCTTAGGTATCCCATTGCGCAAGCATGGGAAATAAAGGTGTCGTACAATCCATTTGTGAACAGGCTGCAAGAAACGAAACAAGTATATTCAGGTTGCATAATAATAAACAAAGTATGTTACAAACACTGATACAAGGAAAAAACATTAATATCCCAATGAAAAAAAATATATAATATGAAATGAAAAAAAAAATACTTTTGACATTGGGCTTACCATATTCCATAGTCTCCAATACTAGAAGAGCACCCATGAAGAAAGTATGCAAAGATAGCTATATCAGCAAGCAATGGTAATAATGAAAAGGAAAACAAAATTAAAATAAGAATGATCATAGTAAACAAATCACTACCTCTTCAATAGTTTGTGCATTCCACCAATCTTTATAAAACTCACGATCCCCAAAACGAAGAAGCTCGGCAAGTATATTTAACCTACATTACAATAATGCATGCAAATGTGACTAGATGATGACGATGATAATGAAAAAATTTATAAGTAGAATGATTAAATGTTAAAACAGCAAAGACTTACCAAAGGTGGAAAAAACAGTAGAACATACAGAGCCAAACATATAAGTTTGGAACTGAAAGCTTTAAAACACGCTCAATTGCATATAAAATGTCTCCTTTCAATGGATGCTTAGAGTTCTTTACAATTGGATTGATATACTGTAGATAGCACACACCATATTAGCTTGAAATGATTATAGGGAAGCAAAAAGCACAAGTTTACAAAGTAACATCCTTATAAAAGGACAGGCTTACTTGTTCAATGATGAATCCCATTAACCCTGTAAATATTATTAGCTTGATCAGTTGCCGTAACACCCAACCTTTTCGAATAAATGCAGTGCGGGGATAGCTCATCTACAATAAAAAATGTCACATCATAACAAGAAAATAATAATAATAATAATAATAATAATAATAATAATAATAAATAATCCCAAACCATCAGCAGAACCATATAAATCCCAAACCAGCTAAACGGCTGATTTGCTTCGGTTTGACCAGTTCAATGTTTATGAACAAGCCCACCCCACCCCATCCCACCAAACACCAACAACAACACACACACATATAGAGAGAGAGAGTAGTGACGAATTGAGTGTTCTGTACCTGGTAACACAAAGTAGGAGCAGCCATAAAATAAATCAAGCTCTTGAAGTCAGTATCATAAAATAACTCAATATTTGAAGATCTGGACTCTGCTTCTCCCTAACAATTACATTAAGAAAAACACCCCATATGATATAAATTCAGATTTGAAGCACATAACATGATTGCTTTCTGATGAAGGCGAAGCATCACCTCTTAACGTGCCTTTATCAGTTTATTTTCAGCATTTCTACAACTTTAAAAAAATTACCTTATCAGTTGAATTCACAAGTGACCGCACGTCATAATTTGTATGCACAAAAGATACCAGCTTTAACCAATTAATGCAAGCAAAAAGCATCAATGAAACACCTGACAGAACAACTGAATCAAACCTGCACAGTTTTAATCAACCATGTGAGAATGGAGCATGCCTTGCATACATAAGGTCTCAAATTCAATTGTTCGGTTTCATAAGCAGAAACTATTCTTTATGTACTGCACAATCTTAAACCACCACATAACAATGGTTCATGTCATTTATAAGTTTTTTATTTAATATTTTCAAATGAGTATCCAATTACCATAAAGAAAACTAGGTAAACATATAACAAACTTGTACAAGCAATTGAGAATATAAACACACTGACCTCAGAATCATGAAAACTGGGTATAAAATCGCAGTTGTCGTTATCATAACATGGAGAGTGATAACAACCTACAAGAAGAGTAGATCAGACTAAATTTAATTTCTCTCAATTTTTTATAATTTCCTAATAGCAATTTACTTACAGGGTCTGATATACGCTTTTTCCATGCCAATTTTTCAACAACATAAGCAGTAAGAGGGAAGGTGAGAAGAGAGATGCTGCATGAAAAATCAGAAATCCAAGTCACAACTGATTGTATTAACTAAAATGAAGTGATTATGTATTAATTATAGGGTTGTAAATTAATATTAAAAAAATTACCAGCACATGAGAAGGGGCCAATCTCTTAATGATCTTGAACTGAACCAGAAATTGGAATTGATCAACAATCCATACTGCATATGTAATTTTGGATGGATGATGTTTATATTAATGATTCATATGAAAATATAATAAGGTGATATAAAAATTGAATCAGGTTGCTTACCTTCATGAGGTTCTCAATAATTAGCCTACCATTAACAGCAACAAGGACCACAATGCAAAGGTTAAAGAGGCCTGCATGACTCTGCCACCGGTTTCTAATTAACTATTCATGTGTTGAATATTAAAGTAAGAGAGTACAATAATATAAAAAGAAAGTAAAACCTGGTTGAAGATGGCGTCAGAGCTAAGAGGAGACTCTTTAATTCTGCGGTGAGCCGGAGACGAAGGCCGATAAGCATACTGCAACACACTCATCCTAGTTGTTATTGTTTCAGCTTTGTTCTTCTTCTTTTTAACTGAATCATCATCATCTACTATAATATTCTCCTTCAATTCCTCCTCCTTTGTATTAATATTAATATCATCATCATCAGCTCTGAACCTGATCTGTTGATCCTCGTTGTTATCCAAACTATCGCCATCGTCGGAGGAGTTGGTTCTGGAAGACGAAGAAGAATCGTATAAATTGTCTCCGATTCCGGCGTCAGACTTGACACTCGTCCGCCGTCTTATCTGACCGCGTGTACCTGTATCAGGCGTGTCTAATAACAACGACGACGAAGACATTTTTATTATTATTATTATTATTAACAAGTGTGTTGTTGATTCAAATCAAATCAATTCAATTACGAGTATCAGATAAAATTGAACTAAATTGAATTGAATCGAATCTGACGGATGCAGTAGTAATGTAAAGTCAGAACAAGGATGGAAGGAAGGATTAGGCGGTTGATATTATATTAAATTATTATTTGCAAATCGTGTTATCTATATCTATATCTATATCTATCTATCGCTCTGAGTATATATAATAATAATAATAATAATAATAATAATAATAAATATGAACGGTGAAAATCTTCTTCAGATTCACTACGCCTTCCTTGGTGTGTGTCGGTATCAATTTGGTACCTGTTTTGTGTGTGTTTTTAGAGCATCCACAATGGTAAGTGTAGTCCTTGTTTCAAGCTGACACATCAGCATGTCACGTCAGATTTTAAACCAACTTTTAAAACTTTCATTTCTCCTCCAGTGGGCAATAAACAATCCTTATTTTAAACCACCAACTCACCATCCATATCATTATCTAATTTTCACTTTATTTAACTTTTAATCTATATTCATATATATCTTTTAAAAGAAACACATAAAATTAATATTAATAAAAAAAGTTCATTAAATCTATACTCTCTCCGTCCCATTAAAAGTGTCCATATTTTCTTTTTTATTTGTCCCATTAAAAATGTCAACTTTTAAAATTTATTAGTCAATTTTCAAGTTTACTCTTAAACACACACAACTAGCATTAATAAATAATATCGATGGACTCAATTTTCAAGGACATTATTGTAATTTGGTAAACAAAAAAGTCATCATTCAAACCAAGACACTTAGTATTAATGGAAGTTGAAACATGAAAAATTAAGAAAAATATACTTGGATCTTGGAAGATAGATTATGAAAAATAATTAGTATGCTAAAGTGGGTCATGATGTTGTACAGGTTCTGAAGAAACATTAAGTGAACCCTGGACAGATTATAGATAATCTGGGAGTTAAGTAATGTTTCCCACGAGAATGAGGTCCAACAGAGACGGTTGTTCTTCAGGGGACCTGCAAAACAAACACCGTAAGCTCGTCACTGAGAAGGGGGGGTTCCTCCTTGTGACCACCCTCCGGCGTGAGAATCAGACTAGATTGCTCTGAATATAAGTGTATATTAAGAGATTGCTAGATAACAGGATAGCAGATGATCTTACCATTCCAAGATGTTGGAGTATTTATAGCCGAAGGTAGGTTTCCTAGAAGGTACAGCCGGCTGAATAGTATTCCTGTTCTACCAACAGTGGACTATGCACAGGCCATACTGGTTGGTGGATAGGTTACGGCCAACAGTAACAAAGTCGGCTGCACTATTCCACCAACTGTAGATTATGCACGTCCTACCTACTGTGGATTATACGCAGGCCATGCTGGTTGGTGAATAGGTTACGGCCAATAGTAACACTATTCTACCAACTGTAGGCTGCGCACGCCCCTCAGTAAGAGTTGGTGAGTAGGCAGCGGCTAATAGTGACAAACAGTACTAGAGGGTGCTCCTCCTCGTACTGTTGTCGGTAAGCTGTCACCCTGTGATTGGCTCATGGGCTGTTCTAGTCAGATTGTCTGTCCTATCCATACCTTGGTAGGTATAGTACAAAAGATCTTTCAGAATCATACGGACTGGCTCATTTTGGCGGGATTGTTCCCGCCTTGCTCATTCCTTCATGTGACTACTGAAGTAGCTATTGTCTTGTGCGTGTAGCCCTGCTGTCTGCGGGTAGCCTTCCCTGATGGCTTGTATCCGCAACTGCGGGAACAGGCGGGGTACTTCACCATTGGGAGGCTTTCCCTGCGTGTACAGCTTGCGTACTGCGCGTAATGTTCTCTGAGCATGGTGGGTCCTGCGGGAGCAGATGGCCTTTGCGCATACGTCCCTGTTCAAGGTGAGTCTTGCGGGACCAACTGGGCTCTGCTGGGACCTACCTCTTCAAGCCCCCCCAGTCCAATGTTCTTCTCATGAATGTTTAATAAAGTGAGGTGAACTTTTGGACTTTAAGCAAGGGGTTTTGAAAAAGGTTTTTAGTTTTAAGGTTCTCCGTGGGGATTCTTCCCGCGGGTTTCCTAATGTCACTTGCAAAAATTCCCGATTTTTTTGCTTGATCTTTGGGTATGATGCGGGTAGATATGTAACCTTCTCGCAAGTCAGGAGCGTTGAGTCTTACTTGTATATAGTCTCCATGGGGTTCTGGTGGTTTTCAACATAGTGATCAATTATGCTAAGACCACCAATTCCATCACGGAGTTTCAAACAATATAATTCTCGACGTTCCCGTTATGCGGGGGTGTTATTCCTCTATCCGCAAGCATTGCCCAGAAGATCCTTCTTGGTTTCAATTCTCTGCGGGGCGCTAGGTATGTGAAGGGTTTTGCCTTAACACTACCCGCGCTCGTCTTACGGTTACTTTACTTCCAAGGTACTGGGGTCCATTCCCTGCGGGTGCTAGGTATGTGAAGGGTTTTGCCTTAACACTGTACCCGCACCTTTCTTATAGTTACTTGGTTGCCAAGGTATTCTTGGCTTCAATTCCCTGCGGGTGCTAGGTATGTGAAGGGTTTTGCCTTAACACTGTACCCGCACCCGGCTTATTGTTACTTGGTTGCCAAGGTATTCTTGGCTTTCAATTCCCTGCGGGTGCTAGGTATGTGAAGGGTTTTGCCTTAACACTGTACCCGCACCCGGCTTATGGTTACTTGGTTGCCAAGGTATTCTTGGCTTTCAATTCCCTGCGGGTGCTAGGTATGTGAAGGGTTTTGCCTTAACACTGTACCCGCATCCGTCTTACGGTTAATTGTTTGCCAAGGTATTCTTGGCTTTCAATTCCCTGCGGGTGCTAGGTATGTGAAGGGTTTTGCCTTAACACTGTACCCGCATCCGTCTTACGGTTACTTGTTTGCCAAGGTAAGGGGTGTTTTCCCGCTTACTTTTGAATCTTTTTTGAATTTTGAATTTCGAAATTCGAAGAGTTGGTGGAAAGATAGGAACAGTCCAAACATCTGAAACGTCGTGCGACGGTTTCTTCTGACTGTGTCAGGACGTGCAGGAAGTTATGGTGACGTGACAGTACATGGTCATTCCAGACGCTTTTTCAGGCGCGTGGGCGCGATTTTTCGGGCGCGTGGCCGCGAAATTAATGGTATGCTTCCTGTCAACAGCTGTTGCCAGCCTGCTTTTTGCCACGTGTCATAGTTTCATTGCACCTTCGATTTCTCTCTCCTCCGCATTAAATTCATCGCATTAATTGCGATTAGTATATAAAGGGGGAGAGGGCTCTTTGCAATCCACACCTTCACCCTTCTCTTCTTCTTCTTAGCGATTTCCGGCAAATACTCCCCTTTTCAGGCAAGCATTTTCCCGAAATCGCTTTCTTTCTGCAAAATGTCTTCTCGTGATCTTGAGTCTTCGGCCGATGATAAGAGTACTGCTGGTGAGTGCCAGTGTGCTCTGCCCGGCGATCAGTACCGGTATGTTGTTAGGAAGTTCATGCTCGATCCTTTCGAGCCTGAGTTTCCTGAACCCCATCAGACCGTGTACGATGCCCCCAGAGGCAGGATCGGGGTTTATGCAGCATTCTTTGTCTATGGGAATCTTAGGTTCCCATTGACAAAGTTTGTTTACCGTGTCCTTGAGAGGCATGGTGTTCATCTGACGTAGTTGCACCCCATGGCGATCGCCAAGATTCGCCATTTCGAGTGGGTGTGCCGGATTCTGGGCATTGAGCCCTATGTGGACCGCCTGATGACCTTCTATACTTGGAGGTGCATCCAGGGGTGGTACACCCTGACAACCCGGATCAAGGGTTTGAAGATTTGCGCGACCGAGCGCAGTCTCCGATCGTGGAAGCGGGAGTTCTTCTACATTTCTGCCCGCGCCATCCCCATTGCCATGAAGTTTAAAAATGGCCAAGCAATTCTGAGCCACCACGCCACCAACTACCAGGAGGCGGAATGGTTTGCGAAGATATCCCGGGTCCAATCTCCGGTTTACCGGTTTGCGGAGTCCGGGATGGTGATGTTGGGGATGAGCCGGGTATGGAAGGAGGCGTCTCAGGTTCCCATCCTTCTCGAATACGGTTTGAACTCTATTCCTTATGGTATGTCTTGTCTTTCTTGCTGATATGAGTTTGTCTTCTAACTGTTTCTTTTCTTTCAGAGGGGAACGATTTGGAGTCGCTCCTGTACCCGCGGGAAGCTGACGGTCCCGTGCGGGTGGGTACTCGTGCTCTTGACGAGAACGAGTTGCCCATCCTGGAGCAAACAGCGGATCGGTCTGTGGAGGTCTATCCGCTGGGCCACGAGATCCTGAGCCACCGGCGGCCAGGTAAGGCGTTATTCTCTCCTCCACCCCTCAGTGTTGTACCCGCTGCTGGAATTCCTGACATCCTGTCTTCTTCTGAGGAATCCGCAGATGGTCCTCCGTTAGTGCGGAAGAAGAGGGCTGCCGGCGGGAAAGGGAAGGAGAAGGCGGCCTCCACAGCCGATCCAGTGCTTCTATCTGACACTGAGTCAGATAGTGAAGAGGTGGCGGGGAACCCCGGTGGTGAGAAGACTACTGTTCCGGAGGCTACGACTGTTACCTCCGGAGAACCAATGACGACGACGGTGACCGGCATCAAGAGACCGGCTCCATCGGGTTCGTCCCCGCCCGTCCGTACGTTCAAGCTCAAGAAAACCCGTAAGTACAACTTTCTCTTAGCTTTTATCTTCGTAGTTTAATCCTTGTCTTTTAACACTTTTCTTCTTTACGCAGGCGTGGATGTTGGCGCATTCCAGGGTCAGGGGCCGAGTATTACCTCTCCGCCAATGACGGTAGGCTTGGTCAGCCTACCTGAGGCGTCGACCCAGGCGCCTGCGCCTGCTTCCGCTGGTTCAGTTGCTCACTCCTTTGAGCCGACTGTTCCAGCCGAGATGACGTCGCCGCCGGTGGTAAGTGCGATTTTTACAGCATCTTTCACCGAGCCGGCGGTTACGATTGCCGCAGATTCTGCGGCGGCGACCGCGACGGCGACCACGGCGGCCGCTACTATGCCTCAGCCACCGGCAACGACGGCCGGCCCATCAGGTACGCGTGGGGCTTCTCGCATCTCTCCGCCACCTTCCCATCTGCCTGACCTCTTGGATGGATTTCCATTGGGTTCAGGTGATGGGTTCGGCGGCTATCGGCCTGTAATTGACCCTACAGGTGTGTAGGGTTCTTTTGGCCCATTTTTCTACATATATTTTTTATCATCTTTTCCTAACTGCTTTTTGTTTTCTGCAGTGTCGGATTCCAATGAAGTGTATGTTCCGCGATGGAACATACGCCGAGGAACAACCCTTCGTACCCCTGTGGAGTGCGTGGAATGGGCTCGCCACGCTGCTCCCCATGGTGCGTTGGGGGAAGCCATGGCTAGCTACCAGGAGGGTAGGCTAACCAACGAGCTTCGGGTTCTCCAAGCCCGGATGCAGCCGCGCGTCGAGCTGCTTTGTCGTGAAAACGACAAGTTGAAAGCAGCTCGCGCCAAGGAAGTATCTCAAGCGCGGGCTCTTCGGGAGGAGAACCAAAAGCTGTCCGCAGCTGCTGCGGAGAAGGAGAAGGCCTTCAAGGCCCTCGAGGTTGAGGTTCAAGCGCGACTCGAGGCCCGCTCCAAGGCTGCCCAAGTTGTTAACAAACAGCTTCGGCTGGCTAAGGAGACTGCGAGGAACGCAACCGAGAGGGCCACCAAGGCTGAAGCCGTTGCTGAGCCTTTACGCGTGGAGAATGAGGAGCTCAAGGCCAAATTAGAGGCTCTCCAACGTGCTCATGATGCCTTGGCGATGGAAGATGCTAAGAAGCTCCAGGAGATCTTGGACCAGAGGGGCGTGCTTGACCATACCGAGCGGAAGCTTAAGGGACTCGAAGAGGCTGCCGCAAAGGAAGTTCTACTTGCCAACCTTAACAAAAGCGAAGCCGAACGCGCCTGCACCCAAGCTCAAGCCGCCCTTCAAGAAGCTCTGGTTGCCAAGGAATGGCTTCTTCGAGAAGCGTTGTCTCAGGTAAGTCTATCTTCATGTCTTCACGCTTTTCTTTGTAAATAGGGTGTTGACACTTGTATATTTTCTTATGTAGGTTGTGCATCGGGTCTTCTCAGAGACATCTTACGACGATGCAATGAGCGCAGCCCTCAACGCTTCTCACGAGGATGGGGAACGGGTCGGCTTCCTGCTTGGTCTAGGGTTTGTTGAGAAAGGCGTCCCGTCATCCAACTTCCCTTTGTACAATGTAGATACCGAAGCCATATATGACCAAGCAGTAAATCAATACGCCGCCTTCCCGCATCCGGTGGTGGAGAAGGTGAATGAAATTGCTGCTGCTGATGATGGGCTACCTATCCTTAAGGCTTACCTTGAACAGCCACGCTCTACTGACGGCGCTGGTCCAAGTGGAAGTGGCCCTGAAGCCTGATCCTGAAGATCCCTTCCCGCTGCTAGGATAGATTTAGTTTGTATAGATTTACTTTCTTGTAGGCGGGTAGTTACCCGGCCATTCTTGTAACGAATATTTATGAAATGTAAATCTTTGTGCGGCTAAGACCGCTTGATTCGTTGGATTCCTTGCTTTATAAACGTTATATGACTTACATACTTTAGTTTAAATTAGCAATTTTCCAAGTGTTTAGAATAAGTTAACCTTTGAACGTGGTAGATAGGTGTGAAGTTTTGCTTCCTCTTCCGTGATTGTGCGGGTAGGACCGTCACTTGCACGTAGTAGGATGGCTAAACTTTACCATCTGACATGCGTGTAGGTTTTCCTCATCTTTGAGGATAAGTTAACCTTTGAACGTGGTAGATAATAGGTGTGAAGTTTTGCTTCATCTTTCGTGATTGTGCGGGTATGACTGTCACTTGCACTTAGTAGGATGGCTAAACTTTACCCATATCTGACCTGCGTGTAGGTTTTCCTCATCTTTTTTTTTTTTTTTTTTTTTTTTTTTTTTTAGGATAACCTTTGAACGTGGTAGATGATAGGTTGAAGTTTTGCTTCCTTGTTCGTGATTGTGCGGGTAAGACCGTCACTTGCACTTACAAGGATGGCTAAACTTTACTTACATCTGACCTGCGTGTAGGTTTCCCTTATTTTTAACGTTGTGTTTATGCGGGTTTTGCCGCCTTCCACACGTAACGACTTACTTCTTCCCGTTGATGCGGTAAATACCGGCACCAGTGGGAAGTTCATAAGTATAAAGGTAAACACATTATGAAAGGAGAATCATTTCCATTAGAAGTGGCTCTAGGCCTTTTCTTTACAAGTTTTGGAATTGATCTACATATAACATTTGCGTAATTGAGCTCCATTCCATGTTCTTGGGATGGGAGTGCCATCGAGCCTTTCGAGCCGGTATGCGCCCTTTCCCAGGACTTCTTTGATAATGTATGGCCCTTCCCAGACCGGGGCCAGCTTTCCCGGGCGCTCTTGGTTTGAAGCCTCGTTGTTACGCAGTATGTAGTCTCCTATATTGAAGTTGCAGAGTTTTACCCGCGTGTTGTAGTACTTTTGCATTTGTCGTTTGTAGTTCTCTTCACGCACTGCGGCTAAGTCTCTGTGTTCCTCGGTTAGCATAAGATCCAACCGTCTTTCCGCATCATTGTCTTCTGGCTGACTCAAGACCCTTGGTGAGGGTAGACCAATTTCGACCGGGACCATGGCTTCAGTGCCATAAGTGAGGCTGAACGGGGTTTCTCCCGTACTGGCCTTCTTCAGCGTTCTGTTTGCCCAAAGGACGTGCGGAAGCTCGTCCACCCAGCCGGATCTGTGTTCCGATAGTCTCTTCTTGATGCCTTCGACAATGCTCTTATTTGCTCTTTCCACCTCACCATTACCTTGCGGGTGTGCCACTGAGGTAAAGGTGTGGGTGATTTGAAGTTCTTTTAGCCACTGTTGTAGCTTCTTGTCAGCAAAGTTGGTGCCGTTATCGCTCACCAAATTCTGTGGAAGTCCAAAACGACAAATAATAAATTCCCAAATAAATTTTTTGATATGTTTCGCGGTTGTTTGGGCTAAAGGTTTTGCTTCTATCCACTTGGTGAAGTAGTCGATGGCTACCACTAGGAACTGAACATTTCCTGCTGCTGTAGGAAATGGGCCTGTCACATCGATGGCCCACTTCTGAAATGGCCATGAAGAAGTGACTGGAACCAGTTCATTCTTCGGGCGGTGCGTGTTGGGTGCGTAAAGCTGGCAAGACCTGCATTTTCTGATGTATGCCAGTGCATCCGTATGCATCCCCGGCCAAAAGTATCCCGCGTTGTTTAGCTTGGCTACAACAGCGCGGGGACCTGCGTGTACTCCACAGATGCCTTCGTGTACTTCCCTTAGGAGGTAGTCAGCATCTTGGTTGTCCACGCATCTTAAGAGTGGGCCAAGAAAGTTACGTCTGTAAAGGATGTCATTGACGAGTTGATAATTCAGTGCTTTACAGCGTAGTTTTCTTGCCTGTGTTTTTGACTCTGGTAGTGTTCCTGCTGCAAGGTAATTTATTATTGGTGTCATCCACGTTTCTGTACCGGTTTGGATGACACGAATTTCCTTGTGCGGGACTGATGGTGCTTCGAGGAGTTCAATGCGGATGTCCTTTCCCAAGTGGGTGAAGGCTAGTGATGCAAGCTTGCTTAACGCATCCGCAGATTTGTTTTCGCTGCGCTTGACGTGTATGACTTTACAATCATTAAAATCACGCATAAGGGTTTTTGCCTGGGCGAGGTACAGGGCCATTGTGTCGTTCACAGCCGTGTACGTCCCATTTATTTGGTTGGCCACCAGCATGGAATCCACGTGGGCTTCCAAGTTTTTCACTCCCATCTTACGCGCAATTCTCAATCCGGCCAAGAATGCTTCATATTCGGCTTCGTTATTCGTACTTGGAAAATCCAACCGAATAGCGTAAGTATATTCTTGGCCTGCTGGGTTGGTTAATTTTAACCCTGCGCCTGAACCCTCGTTACTGACTGCTCCATCAGTGTAGAGTCGCCAGACATCATTGATGTCCTGTGCTGGGGAAGGTTGAGCCTCCTCCTGGCACTCTTTCTCCCGCGAAGCGGGGACTTCTGCAATAAAATCGGCCAGGACCTGGCCTTTTATGGCTGGTCTTGGCTTGTACTTAATTGCATATTCTCCCAATTCAATTGCCCATTTGGCTAGACGTCCCGATAATTCGGGTTTGCCTAGAACGTTTGAGAGTTTGAAGTTGGTGAGAATAGTGATTGGGTGGCCCTGGAAATATCGTCTTAACCTGCGTGAAGCGTGTATAAGTGCTAAGACCAATTTTTCGAGGGTAGAGTACCGGGTTTCTACGTCTGTTAGTACACGGCTAACATAATAGATTGGCATCTGGATGCCTTTTCGTTCTATTAGCAGGACTGCCCCGGTTGCTCTATCTGTTGCGGAAAGGTATAGAATTAACTCCTCTCCCGCTTGTGGTGCTGTAAGTGTTGGGAGTTCGATCAGGCGTGACCGAATCTCCTGAAAAGCTGCTTCCGCTTCTGGTGTCCAGCAGAAGTGCGTTTTCTTTAAGCAGTTTCTCAATGTTGACACGAAAGGAAACGACTTATCCGCATGGTTTGCCAAAAAGCGATTAAGTGCGACTAGTCGTCCATTCAGTGTCTGAGCCTGTTTGATGGTGGTAGGTGATTCCATTTTAACAATGGCTTCGACCTTTTCAGGGTTCGCTCTGAAGCCATCTTTAGTTACAATGACTCCCAAGAACTTCCCTTCTTCCATCCCAAATGAACACTTGCTCGGGTTGAGCTTCATGTTTATCTTTCTGAGCGTGTTGAAAGTTTCTTCAATGTCTTTCAACATCGCTTCTGGCTCGGGGCTTTTGATGACCAAATCATCCATATAGACTTCCAAGTTTATCCCGATTTGGGCATGAAACTCTTTGTCCATCAGTCGTTGGTACGTGGACCCTGCATTCTTAAGTCCGAATGGCATCATTTTATAACAAAATGTACCATCGGGCGTCCGAAATGCGGTTTTGTCCTGGTCATCTACGGCCATGTGGATTTGATGGTACCCCTTATACGCATCCAAGAAGCATTTAAGGCGAAATGGTGCCAACGAATCCACCTTAAGATCAATTTCTGGTAACGGATAACAATCTTTGGGGCATGCTTTGTTCAAATCTTTGAAATCTATGCACATGCGCCATTGTTTGTCATTCATCGGTACCATTACGGGATTTGCAACCCATGTTTGATATCTACTAACGCGTACGATGCCTGCGTCAAGGAGTTCCTTGACTTGGGTTCTACACGCGTTAGTTTGTTCAGGCCCCATTACTCTGCGCTTTTGTACGACTGGCGTAACAGCCGGATCGCACTTGAGCTTATGCTCCGCCTTACTTCGGGGTACACCAGTCATGTCAGCTGGTGCCCACGCAAAGATGTCAGCGTTTTTCTGCAGTAAGCGTTTGAGTAGGGTGCGGGTGGGATCAACGATTGTCGGTCCAATGGTAACGGCCTGGTCGGGGTATTTGCCATTGAAGGCCCATTTTTCCGGTTCGGTGATGGTTGGTTTAGCCATTTTCGGTTTGGGTTTAGATGAGACAGATGCGATGCATACCTGGGGAATGCCAGTGATCATCGCTACACCCTCAGCTGTTGGCCATCCCATCATGCCGTGGACTGAAGATACCACGGCGTTGAATCTTGCCATCCCGTCTCTTCCGAATAGGATGTCGTACGTGTGGTGTGGCTTTCTCATCACGACAAAATCCACGTCTTCTGTGCGTGAATGATTCCCATCGGTAAGAGTAACGGGGAAAGATAGGATACCCAGGGGGGTTTCTGTACTGCCATCAAACCCTTCCATTGAAGCGTAGACCGTTTCCCAGCGTTCTTTGTCTTCATCATCCAGCTTGTCAAAGAACTGCCTGTACATCACTGTCGACGAAGCGCCGTTGTCAGCAAGAGTGCGGGAAGTGATGTAATGCCCCAGCTGGCTTTTGATGACGATGGGGCCTTCTTTGCTGGGGCCTCCTGGCACTCGCGGGAAGCGCACCTCAGCTTCCTTCCACGCGCATGGTTCTGTCACTCGTCTTTTTCTTCCTCTGACCTTGCCATGAACCATGTTGATGCTGATGTCGACGGGCTTTCGTCCGTTACCTCTGTACCGGTTGTCATTCCTTCCTCCCTTCTTGATTGATGCCACGAGATGTGCAAGTCTTCCATCCTTGACAAATGTCTCAACAATATCCTTCAAGGATGTGCACTCTTCAGTACCATGACCCTTTGTCCCGTGGAAATCACAGGATTTGCTTTGATCCGCATTAGGTTTCTGCCGGATCAATGGGGCTTTTGGCCATGGCAATTTTTCCGTTGCAAATATCTCCGTGACGCTCTTGGTGAGTGGCGTCCACCGGTGTTTTCGGTTTGAAGGGTGTGTGTTGTCCCTTCCGCCAACAAAAGGGCGAGAGCTGGATGAGGTGTCAAAGTTTATCCTTGACTGCCAAATACCTAGCCGCCTCTTTTTGTTCTGCCGGGCGGTCCTAACGTTGTTCTCCCTTGTTCTCTGCGTGTAGAGGTGTGTACTCTGGGGAAGATCTCTTCCCAGCTGCTTCTCCGTCTCGGCAAAGCGCTTGGCTGCCGTCATGATGGCATCCCATGTGGATGGCATGCCGTCCTTACCCGTCAATGTGCGGATAAGCTCTGGGTACTCGGCGCCCTGGATGAAAGCGGCGCGAACAAGATCTTCACTTATGTTGCCCAGACTCAGCTTCTTGGAGTTGAAGCGGGTGATGAAGTCTAGTAAAGATTCATCCTCCTCTCTAACGCAGTTGAGGATCGTCCACTGCTCTTCAGTATACTTCCTCTGCTGGCTGAAGTGCTGGCTGAACTTGTTCTGAAAGTTCGCCCAGTCATATATGTGGTGGACCGGTAAACGATCGAACCATGCCCTGGCTGCTCCGACCAGAGTCATCTGGAACATGTAACACCACGTGGGTTCCGTCCCGTTACTGACGGTAGCCCCCGCAATGAACCTGTTCAAATGGTCGTCTGGGTCGGATAGACCATCATAAGTGCCAATGTTGGACATTTGTTTGGCACTTCTCGGGGCGATTGCTTCCGCAATGTCCCTTGCAAATTTTGACTTTCCTGCATTCGTAGCAGTTGGTCTAAAGGTTTTGGAGAAGTCACGCGGGTTTCTCTCCGCATTTGTTGGTTTAAAGGCTTCCCCAAAATTCCTTTTTGGCTGGGAGTCCGTTTCCTTACGCTTCCCTTTCGCCTTATGGCGAGGGTTTGCGTCGGTATCGGACTCTTCCCTCTCGTCGTCTGAGTACTCGCCCTCGCTGTTCATAATGAGGTGTTGGCGAGTACTGCCGAATTCGTCAGCCTGTTGAACTGAACGCAAGCGTTCGTCCAATTCAGCTTGGAACTCTTTCTGACGTGCTTCGGCCCACGCCTTCACTTGATCTAGTGTTTGGCGAGGGACCCTCGTTCGTTTTTCCAGCTGGGTATCGGTGAACCCCAGTGGAATATTTACTGCACTTGCCCCGGCTTGGGTAGTCGGGGTAGTGTTCGTAAGGATTGTATAACCGCCGGTGTTCCCCCCAGTTGCTGGGGTTGTTACCGGGGTTTCTTGGTCGGTTACTGGCCTTTGGACCGGAGTAACGTTAACCATTTCTTCAGAAAATTTGAAAAAACTAAATTAGTTCTAGCTTTTATGCACGGATGGCGCCAATGAAGAAACACTAAGTGAACCCTGGACAGATTATAGATAATCTGGGGGTTAAGTAATGTTTCCCACGAGAATGAGGTCCAACAGAGACGGTTGTTCTTCAGGGGACCTGCAAAACAAACACCGTAAGCTCGTCACTGAGAAGGGGGGGTTCCTCCTTGTGACCACCCTCCGGCGTGAGAATCAGACTAGATTGCTCTGAATATAAGTGTATATTAAGAGATTGCTAGATAACAGGATAGCAGATGATCTTACCATTCCAAGATGTTGGAGTATTTATAGCCGAAGGTAGGTTTCCTAGAAGGTACAGCCGGCTGAATAGTATTCCTGTTCTACCAACAGTGGACTATGCACAGGCCATACTGGTTGGTGGATAGGTTACGGCCAACAGTAACAAAGTCGGCTGCACTATTCCACCAACTGTAGATTATGCACGTCCTACCTACTGTGGATTATACGCAGGCCATGCTGGTTGGTGAATAGGTTACGGCCAATAGTAACACTATTCTACCAACTGTAGGCTGCGCACGCCCCTCAGTAAGAGTTGGTGAGTAGGCAGCGGCTAATAGTGACAAACAGTACTAGAGGGTGCTCCTCCTCGTACTGTTGTCGGTGAGCTGTCACCCTGTGATTGGCTCATGGGCTGTTCTGGTCAGATTGTCTGTCCTATCCATACCTTGGTAGGTATAGTACAAAAGATCTTTCAGAATCATACGGACTGGCTCATTTTGGCGGGATTGTTCCCGCCTTGCTCATTCCTTCATGTGACTACTGAAGTAGCTATTGTCTTGTGCGTGTAGCCCTGCTGTCTGCGGGTAGCCTTCCCTGATGGCTTGTATCTGCAACTGCGGGAACAGGCAGGGTAGGTTCTCTGAGCATTATTTTGCTTTAGGATTGGTAATTTTACTACTTTACCATTATTTTGCTTTCATTTATCTTTAAATACTTTACCGTACTATATCGTATCAAACAATTTTAATACCTCTATTATTTCTGACGATTTTCTGGATCGATATATTCAGTATCGGTATTTAGCTCATTTCTAATTGATAGCGCGTGTTATATAATTGGTATTATCAACTATTGATCACAAAAGAGGATATCTTGTGATCAGACTTTTTAATATACAAATTCAAAAACTGTACACATTTTTAAACGTTTTAGACTGTGTCGAGTTTGCTGTGAGATGATTCATATATATTGATTAAAAGTTATAAAGTTAGTAGTAATTTTATATTCTTGAAGGGCCCAACAAGTCAATATTCATATACCATTAGCTAATTAACCAACTAATCATTTAACATTTTAACCCATACACCTAGTACCCTTTTAAACGTTGAATTTTCAATTGCATTCCTCAAATCTTTACTTTGAAAGTGTATGTAAGTGTTGATTACTTTACTCAAAACTTTAATCAGTATTTAATAAATATGTATTAGTGTGTTTGTTGTATATATCACTTATCTAATACAATAACAAGAACTAATAACATGTTGAGAGTTGAATTTGGCTTGCATGACGTACGCGTGATACCACAAGTGTCCAAAACCGTGTCGCTTATGGATATATTACACAACCACATGACATTTTTTAAAACATTTATTGTTTTCTTGTGGCATAAGATATACTAGCAAATAGTATTTAAAATTTAGGAGGTTCTCCTTTGTTGGCTTCCCTTTGTTGAAATATTCATAGATTAGAATTAGAACTAATAATATTTCTTAATGTTGATGTTGAGATTGTGACGGCATATGGTCTCAAAACCTTCGAGACTAAGCAAAACTTGAATGGTTTAATGATCAAATTTACCTATTTATCATGCTATTTCACTAAAATCATTTTAACTTTTTTTTTAAGTCAACCATCTTTCATTATCTGTGTCAATCTTATAAAATTCCTTTTTAATGTTACAAAAATTTATTAATTATTCATCTAAGGAAAAATTCCATACATGCTTCTACAAACTTACTTGTAACATATTATACATGTCCTTAAAAACCCATAAAAATATCAAATTTGCTTATTTCATGAAACAACAATTTTTGTAGAACAAAAAAAACTAGTAAATAAGTTTTTTGTTTATGATTAAGTAACTAATAATTGCGACATAAGCTTATATATTATGCCAACTCAACTACTAGATTTAGGATTAAAAAACATGTTTGAAAATCAAGAACAATGCCTCACTCACCTCATCTTCTAACTGAAGAACACAAACAACCAACAAACACTAACCTTAATTATTTAAAGCAAATCAGCAACATTTGATGGCAACTCTTCAACAGCCACATTATAAAACTTTTGAATATCAAACAGCATTCTCTGATCTTCACCAGTCACAAAATTAATAGCAACACCTTTTCTCCCAAACCGCCCGCTTCGTCCGATACGATGAAGATAATTCTCAGGTTGTGTTGGAAGATCATAGTTGATCACAAGTGACACTTGTTGGACATCAATCCCACGTGCCAAAAGATCAGTTGTGATCAACACGCGTGAAGAGCCAGATCGAAACTCACGCATTATGATGTCACGAGTGTTTTGATCCATGTCCCCGTGTGTGGCCGAGACAGTGTGCTCACGGCTGCGCATCTTGTCGGTTAGCCAGTCGACTTTGCGGCGTGTGTTGACGAATATGACACTCTGAGTGATGGCTAAGGTTTCATAAAGGTCGCAGAGGGTTTCGAGCTTCCATTCTTCTTTTTCGACGTTGACGTAAAACTGTTTGATGCCTTCTAAGGTGAGTTCGTCGCGCTTAACGAGGATTCGGACGGGTTTGTTCATGAATTTTCTTGTTATTTCTAAGGCTTCTGGAGGCATGGTTGCTGAGAAGACGCCTACTTGAACCTTTATTGGGAGAAGCTGGAATATGTCATAGATCTGATCCAATGCATACAATAAATAAATTAATCATCATCATCGTACTCAGTATATCCCACCAATAGCAAAGCTATGGTAATTAATATGTTTTTATAAATAAATTAATAATAATCACTGGCCGGACGAGTACAAACATATAATAAACACATGTACCTGATCTTTGAAACCTCTTGAAAGCATTTCATCAGCCTCATCAAGCACAAACATATTAATATAGTCTGGTCGAAGCGATTGCCTCCTTAGCATATCAAACACACGACCAGGAGTGCCAACGACGACATGAACTCCAGCAGAAAGGATCCTTTGGTCCTCGCGGACACTGGTCCCGCCAACACAAGCATGAACCTTGACACCAAGGTAGTCACCAAGGGCCCGCATGACTTTCTCAATTTGTTGTGCAAGTTCACGAGTCGGTGCTAAGACCAAAGCCTGGCATTCGACAATGTTATAATCGAGTTGTTGAAGGATACCCGAGCAAAGGTTGCAGTCTTTCCGGTGCAGATTGAGCTTGTTGGATCACATCAAGACCCTTGGTGAATGGGACAATTCCCCTTTGTTGAATTGCTGATGGTTTCTCAAATCCTACAACATTTATTATATATTATATATAAATTCTTTCACAAAACTGATTTGAATAAGCAGTATGTATCACACTAGCTATAGCAATGTTGTAGCATGTATACCATATGCATAAATACCCCTCAAGAGGTTTTCTTGCAAGTCCATTGCATCAAAACTATCATAAACTTCATCATAACAAGTAAAGAAATTATCTTGCCCATCTGATGATAGTCTGTATAAAAAAACAAATGAACATTATTAGAATTAGAAATAAGCTAAGAAATAACTATGTAACAACTGGTTGTCAAGATGGTTTTCCAAATTAAATTCACCAGATTTGTAAAAGGTTCAATATATATACTTAATAAATGTGTGTAAGAAAATATGTACGTATATGATGATACATGATAAATATATATATATAGAATGGAAATGAGACTCCTTGTCTCTCTCTCATAACTCTCACAAATAAAACTAATAAACTAGACCCTATTTATACACCTACTAAACTTCTTATCCAAGACAACCCCAACTTCCTCTCCAAGGCAAACCTTTACTAAACCTATTATAATTCAAATACCTAAATTAAAACATAATTAAATAAACCCTCAACTTTATTACTAATTCAAGATTAATCCTTCACATGCATGCATAATAAAATTAATTTAATACAAGAGACAAACCTAATTAGAGAGGATATGATGGCAATGTGTTTACTGTTCAAGCAAACTCCTCGATCGGATCTACTACGTACACCGTGGAGTTGTGTAAAAGAAACAAGGTTAATGGAACTGTTTGTTTCATCCAAGATTAACTTCCCATTCAGTCAATTTTACGTTTTTACCCCTACCAGTAATATTCACAAGATTTCTGTTTTTTTTCTTTGTGGCCGGTGATCAGCGAAGCGTTAATAAAACTCTCAAAAGTGATTACTTCTACTATCTGGAAACACCCACGTGTTGCAACGACTTGAACTTTGATTTGTGAAGGACACTAATGCCTCCTTTGGTTACCTCGCTGGAAACCAGAAATGATCCACACCCTCTCTTTCTAGTTGCTTTGAACCGACGCGTTGCGGTGGAAACTTGGTCGGTATTGGTTTAGTTCGTTACGGTACCATAAAAATGTTATGTGGCGAAAGTTGAAAGTTTTGAGTTGGTTTTTATAAATTTGGTGGCAAAAGTTAGTTGTTGACCTATGACAAAAGTTTAAAGTATATCGAGTTGGTTTCATAAGTTTGATTACCAAAGTATAAAAGATAAAGTATAAAACATAAAACAGTTGACAAAGTGTAAAATGAAAAACATTAAAGGAAAAAGTAAGTAGTATGAAGTTCAAATAACCGAACAATGGTGGCAAAAGCTTCAATGCTATGGTGGCAAAAGTCTAAAAGATGAAACTTTCCATGCCTTACAAATTTGACACATGATTATAATCAAATCACGTTCAAACACTTACAATAATAACACATCATTCGAGCTAGGCATGTTCAAAACGGTTTGGGACTAGGAACCGGAACCGGTTCCTATATTCAAAACCCCCTTTTAAACCGGTTCCAGGCTCGAACCGGTTAGGGAACCGAACCGGTTCTCCCACCCTCGGACCCCTAACCTATCTAACCGGTTCTTACCGGTTCCTAACCCGGTTCCTGTACCGTAACCGGTTCCAACCGGTTACAGTGTGAAACATTTGTAAAAAACCCTCACCTAAGGCTAATATTCTATGACATATTCCCTTTAAGAAAATTCAAAGGAATGATATAAAAAAGAACCGGTTCCGGTTCCAGAACCGGTTCCGGTTCGGTTCCGGTTCCTACCCGCCCCCACTCAGAAATGCAAGAACCGGTCACGGATCATCGGGTTGAATCAGATAGGGTCCGGTTCCTACAAAAAACGGGTAGGAACCGGTTCGGGTCCGGTTCGGGTCCAGGAACCGGTTTCGTTGAACATCTCTAATTCGAGCAATGAATTCACACATAGAATGAAAAACTAGACCAAAAACTTAACCAGAAATATAATTATAATAATTATACCAAAAGATGAAATAATAAACAAATCCAGGATCATAAGAGTACACAAATATAAGTTCCAAATATCTTGCAACACCAAGTCACTTAACAATAACATTAAACTTAAAACAACCAACCAAAACCGATAGATTTCAAAATCACAGCTTCTAACTTTTCACCTTCACTTAAAACAAAGCCAACGTCCGTTTCTTTAAATCAGATCAGCGACATTGGACGGCAACTCCTCAACCACCACGTTATAAAACTTCTGAATATCAGCAAGCATCCGTTCATCATCAAGCGTCACAAAGTTAATCGCAACACCTTTTCTCCCAAACCGCCCACTTCGTCCAATACGATGAAGGTAATTTTCAGGCTGCGTTGGAAGATCATAGTTGATCACAAGTGACACTTGTTGGACATCAATACCACGTGCCAAAAGATCAGTGGTGATCAACACACGAGAAGAACCTGATCGGAACTCACGCATGATGATGTCACGGGTGTTCTGGTCCATGTCACCGTGCGTAGCAGAGACTGTGTGGTCACGGCTGCGCATCTTGTCGGTTAACCAGTCAACCTTTCGTCGGGTGTTGACAAAAATGACACTTTGTGTGATCGCTAAGGTTTCGTAAAGATCACAAAGGGTTTCAAGTTTCCATTCTTCTTTTTCGACATTGACATAAAACTGTTTGATACCTTCTAGGGTTAATTCATCACGTTTCACGAGGATTCTTACGGGTTTGTTCATGAACTTCCTTGTGATTTCTAGAGCCTCGGGTGGCATGGTTGCTGAGAACACACCAACCTGGACCTTTGATGGTAACAGCTGGAAGATATCATATATCTAAAAGAAAGAAAATTTAGCATCCAAAAAGATTTAAAATGTAATGTATATTAATGAAAGGAAAGAAAATAACCTGATCCTTGAATCCTCTTGAAAGCATTTCATCAGCTTCATCCAGCACAAACATCTTGATGTTATCAGCACGTAGTGACTGCCTTCTAAGCATGTCAAAAACACGTCCAGGTGTACCAACAACAACATGAACCCCAGCTGAGAGGATGCGTTGGTCCTCACGAACACTGGTCCCACCCACACAAGCATGAACCTTGACACCAAGGTAGTCACCAAGGGCCCGCATGACTTTCTCAATTTGTTGTGCAAGCTCACGGGTTGGAGCAAGAACCAAAGCCTGACACTCGACTACATTGTAGTCAAGTTGTTGAAGGATACCAGAGCAAAAAGTTGCAGTCTTTCCGGTTCCTGATTGAGCTTGTTGAATCACATCAAGACCCTTGGTGAATGGAACAATTCCTCTTTGTTGAATTGCTGATGGCTTTTCAAAACCTAGAAAAAACAAAGACACACATGAACATAACACTTTGCAAGAGTTATTGAAAGAGTTGAAGCTTATATGTACTAACCATATGCATAGATGCCTCTTAATAAGTTTTCTTGCAAACCCATAGCATCAAAACTATCATAAACCTCATCATACGATGTGAAAAAGTCTTGTCCATCAGTAGAAAGCCTGCAGCATCAATAAAAGTCAACAGCATGAGAAAAAACATGTGTATAAACCGTTTGCACATTGCTTTTTAACAAATAAACAATACCAACATCTGAAGTAATGATATACATGAACACTAAAGACACAAGTGTCAAACTTACAATTCGTTCATTTTGGAATCGAAGTGACGAGTATCAAACTGGGAACCTTCGGGAGCTGCGCCTGCCATGACTGCACAAAGCAAAACCAGCAAAAAACAATGAGTTAACAGATTATAAGATGCATCAAAAGATGTCCAATATCACAGATCTACCTTACAACTGACTTACAAAACAAAGATTTACATGAAGGGTGTCATACTAATAAATATAAATTAGTATGCACAACGGAGATAAGCAAATGCATGTGTGTGAAGTATGAGTGAAACATATACATGTATGAATAACATAAGATACAATCATCTATATTCAGTTCATTCTTCCATTCCACAAGCTATAAAAGACCTTTAATAAAAAGACTAAAAAAAGCAGCAGTGAAGCAGAGCATAATCATACCCTGAGCTTATAGAGCCAAGATCCAAATCCTCAGGCATAAACAAAACTTCAAACAATTAAATTCAAAGTACAAAAAGATAAACTTTTTTTTAATTAAGTTTACATGCCTTAGTTATTCTGAAGGTGTTGAGTAGTCCTAACAAAACAAAGTCTTTGTTTATTCGTTAACTTAATAATAATAATAATAATAACTCATTCATCATCATCATCATCAAGTACTATGAATCGAATAATAAACATGTATTCATTCTTTAAAGTTTAAACATCTAGATGAGAAGTCGATTCCAATACAGATTAAAAGTTAGGTTGCTTGAATCAATCAGTAAAAGCAGAACATAGAGATAGAAAGAAACAAAGAAAGCAGCATACATCTAAGCTAAATCATCAACACCGATCTATTATACATAAATATAAATATATGAAGATCGAATATGCATAAATAAATAAAGAGAAAATCAGAGTGATAAAATTAAGGATCTGCTGCACCTGAATCGAAGGTTGGAGGCTTTTTTAGAAAACTCCTCGGAGTGGCCGTGGAGGAGTTGAGACTGATGTTTTGAGATTGAAACACAAACAAATCTTACCCCCTACTACTACTTTTATTAGTGCTACTCTTTTGCCCCTTCTTTCTGATCCTTTTTACCCCTTGTTTCTTTTAGCTAGACGCTTCTTCTATCCATTGGGGTGGACGATTTTGCCACTTCTTCATTCTTTATTGTTAGTTATTATTATTTGGTGAACACGCAGAGGTCACTAATTCTTTATTGTTTTCTTATGACTATCCAATTCATTCACTACGTTTTTCACTTGCATCAATACTTGGTTTATAATTATATTGTTTTCTTTCTTTCTTTTTTTAAATAAACCCTTTATGACGGGACAGACTTAATGCATTACATGTTTGAAAACTATCGTACAAAAGTCTCATTTCCAAAGTTAAGTTTTATAGCTAAAGTTGAGAATGTGAAACATTGCCAAGGAGCAACAAATTTATACCATCTTTGATCAATATTAAAATAGGGTAAAAATATAAATTATCCATTTGGAAAGGGCATATAGGTAGATCAATCTAACAATTTACCAAGGCTTTTCATTCATATAAACGAATTCAGAAACTACAATGCCATTGTAATTATGCACTTCTTAAACATGTTATTATCGGTTATGGATTCTCAACAATGGCTGTTGAACCCACTTTGCCAGTACGGCTACACATTCACACAACATGTCTGAGAAATTGGCACAAAAATATTACAATTTCTATTACATTGCCTCATAGCATATTGGTCAGATTCCTAATCCAAGGACATTGTTAAAACAGAATCAACCATTGCTTTTGTAATTTCATTTATAACAAAATGAACAAATATGGCTTCCAAATTGAGAGATAACATCTACTACACCGCCATAACCAGCAACACAAATAACCTGTAAAACAGACAAAAATAACTGTATTTTTTTACTTTTGTCATGACTTTCTAATATCAGGTTGATATTTATGGTATTTATTACGCCGCTTCCAAATATAGCTTCCGATTTTCAGCTACATAACTCTTTTTATCAAATTTTTGCAAGCTTTTCAAATCAATTAGTATTTTAAATTCATCAAAAGTTGCTTCTCAAAAAGGTGAAATTACAATGTCCTGATTAATAACTGTAGGTCTGTAGTCTCTACATATCTTAAATTATGTGTTTTTGTTTGTGGGCAGTCATTTTGGAAGAGCATAAAGTTAAAATAGTTAAAAATCTTTTCGGAGTTGAATACAAAAAAGGAACTGGAAACGAGGAACATACACCCGATAAATGCAAGGAAACAGAAAATGTTGACCGAGGTACGCATTGTATCTGAGACAGCATAACACCGTTTATGTCATAACGACTCAAAACTGGTTCTGCACCCACAGCTAAAATCTGCAAATGATCGAAACAACATAAGTAAAATAAACAAAGGGAAGATAACTTTCACATAGAGTATATGGCCCACAAACTAAAATAAATAAAAGTAGTTACTTGATTATCATCAAAGCATATATCTTGGATGCAAGCACGTGTCATGATCCCTGAAATTCTTTCAGAAGCTGAAAGATTCCACACTGATAAATTTCGCCCAGACCCACATGCCTACAAATATATGTTCAGTATTACTTAAAAACTAAAACAGAAACACATGTGAAGGCATGTGGTCACAAAAAACTAGAATATATATAAAGATTGTTGCCTTACCAGCCACTTTTCATTAGCATCAAGAGCAATGCAACTGACATATGAAAAGAACTCTTTAGATTTCTTATCTTTTCCTGGCTCAATAACATTAGTACACTTTCCACTTCTGCAATCTGCAATAAACTAACCAAATTAAGAGTTGGCCGGTCGATAACTAATACCTATAATTCGATTGCAGAAACTATAAAAAAATAGCAATCTAATTATTTAACCAAAGTGTTTTGGGATACGTACCCCAAATTCTGGCTGTTCCATCCTCTGAGCCAGTTATAATCTACAAACAGAGCAGTGGAAAACAAGATTAACTAACAGAATACATTAAAAAAAAAAATTAAGTGAGAAGAGAAAAAAAAACGTATCAGCATATACCTGATTACAAGAATTTCGGGCAACAACAGAATGTAGATAACCAGAATGCCCTTTGAAAGTCAGTTTGATTTTAGATTTCTCCTGAAAACGTATTGCACAACATAGAACTCCATTTATCCAAAAAGGGAAAAAGAAAACTAATCTCTGTATTTGATTATTTAATCACATTCAGGAAATACATACCACATCCCAACAATAGGCACATGAATCACCAGCAGCTGCATATATGGAACCTCCCTATGGTACATGAAAAATCAACTCAAATCTTACATACATGTTTATCTAGTTATAAATGCCGACAAATGTTTTTTTTAAGGAAAAGCTTACAGACCTGAGTATCAACAGCAATAGCATTAGTTTCAGGGATAGGAGAAAGTGCACCCCAAGGACCTCTGAGGAGAAGAAAAAAAACATTACTTAGAACTAAACTAACACACTCATAATTTATCATCGTTTTAAGTTTATGTGACTAACTTATGTTGAGGATTTGCTAAGTCAAGTTGCGGCTTCAAAAGGCCACCTGCAAGAATAATGTGTAGAGTGAATAAAAAGTGTATCAAGATTTTGTCAAAGAACGAATATATCACATTTATTGGACTGTAACTCAAAACTTAATAAAATGATAATGAATAGAATTTCGCGTGACAAACCATTCTGCTTTGCTTCAAACATATCCATCCACTTCCATCCTCGAATCCGACCATCATCACCACAACTAAATAAAAACATAAGTTAACAGATATAAGACGATGTTAATCCAACATAAATTGTTTACAGAACGAGCATGAGAAAGACATTATATTAATAACAACTAGTTCTAAGTAATTCTACAGCGTTCATCAATTTATCTTTTCCGACCAAGGGAACATATCATCAATCCGGGAATATGGTCCACTTTAGGAAATAATAGTTTGTATTGTTCTCAAAGTAAAATAGTTATACTTTTTCTTACAAACTAGACTCGATTGTTGAATGGATACTATGAAAACTAAACAAGTCTAAACAAACAAGCAAACAAAAAGGAATTGCCGACACATAATAAGTATATAACTAGCAAGCATCATTAGATGTTTACCTCAACAGCAAGGAATCTTCAGCATCGCCATAGAACTTGACATCATAAGTAGGCCCATCGTGTCCATTAATTAAACAATCTGGTTCAGCTACAAATAAACTAAAGAAAACTACCATAAGCAAGCCGCAAATACACACCCTCATTAAGGGGGTGTTTGGAATCACAATTTTAAAATTTGAAAGTGATCATGTGTAAGGACTAATCAAAATCAGATACTCAATCATGATCATAGAACATGAAGCTGTAACAATAATAATAATCACATATTCAACAAACACAATCTAAATGCATCCTCAAAAGGCTTTGTATAATCACTTTCAATTCATAAACTATGCAGTCGATATAGGTGATATATCACCTATATCAGTTATCGGTCCCTTGGTAAAATATTGGCCAGAATATCAGTACCGATTATATCGGCGATATTGATTGATATATCACCGATATTCCCTATAGCAGTGTTTAAATTCTTCATTATCCATTTTTAGTGCTCAATGTTAGTATTTTAAGTCTTAATTAGTTCCTACTTGCCACAATGGTTAGTGTTTTGGCAGTTGCAAAAGGTTAATCTGTTAATAGTAAGAGAATATATTGAATTTTACATGATATTAGAATTAGCGAAATCCCATCGCGACGATCGATATCTCAAATATCAATCCTTGACCGATATCCGATATTTATCCGCATTCACTACTTAATTCATAAATAAACAATCATAAAATATAAACTACTTACTTTTGAGCCCTAGAACTCCCAACAGCTGGTGACTGTAAGCAAAAGCAAAGAAATGCATATAAAATTGGTTGGCAAGTATAAAAAAATTAGAGAGTAATAGCAGATTGATGTAACTACAACATACGACGGAGGATATTAGAGAGGATAGCGAATACGATGCGATTGAACCGTCGCTAGAGGCGGCGACGATGTAATTAGGGTTTCGGTCATCAGTAGTAGACGGAGGAGAGAAGACCGTACGGAAGATGGTGAGTGAACTGGATTCCAGGTCATCTAGTATGCTGTCTCTGTAGGCATCTTCATCCCACTGCCTACAGTCTCCCGCCATTTTACTTACGATGCTGCAGCTGGTGGTGGTGGTGGTTAATTGCTGCTGCTTCAGCACTTTAGTGTTGATGTTGGTAATTAATAAATAATATGGTCAATAAGAATATAATATTATTAATTAATGATAATTTAAGTGTAGTTTTTGTTCTTTTAAGGCTATGTGTGGTCGATGGATGAACGCGTTTGAGCCACAGATGCAAAACCACCGACTTCCCTTAAACGCTAGTCCCTTTAGGCGATAATGGCCCGTCCTTCGCACTCCACCGGCATGGGTTAACACCCCAAAACGCCCCTTAGCTTGCAAAAGTGCTGCCACATCGGATGAGTTATGAGGCTATAAGTATGCAGCATGAATTATGAGGCTATCAAATCAAACTACACCTACCATAAGTTAATATCAATTCAAAGTTGATATTAACACATCTAATGCATACATTTTTTTTTTTGCATTACATCTACTGTCTTGCATTCTATAAGCATAAACCTCATGCCCAAACTAACTTGACTAACTGTGACAAATTTAAGCAATAGTTGACCCAACGGACCTTAGTTACTCGCCTATATGTGAGGGTTAATGCATAATCCATAATAGCCAAAAATGTGCCAGCCTCCTTGGTGATAAGGGTTAATATGGCATCTAGGAAATGTGGATGTCCCGAAAGCGAAAGAGAAGTGTAGACGTGTCAAAAGGTGTAAGAATAAAATTATAGGTTAGAACATGTATTCATTTTCTGTGTATTGATAGATTGATAAGCATATGGTCTTGTACTTGTATCAAAGAATATAACACATATCAAGGTGTCAATCCAATTTATGTTAAATAAATACATCAACCATAACCCAATCATTTGACCATAAAATCCAATCCTGATGTCAAACTTGTGGAATCTAAATAAAATTAAATTAAATAGTAAACATGCTTGACATGTAATATTAATACAAACACATTAAAGCTTGTAATTTATTTTTTTTAAAGTTGACATGCTTGCCCATTTAATTTTAAGACAACCTAAACATGATCCATTTGCGAAACGAATTAAACATGTCAGCTCAAAATATGATTAGATTTTATGTCTTGTTTTAAACAGTCTCATACTGTCATGAACTGCAACCCACAAAACATATTTGCAGATTTTTTGGTTAGTTTTTTAAGTTATTCAAAAAACAGCTGCAAAGACACTCATTCGCTATTTATACGAAAGATGTCTCAAAGTTTAAAGCAGTTGACATCTAAAGAAATTGTGAGCAAACTTGGATTATATATAAACCTACCACCTCCAAATATGTAATAGGCTAACTAACGGAAAAAAAAAAAAAAAAAAAAAACATCAACAAATTTTATAATCAAATAATGTCCTTGCGCTATGCCACCCTCACAACCTCACCACGAGAACCTGCCAAAACAAGTTAAAACAACCAGTTAGTACTATAAGAGATGTTCATCACAACCCAAACAAAACTTAAGAAAAGTCAGCCGAAAACCAAACCAATCTAAACTGGTTTGATTTGATTCTAAACCAGATTGTAGACCAAACTCAAACTGAGCCAAGGAAATTGCAGTCTAGTTTGGTGTTCGGTTTTGTAGGTTCAGATCATTTTTTAGGACAAGGAATGAGGAATATTACATCTTTCATAAATCTCTTTCGCCAAATGCAGGAAGGCTTCAGTTTCTTCAGCCATTCTAGATACCCTTTCGGCTTCTTTGACAGCTTCTGCTGCAACAAACGACTTGTTTTCTGCTTCAGCAACACTATAGGAGGCATCCTCTGCTGCTTTTTCTAATGTTACACCAAGATGACTACGAAACGTGCCAGAAAGTCTGGGCTGGGTCTCTTTGGGCTTTGGAACAGGGCCCTTGCTTCCATCAACTACCCCCCTTTTAAGTCGATAGCACTTTTGGACCTAAACACTCATAAACTGTTCCTTGTCAAATACTATAACATATAATATGCTAAATAAATACTTTGCAACTATAAGTTGGAAACAAAAATAAAACGCATTCACCTTTTCAAGCTTATCTTGTAAAACAAGCCTTCTTAACCTCCCACTTAATAGCTTCCTGAAATTTGAGGTCACTTCTTGTGTTTTCTGCATACGATCCCGTTTACATTTGCATATCAGCATAAGTTTGAAGAATCATACTTTGGGCATATTAACGATTAATTACCTCAATGAAACTAACAATTGCACTGGTATCTGACCCATTTGGATCCTTCAAGGTTGACAGTGCTTCATAAATCATTGCATCATACCTGAATAATGAAACACGTTTGTTAGGTCAAATTTTAGGCATATGCATCATTAGTTCATTACTTATATTATAACTGGACACTAGCAGAAAACAGGTAATTACTTTGAAGCAGCCTTGCCATCTAGCAAACATTTGGAGGCATCATCCAAATGCACATCTGCAGATACTGGTTCAACAACAGCCAAAGCCGAGGGACCAGGAGTCTGGGTCATGGGTGATGGAGTAGCAGCAGCAGCAGCAGCAGCTACAGGTGAATCAGTGTTAGTTTTTGGTTTCGGTGTTCTTGATTTTTCCCTTGGACCTTGTCCGTTCGCACTCACACTCATATTCCGCCATTTATCCTACAAAAAGGTTAACAGGAGATTATATAAAAAAATGCACAAGTAATAGCCCCAAAAATCTTCAATGCAGTGGTAACAAACTAATAATGAATGGTGATTCAAGATTAACACCAACATATAATAAGTATTTAAAACCACATATTCCTCAAATTTCATAGCACTTGACATGAGAATAACACCACATACAAATTATCAATTGCAGACATCAAGCAACATTAAGCCCTATGCAGTCAATATCAGTGGTATCTCGGTTATCGGTCCTCATGTGAAATATCGGTCGGAATATCAATACCAATAATATAGGCGATATTGACCGATATCAATGTTTTAAGTATTAATTATCAACTTTTAGTTTAATGTTAGTATTTTGAGTCTTAATACTTGCTGCTACAATTGTTACGTGCAAAAGGATAGGATAATTTGTTAATAGTAGGAGAGCATGTATAGTGAATTGTTAGTTTTAAAAGTGCTATATGATATTGAAATTACTGAACGGATATCTCGAATATCGGTATATTTTTACGCATTAACTAGCTTAATCCAAACAGATACATTACAGAGAGAGTAAGGTATAAGCATACCTTGAGATCGATATTGGAACGAGAATAGAGGTATGGATTGAACTCAGGATCTCTTTGGATGTTCTTCCACTTGCCGGCCCCGTGCTTTGCGATGCCGGCGCGTAGAGCTTCCTCCTCCTCCGCCGTCCACTTCTGCTTCGGATTACCCATCCTCAATTCAATTGCTCTGCTTTTCAAGGTCACTCTGGTATGGTATCTCTAAACCCTAATTGATATTCTTATTTACGACTATGACACCAAAACAAAAACACTAACTTGGACATTAAAGCCAAAACCGGTATCAAGTTTTTCCTTTTTTTCTTTAATCTCCTAACTCAATTTAATTTATCTTTCCCATTACACGGGTGGTTAAAAAATAATACAATGTCAATCATTTTTTTATATATTCGATACAAATTATTTATGAAATAAACATGAAGTATATGTCATAACATATAAAACAATTATGATATATACTTAAAGCAAAACATGTTTTCCACATGACTTTCAAATATATCATCTGAGCTAATTATAAATTGTTAGTCATAATTTAATTAAGGTAATTAATAAATATTAAATAGTAATAAATGCATTAGCTGTATTTGATATATTAATTTATTAAATTGAATGAATAGTAATTAATAAATTAGTTAATTGGATGGAATATGTATAAATGGAAATTGATTAGTTGGCATACCATGTGAAAAACATGTTTTGCTTTAATAGATTAGTTAGATTTATTTATCTCTTCTATAATAATTTGATAAATTCTTGTAAAACTATGCGAGTATGTGGCGTTTACTAGTTCAATACTTGAACCAAACGGATTTTATCTCACCGTATTGTTGTGCCTTCGGGCGAATGTTTACGGGCGTTAGCCTTAGCTGAGGGTTTTCCCAATTAGAAAGCGGATGTATTCCTTATATAGTGAATTTAGTCAGTACCACATTTGAAGAATTAGTTGATCGTTTGAAAAATAATCTCTCTCATTTGCATACCCTATTTATCTCTAAATTTCTGTAACACGTAAATTAAGATGTTGAATTATTGGGGAGACAGTATAACCAATATACTTGTTAAATAAGATATTTGTAGATTTAAAAGGTCGTATAAGTTGGATGTATGATGTTTGTTGTAACTTGTATGGTTGAGTTTTTCGACATTTAGTAGATGAATGATAGGAACAGGATTAGTGCCTAACCAGTAAACAATTCGGAAGGTAGAAGCAGTAGCATTTGACGACTGCATTAATATTATATGGTGGGAGAGTAATTTCGAGTAGAATCATAAAGAGTTGGGAATGATAATTTTCGAGTAGAATTATAAAGAGTTGGGAATGATAATGAGTGATTATCAACATATAACACAATGTTAGTCTCAGAAACTGAAATTGTAAAAACTGAAAACCACCATGTGCCGTAGGTAAAAAGATGTGTAGGTACAAAAAACGCTATTATGGATATATTACGTGAACGATAAATTATTTGTTATTCTTTTGTTTTATTTATTTATTTATTTTTTTTGAAAGCGCTATAAAAGAATGATTACCATCTTTGAGTTGACATGAAAAATGTATGTGCATAAGCCAAGCTTGGGAAAATGCTTATTGGGTCTTCGATTAACATAAGATATCTCATAGTTGGTTTTAGTTTAGTTTTTTTTTTCAATTAATATATCTACGCTATAGGTTTATTGTTAAAGCATGTTCGCCTTAGTATGTGACAGGTAAAAATAACAATGCACCAATAAGTTTAGATGCATGTTATCTATAGTTTTAGTAATTGTCAAACCTTCTGAAAATTATTTGTTCTTTCATATTCATTCTGTCATTCATTTCTTTTTTTTATCCTATACAAGAAATTGTAATGGGTTAAATGGATTTTGATGAAATTGCTCACGGTTTAAGTGGTTAACTAAGAGGACCTCATGTAAACCATGGGAAAACATGCACCTAAAAAGGAATGTGGATTGGTACAAGTCATTTTCTTAGCTCCTCTTTTTCTTCATATCATGCTAGTTGTCTTACCCACATCATATTTAGACTAGTGTTCTTGGGGATAATGACTTTTATGCATATTGAACGTTGAGTTTTCTCAGACGTGATGTTTTTGCTAGAAAACACACTTTGAAAATGCTAATATGTGCTAGAAGAGTAAAAGAGGGTTTAGGCGGGTGGATCACTGGATGTGCGTGCTTTATCACACTTCTTTTTATAGTTAATACTTTAATAGCACTAGTTTACAAGTGTATTATTTTTGTCGTGAACATAAAGAAAATGATAGTTATGCATGAGAATGAGCTTGAAATATAAGTATGAAATTTATTTGTGCTAGCTTAGATTCCTAAACTTGTTATATATAAATATATATTTTAAATAAATAGTGTAAGTGTTAGTTATTGATAATAGATAATAGGGGGCAATTTCATATATATACAAGCCAATGTTTTATCCGGTCGTATGAGCTAGTGTTCATCAATATCATACAAACAGTATGATATGTTAACTGAAGAGTGATATGACTCGTATAATTATTTTTATCATGATACAGCCCGTATGATAATGTTAATTGATGGCCTATTAAAATTAGAAAGATGGTTATAATAAGTCATGCTCTTAATTAACAATAGATTAAAATGTTAAGTATAAGAATATAATGAAGTAGATATATCAATTAAATAATATAAAATTTTACAAGGTCACACTCACCTCTAGTTTTGCTCAAGTGATGCAACTAATCACTACTAAAAAATTTAAAGAACTGATAACTTTAGATTAACTCAAAATGAGTTGAATGTGTAAAAGAAAGATTTTGATGATCTAATAGTCACAATCTAAGGTAATTCGTCAAATCATAATAGTTCTTTCTAAAACATATATTAGATACTTCAAAAGAAAAAACACTACCACCAATCAATGTTGATCATGTGTATTCTTCTACATTCGCATGCGTATGAAGTGATAATGCAAACAGTATATAATATATATAACACACACATTAAAGTTAAAATCCATTAACCATTATTCTTTCCGAAAGTCTTATCATACTCCTTATCACATATCACATACTCAATTACCATTAGAGAAAAAAAAACAAATAAAAATAAAATGACCCTTAATGGTGAATTACCTTCCTACCCTTCCCACCCTATTTACCCTTGCCACCCTTCACACGTTCGAATTTTTGAACCCTACTTTTTTGGGGTAAAACTGGAATACTTTGTTCATGCTTGAAGAAGTTATCAGGATCAAACTCAGTCTTGATCTTTACCAACCTAGCAAAGTTATCTTTGAAGTACCTTGTACCCCAAGAACTTGCGGTTTCATAACTTTTAGTGTCATCACCATCTTTATCATTCATTCCAAGATCAAGATCTCTATAATTCACATAAGTTTGTCTTGGAGACACCGAAACATATTGACCCATGTAGTCATAAAGCTTCCTAATCCAATCAACATGCTTGTTCATTGCTTCTTTCTCAGGGTTCATCCAGCTGCTCACATACTGAATCTTGAAAAGTATCCCATTTCTATGAGGAAATGGTGTTGATGATTCTGGGATCCTGCTCATCATTCCTCCATATGGGTTCCAGATCATCAATGGGCTTTCTTCTTCCAAGAATCTTTGCCAGATTCCTTCTAACGCTTGTTCAGGAATAGGGTTTGTTACAAAATCTGATTTTGCTTTGAAATAGTTCAAGAAAGCTGGTTTTCCCGCGAGAAGGACGGCGGTCGGGACGGTTCGTGGGTAGCCGGCGATGAACAAGACAGATTCCAACCAGCTCATTTCAAAGCATTCATCTTTTGTTAGACCCAATTCAGGGAAACTTTCTTTCATGACTGCTTGAAGTGTGTTTACATCTCCAAGAAATAAAGCATTGTATGTTGTAGTAATGGTTTTTTGAGTTGTGTTTGGTATGTTTGAGTTTTGGATCAAAACCCTAATGTAAAGATTCTCATCAAGTTTGTCAGCAACTTGTTGCCACTTGTAAAGAATCTTGGTGGCACCTTGTTCCAATGTTCTTGGAACGTTGAAAGCCGTGACAGTTTCAGGGACAGGTACGAGTTTTAGTTTCCAAGAAACTATAACACCGAAACTGCCTCCACCACCGCCACGGATAGCCCAAAACACATCCTCACCCATGGCTTTCCTATCCAATATCCGTCCATTTGCATCGATAATCTTAGCATCGAGTGCATTGTCGGCTCCAAGCCCATATTTCCTCATCATGGAGCCGTAGGCGCCACCCGTGATGTGCCCGCCAACGCCTAGGCTCGTGCATAGCCCGGCTGGAACCCCATGAGTCTTACTTTTCTCGGCAACTCGATAGTAAAGTTCACCTATGGTTGCACCGGCTTGAACCCAAACCGAACCATCTTCAACGTCAACATCAATGCCACGTAGTTTGGCTAAGTCGATAACGACATATGGAGGGTCCATGATGGATGTATAAGACATCCCTTCATAATCATGTCCTCCACTTCTAACCCGTAGTTGAATCCCGAGCTTTTTTGCACACACAACGGCGGTTTGGATGTGGTTTTCGTTTAAGGGGGTGAATATAAGCTCGGGCTTGGCAGCAAAAGACGCGATGCATCGAAGATTTTGGGCGGTTGAATTCAAAAGGGGTGTGAAAGAAGTGTTTTGTGGGGTGAAAAAGATGTTGGATAGTTGTGTTAAAGAGGTTGTATTAGCTGAAAGACATTGATGGAAGCTATCTTGAATTGGGTTTGAATAACACAAGGGGGAAAGTGATACTAGTAAGAGTAGAAGCACAATGAATCTTGGATAATAAGGCATTTTTAAAGATTTGAGTTTGTGAAGATTTAAAAAAGAGAGGGGTCACATTTATATGATAATGGGGTTGATCTTTGCTGACCAAGCACATGAGCTATTGCAAATGTCATAATCTAGAGTTTTGACACATTTTGGTGTGGTTGGAATTTAATTTTGTTTTTATGAGAATTAAATAATGGGGTCATAGAGTACATATTTTTAGTTGAAACATTCAAGATTTGTGGTCATATTTGACACCCCAAAACTTAACGTTTTTCCAAGAAAGTACCCAACTCTTAATTTTGGGCAAATGTTGGTGGGGTATTGCTTAGTTTCCATTGATATTAAAATGTTGTTTTATCGTTAAAGAGGATAAAATTTTATAAACACGGTACTTCAAATAGATTTAAGTGCTTTTATCATACTATTAAGCGTGTTTAATTATAATTTTCTTTAAGATGTTCATGATACATTTTTTTAACATTAAGATTAAAGTTTTCCAAATTAAAGAAAACAATTATGTAACCGAATTGTACCTTCTTTATTTGACCATTGCTCAACAATAGGTACTAAATTATACAATGCACTCTATAAGCATATATATTAATAAGTTGGTATAACATATACGGATTTGCAGTGATTTTTTTGTAAATTTAGAGATACAAAAGTTGTCCCTATTTATTATTTAATATTTTTTGAATTGGTTGTGATTAGAGGAGATATAAAACTATAATGATAAATGTATAAAAAATATTATTTAATTAAACATAAAAGATAAATGTAATGTTTTTTAATGTAATCATAGAAATGATGATGATGGATAGGTTGAAAATGCTCTAACACCCCCAAGTGGCTCAGCTTGACAAAAAGAGAGGTAGTTTGGTACGATTAGCCGATCAAGGTTGTTCGGAGGAAGTGATGGTGCTTCGGGGCCGAAACATCTTAACAAACTCGGAACCACTAGTAAAAAAACAAATATGTAAAGAGTAAGTGTATAATGATGTACGATTCATATATGTGACCACATGCCACTTCATTACGACTTTTTAGATCATTTTCATGAGTACAAATACATCGCCTATATCATGTACTCTCACGTACCAACGTAGATGTTTATTTTCATGTCAGACTTTGATCGTAAAAAGAAATCTGTCTTGGTAACAAGGATGGCTAATGTTCCTTTGTACAAGATTGACAAAAGAATCACAACCAATTGTTAACATAATTCAAAGCTGAAGAAGTACTTATAATCATATATAAATTTGACAGAGATTATAATGTTACTTTGTGCCTAACGAAACGATTAATTCTAAACAACGATAATTAGAGTAACTTCTATATCATGATATGTGTATCGTAATTTGAATATAAAAAAATATTAGAATATCTATTATATGGTTTTATCATCAAACATCAAATCTAATTTTCAACGTGCAAGTTTTCTAATTATTTTCTTGAATATTGTTATATGTTGACATAACTAACATGAAATCATGTGACGAGTTTTCTAATTGTGTTATGTCATTTTTGTTAGGTTTTCCTTGTTTTGGTTAATATATTGACTTTTCGGGAGAAAAAAAAAACTAACATGAAATAGTTTTTTTTTTCTTTCTTTTATGTGTATAAAGTATTTTTTTTTCTCTTAGATTATAACCAATAATAACCATAAACGCAAACATTAATTATAAGCATGCCATTTATTAATGTCGTTTTATAATATCTATCTAACTGGGTCCGCTTATATTGTTTTTTTTAGTATTTAGACGCGCTAATGAAAATTACATTATTACTTTTAATCAAATTAATTATTCAAATATTTGTATTTTTTACTTCACTACCATATATAGTGGGTGCCACTAAGATGTACATTCTAATCCAAATCAATTTTATTTTCTAGATAACTTATCACAAATCTTACCTAGTTGATACACGAGATCAACTTTTTGAAAAGATGGAATTTCATAAAGTGTTAACAATAGGTGCAACATTAATAACCTACAATGTTTGTTTTATGGGTTTTCCGATTGATTACAGAGATATTGACGGAGAACCCATAAATAATAAGTTTAGTTACATATATGTTTTTTTATTAGAATAAACTAATGCAAGCAAAAAGTAAAGTGTTTACTTAGCGACCTATCATTCTAGCGTCATTTTTAAACCAAATATGTCGCATTATACTTTAGTAAAAGAGTCATATTACTAGATTATAATGGTGAGAATTGATCAAAAACAAATTACAAGCATTTTCAACTTGATAAAATGTGAGAATGTTTGATCGTTATCAACGTGTCCGAAATGTTGTTAACTATTGTATGTTCATTAAAAATAGGTGATATGTATGTGTGATTATCCGTAATGTACAATAGTTATCGTACCCTTCGACAATATATCACATATAATAATAATAATAATAATAATAATAATAATAATAATAATAATAATAATAATGATTTAAATTAAGTTTACTTTTGTTATTCATTATATTGAATAAACATGTGTCTTTTGATCACTTTATGCATAGTTTCCCAAAAGTCAACTGACTCAACTTGCCTATTTCAAACAAAACTAGTTTCCTCGAAGATATTTTCGTTCGATGTTAATTAACCGAGGATGTAATACATATTCTTTTAATTAACGTTTTTTTTTTTTGAAGCGTTTACTTTCTTTTTGATGAAACCACCATCATCGGAGGGATCTTTGCAACAAAGATTGTTACGTGTTTTTTCCTTCAAAAGTTCAAAGGTTTACTTTGAAACCTTATATTGAGTTTTGACTTCCTCAATTGGCAATTATTGCTGTTTATTTTTTATTTTTTTTTCATACAACATTCAAACAAAACGGATTTAGTTAAAGACTTACATAATCTATTAAGTTAAACGACGAATGCATGCTTTAAGCTCATCCCCACATACTTTAGTAACCAACTTGTTACCGACCTTAGACCTTTGATTTTGTTTACATGGATAAACTTAAAACAAGAAAAGTGAAGGATACAATAACATAGTATATGTAGTCACGGGTGAAATAGATAAAATTTGATAAGATATATGTCATATAAAATGATTTATAGGATTAGAGACAAAATAGTCCTGTTTTTTAATTTCAAGGTGAAAAGAAATGAAATTATCAAACTTAACTACTCATATATTGTATACCACCTATAAATCTATAATGTTAAAATTTACAACCCATGTATTATCCTACGTCAGTTGGTGAACATAATGAAATTTTCTTTATAAGAAGCTAGATACCGACACCGCCCCTACTAAAATGCGTTTTCTCTGAGCGAGCAACTCTTCGGGTGAAAACAAACCATGGGCCGATGTAGACGTGCACAAAAAAACCGGTTCCGGAACCTAACTGGTGGAATCGAACCGGAACCGGTTCCAGTTCCTACCCGGTTGGCCCAATACCCGGTTTGGGTATTTTTGTACCCGAAAATCGTACCCGGTTCTCCTATTTGTATGTCCCTCTCGGTTCCAACCCGGTTCCTACCTGGTTCTTAATTGTAACCGGTTTGGTTCCTACCCGAAAAAAACGGTTCTGGCGGGTTTTTTTTGAAAAGTCAAACACAGGTCAGACTAGCCGTTGGAACCGGTTCCAACGGTAATATAGCCGTTGGAACCGGTTTTTGATGCCCGAAGCCTATATATAACTTGTTTTCCACCACTTGTTTCACCACCAAACTCAAAAACAAACTAAAATACTACTCCTTTAGCAAACCCGTTCCGTTACCCGACCATCCAACTAAATATTATTATTGCACCCATCAATAAAACTAACAAGAAGGCTAAGAAGAGTGTTTTTGTTGCCCCCGTTCCTGCTACGGAGGACCCAAGGGTTGTTACGGTAGTCAACCATAACCGCAACGAAGACATATGGAAGAATTGGGATTTGATTGTGGATGACGAAGGTTATCAAAAGGCTCGTTGCAAACGATGTGGTTCACTATTAAAGCACGATTCCAACTCTACTTTGAGAAAGCACATCGAGAAGCCATATTGCAAGGCGTTGAAAGGGATTGGCGCGACCGATCAAATTGACTTGGGTAAAGATGGTACACTATTTCGTTACAACACGACTCAAGTTCAAGATAGAATGGCAAAGTTCGTTATTCAACGAGGTTTGCCGTTTAACCACTTTGATGACCCGGATTTGACGTCGTTGATTCGAGAAACTCTACAACCGCGATACACACATGTAAGTCGTACTACCTTAAGACGTCATTGTATCAGGTTGTGGGAGTGTGCTAAAAAAGAGTTAATCGAGTCTTTTCATTCTTTAGAAGCCATGGTTAGTTTAACTACCGATGTTTGGTCGGCACCACACGGGTTGCCCGAATCATACATATATGTCACCGCTCATTGGGTTGATCCGGTGACATGGCAATTGATGAAACACACCATCGCTTTTGAAAACTTCCCGTTCCCACATACGGCCGAAAAATTGTTTGAATTACTTGATGAAGTTATAACGACTTACAACTTGAGAAATAAAATATTTTCGATTTCGTTTGACAACGCTTCAAACAATACTAAGGCGGCCGAAAAATTTATCATTAAATATTCACCACCTTGTTTCGGGGATTTTGTTCATGTTCGATGTGTTGCACATATCATCAAATTGGTTGTTCAAAAAGGTCTTGACAATGAAAACATTTGTGACGATTTAAAATTCTTTAGACTTATGTTACAAGATGTCTTCAAAAGTGGTAAAAGAAGACATCTTGAATATAAGAACTATTGCAAGTCGGTTGAAAGAAAGTATTTGGGGCCGAATTGGGACGTTCCAACCCGTTGGAACTCAACTTGTCATATGCTAAAGTGTGTTTTTGCCCAACGCCAAACTTTACAAGCTTTTCATAACAATCTTGTTGAAGAACGCGAGGCCGATATGTTTCCGGAAAGTGTTTGGGTCCAAGTCGGTTATTTGTTGGAGTATCTTGACGTGTTCAAAAAGTCAACAACAAAATTATCGGGAGTCTATTACCCTACTAGTTGTTGGGTTTTGCAAGAATTGTACTATATGTCTTGTGTTTTTAAAAGCTTTGCGGATAAGAAAAAACTCTTCAAGAATATTGTTGTGGTGATGAAGGAAAAGTTCATAAAATATTTTGAAAACATACCGCCGGTCTTTACTTGTGTCGCCGCATTAAACCCCTATTGGAATGTTAACGGGGCTGAGACAACGATTGAGGAAATATTCGACAACTTAGGTATGCACGAGATCGACCCGAAGTTGTCGACGGAAGCGAAGGAAAAGTTCAACAAAAACCTTCAAGACCTTTATGACCATTATTTTCAAATGTATGGTCCAAGCACGAGATCGTCTTTTGTGAAAAAAACAACAACTAGTAGGCCGTGCAATGACCCACTTATAAACTTGATGAATGGGATTCGTGAATCGGCATCTAAGAGGCAAAGAGGAAACACACCAACTAGCGAACTTGGTCGATATAGTGGAGCAAACTATGTTGAGGGCGCAACGGTCGACGAAATTCGCAATATTGATTTATTGGCTTGGTGGAAAGGTAAACAAAACGAATTTCCCATTCTATCCGCCATGGCTCGTGATTTGCTTGCCGTACAAGCCTCAACGGTTGCTTCCGAATCAGTTTTTTCTCTTAGTGGGAGGGTGTTATCTATGCGAAGAACAAAATTAACTCCCGAGTCTCTAGAGGTTTGCATTTGCCTAAAGGACCATTTGGATGCGGTGGATCGTGTACAACAAAAGGCGAACTTTGAAGACGAAATACCAATAGAGCGTCATATTCATGATGAGGAGGCGGAGGACGGGGTTTCTTCCGATAACGAAGACGAGGGTGAAGACGAGAATGAAGACGAAGAAGAGTTGTAATTTGTGTTTTTTATTTGTTTTAGTAAAATTATTTGTAACTTGTTCAACTAATATTTAGTTTTGATTTGTTTAATTATAATTACTTTTGTTACTCATGAATAATTTTTTGTTACTTTTTTAATAACCACGAACATTTTATTTATTTAAACAATAACTATTACAAACATTATTAAAACATAAACGATACTAAACATAACAACTAAAACTTAAAAAACAAAGTTCGTCGTTTTAATTCGGGAATACTTATTTTTGGGTTGTAGAGCCGGACGATTCTCCCACTTCCGCTTTTTTAGCATCCAAACGTCTTTTCTATCGACAATACTTATTCGTATGTTTTCGTAATGTCGAGTTGGACCATGCTTTAAGAAACTTCGAGCAATATTTGCAACGTGCCATCTCATGTGAGTCGGTCATTAGACACAAATCGTAATGAACCCAAACATCGGGGCATCTTGTTGTTTCGATCACCATAACAATGTCGTCATTAGTTGCCATTTGTTGTCGGTTTAAGCTTAATTGTGTTTTGGAGTGTGATTTATAGTTTTGGAAGTGGTTTAACAAGTACACACTAATACATTGATATTTATAGGATGAAAAATGTATATAGTAATAAAACCGGTTCCAACGGTCAAAAACGGCTATATAGCCGTTGGAACCGGTTTCTAACGGCTATATTGTTTGAATTTCAAAAAAAACCGGTGGAACCGGTTTTTACGTAATAACCGGTCCGGTTCCAACCCTACCCGGTTCCTAAAAGTTTGCATTTCTGGGCATCGGTTCGGGTCGGGAACCGAACCGGTTCCTGACTGGAACCGGTGTCATTTTCTACCCGGTTTGAAAAAAACCGGTTCCGAACCGGTTCGGGTTTTCAAGGTGAACCCGATTTGTGCACGTCTAGGCCGATGATGGGCAATCCATCGAGACAAACACCGACAATATAGAAAATGTCATTGTCATTTGTCACCTACCATCTATCTAGCCTAGTACGAAAACACATGTTTTACCCTTGACAATAATTCTATATCGAAATGACTAGCAAAAGAAACAAACCATTGTTGTTTTCAATATGTTTTAGTTAAATGTTTGAATAACTTACATTTCATAATTCGGCTACTTGAAAAGTCTTAACTGAACAAATATTTATTATATTAGAGTCGTTAAAAGAATACTTTAGCCTACATATTCGACCTTTTTGCATATTCACATGTAATAAAGTGTAGTCATAAAAATCTACATTCATACTACATTCTCATTGTGTCATATAAATCAACAAGCATATTCTGATGCAAATAACTACTATTTCTGTATTTCATATTAATGGTGATGATAGAATTGTGTTAAAACATTCACTGATAATTGAAGTTTTACAAGAACTCAACAAAAAGGTGAAGTTTACATCTTCATAAACTAGTTGCAAAAGATGAACCCAAGTCGTGATACAACATAAGAGCGAAAACACTTGCTAGCCTAGTAACCTGCAGTTTATACAAAATACAACTTTTAAGGTAAATAACTTGAAACATTGGGCAAGTGACCTTTTTATGGATTTATGGTAGATAGTCCATACATATACGTACGTACCAGGGTATCATTACAACGTAGCAAGAGGTGATCCAGCTTCTGTGAAATAAGAAGATAGATCTACTGCCAGCTCATCATACATACTGATGAATGGATGTGACTGGATTTCAAGACAGAAAAACAAAAGCACCTTAGTCGGATTAGAATTTTTTATTATTTTATGAATTTTTATTTTTTAAAATTTTGTAGGAAAGAAAATGTACCATAAGTTCATTTGCGGATGCTCTATCATTTGGATCTTTCTGCACACTAACATAACAAAAAAATTTCTACTTCTTAGCCAATGGAGATGTGAAACAATAGAATATGGGCCTGGCCCAATAGTAGCCTGGTAATGGGCTTGGAACTCAACTCCCAGTCCAGACCCAGGCTCATATTTTAGCCCATACACTATCACAATAAAGACTAAAGGTGACAATTTCAACACATTTTCAATAAAGTAAATCTAAAGGTTTACTTAAAAGGTTAAACATTAAATGGGGCAAAAATTGCTCAAAGTTATTCAAATTGAAACACCCTCCTAAATTGCTTACAAAAAAAAAAAAGAAAGAAAAAAGAAAGAAAGATTATAGTTGAAGATTATAGTCAATGAACATTATTTTTGCAATTTTGCATGATTAAATCACTAAACTTCTAAAACTGAACAAAAATGTTCTTTTAATAAAAGTTTAGTGGCTTAATCATGCAAAAAAGAAGGTATCTTTTCTTTGAATTGTAAAAACTGAAAAGTCCAGGAACTTAATCAAGCAAAGAAGGACCTTTATGTTAATAAGAAAGTAGGACGTTATATAGTTATATTAGTCAAAATATGAACAAAAAAATGTTTGTGGTTCAACATGACTGACCCGTTTTGACCCATTATACATAGTGCACAACCGCCCAAAAAATGTTTACACTAATTAAGATCATAATTTACCATGCTTCAATAAACGAGCAGAACTGAGGCGAAAACTGGTCAACAGGCGCACGAGGAGGCGGTTGATCAACAATAGTTTCCATAAGCTCATAAACATTCACCCAACCTTCACCTGGTTGCGGTGCAGTGTACGGAAATTTGCCAGTTGCACATTCCAACAAAACCAATCCCAAGCTCCACATATCACTTTTATAACCATAGTTGCCTCCAATAATTCTTTCAGGCTGAAAACATACAAATATAAGCCAAATTTTTATCAACTTTGATACTAGAACATAAATCTAAAGAACATTGTTTAAAATTACTCACCGACATATAATTGTAAGTGCCAACAAAAGTATTAGCCAATCCAGATGTGCTTGCGAGTATCGCGCTAACACCAAAATCGGTGATCTTGACTTCACCTTGGTGATTTATAAGCAAATTTGATGGTTTCAAGTCCCTATGAATGATATGCTTCTCGTGATGAAGGTACCACAAACCCTTCAAGACCTGTTTTTTACATACATAAATTTTAAATTATAATAAAAAGAACTCATATTTGAACACAAATGCAACTTTTCTGACCTGCTTAGAGATGGCTGCAAGATAAGGTTCGGGAATCGATCGAACGGTTTTCAGAAAATCAGCTAGTGATCCTCCATCCATGTACTCCAATATGATAGAAACAGCCCCGTTATCATAAAAAGATTGGTAACACACAACAATGTTTGAGCTTTGTGATGACTGGTTGATTTTAAGCTCTTGTGCAATTTGCTTGCGGATCGACTCGTCAACATTCATTTGAATCATCTAATACCAAACAAACGCATCAAAAAGGACTTTATTATTAAGTACTAACACAGTACAGTCTTTCAGATAAAATTTTCCAACTTACATCTACAAATGTGCATTATATTCATATGATAAAAGAACTTAAATTTCTTTAAGGTATAAAAAGATAATCTAGTTATGACTCAAAACTACCTTTAAAGCAAAAAACTGGCCGGTCCATTTGTGCTGCACCAATCGAACGATTCCACCGTTTCCTTTTCCTACTACTTTAACCGCATCAAAGTCGGCTAAGCTTAACTGGTTGTCTGATGGCTGAATAAGCGGTGGCTGAACCAAAAAGTTGAAGTGATAGAAATGAATAAAAGAAAGAAAGAAAATTGTTTGACACGTTACCGTTTAATAACACTAATGAAAGTAATAAAAATGAAGTCTAGTGATACAAAAACTTAATGTCTCCTCATAGTGTTGTTTCATTAGACTCATATTTACTCACCCAAATTTCAAGAAGCACAACATAATAAAGCTAAAGAACATCACAATAGCATCAATAATTTTAAACAGTGGGATCAAATACAAAAGTAAGCCTAAAAAGCAAGAAACTTTTAGCAATAACATATAAAACCCAAAGCAACCCGGATCTATAAAAGGCAGGTAGCAGAAAGAAGTAATTCTTACAGTGTCAGATTGGGTTTGAGAAACAATTCGAACACCATCTCTGTTGACTAGCAGATCACCATCCATAAACGTCCCAGATTCAGTTCTACACACATAAATAAAGAAATAAAGATCCAATTTTTACGACCCATATAATATAATAGCACAAAAGGATAGATACATACAAGAATTTAGCGAGTGAGGTTTCATCAGGAGGTGGGAGATTTAGTTTAAGAATTGGGGTTAAATTGCCCTTGTTCATGCTTATGATGGATGGATGGATCGATGGATGCTACTGCTTAATTAATTAATTCATACAATTTTCTTCTTCTTCTTCTTCTTCTTCTTCTTCTTCTTCCGGGTGTGAGTGTATGACTGTGTATCTATCTATTCCTATTCAAGTGTTGAAAAGTCTTTGTGAAGTCATGCGTCTGTCTCCCCAAATTGAACCCCAAGAGGGGTTTTGCACAGGACCACAAATTTGAACCCCTAGGGCTGTATTGTATACGAACCCAACACCACCATTGTTCAGCGGAAAGTTCGTTTATCTTTGTTCGTTCGTGTAATAAATGAACCAACATAAATAAGTTAACGAAAGTGACGACCAATATATAGGCTTGTTTAAGTGGTTCAAGTGTAATCAAACTTTTGATCTTTGTATCATACGTTCATAAAAGTATCATACCATATGTTTAACCGTCATTAAAAGTAACCACCGGTTGTCTCTAATGTTAAATCGTTTTCAAAACATGCTTTTATTTGCAAATCATACTCTCTTTTTACATTTTAACACCAAATTGTTTTTTAGTGTATTATTATTTAAAATGATAAAATACATGTAGCTAAAATTACATAAATTTAAAATATATAACAATTATACATTGCATTATTTTAAAACAATACTCAATAATCATACTTGAGATACATAACTAAATTAATTATAGACGTGCAAAAGTGTTTCTATATCAAAATAAATGATTCGCTACTCAAGTTAGCATAGTATTGAATTTTTGTCAACATAATACTAATGAAAGGAAACAATCAGATGACACATTCATTTGGTATTAACTAAAATTAAACATTATACTCTGCCTAGAATGATAATAGAGAGGTGAACTAGACTACACTTCTATGGCATGCTTATGGTAGTATGAAATTGTTCGTAAATAGTAACTTTCATGATTTTCTTTTATTTCAACTCATTCAAGCTTTTAGTGTTTCGAAATTTTAATATTGTCTCGTTGGTTTTATGATTCTGGATTTAGCCTCAAATTCGATTTATTACTAAATAGTTCGTAAATATTAAGCTTTCGTCATTATTTTCAATGGTAGTTTGCTTTTTGTAATGTTTCTCGGTCAAAAAACCAAATAGCATCAAACAACTAATTTGCTTAGGTTTTGGCACACACATGTGTACTTTTGGTGTAACCGACAATCACCAAGTTGGCTTGGCTTGGCTTGGCTTGGCTTGGCTTGGCTTGGCTTGGCTTGGCTTGGCTTGGCTTGGCTTGGCTTGGCTTGATTAATTTCATTCATTCATTCATTCGTAAACAAACCCACCCGTTCTTTCTTTCTTTCTTACTCGATATTTGTCAACAACCAATTCAATTCCGTTGATCAATCTCTTTCTCGTCAACTCAGGTAAGTTTATGATTTAGTTTTGCTATTATTATATGTATATTTGATCTTGATTCCGTCAATTCAGCTGTAATTGCACTTCTGATCATCGTTTTCGCTATTGCTTTAATTTCTGTTCTTTTTCAACTTACAACTCATTAGATTATTTTCACAAGTAATTAGGGTTTACATACTATACTCTCTATCATTTCTTCTTGACTAGATTTAGATATTAGGGCTGTAACCAAGCCGAAGCCCTACCTCCACTTTTTCTCAAGCTCGGTCTCGGCTTGTCCATTATTTACTAATTAGTTTAATTATTCCTATATATTATGTGACAAACCTTAATCTAGCCTGAGCTCGGCTGTGCAATGTGAAATTAGTGCATAGAAGTCCCGTAGGTAAAGCTTAAATATACACAAGACTCGTTAACACTCGAGGGGCCTTAAACGAGCTTTATTTGAGTCTTGGGACCAGCTCGAGCTCGAAAAAGCAAGCTTGGCTTGTTGCACACCTAGATTTAGTAGCAGTTTGTTTGGATAAGGTATCATGTGATCCTATACCCCGGGGACACAAGGATTTAAACAGAATATTAATTTTATTGGAATAGGATTTTTGTGTTAACAACTTTATCAGATAATCAGTTTGATGTACTGCTACGTGCTAGGTTAATTTTGGGAAAATGAATTTACTAAGAGTTTATGATATATGGACCGAATTTGATACACTAGCTCTAATTGAAAATACAACAGCAGGTGCTTCAACAAGTGGTACCTGGGGAGCAGCCTGTTGACAGTTCAACTTTAAACCGGCCTGCAGAACGGATCTGAGTAAATCATCTGCTCTTTTACCTTTTATTTCTTGAATATATTATCTACTACGTAGTCTATGATGCTTGATGCTGTGCAAATAACTCCTTTAAGGTTATGACCTTATAATGATTAATTATTTACTACTCAACTTCTTTATAGTTTGAATAAGGTTTCTGAATAACTCGCCGTACCATAGTGTTTCATTCCAAAATAACGTATTATTTCTAATTCTCACATTTTTCACTCAATACTACCATTATTCATGAAGATACTTGTAAGTCTCAATCTTTACAGCCTACATGAGAACATATGTAGATATATAATCGTACACTAGTGAGTTATCAATACAAAAGATCTTAGGGAGTCCTAAATTTTATATTATTAATATAAACTGGGACTTTCTGGTTTCACAGATGCTGCTATGGAGGAAGGGAAGGTTTTCAAAAATGGCGTAGAATTGGTGAAATCGGTTTCAGATAAACATCTTGATCTTTTGAGGCCATCGTCTCGCCTGTTTTCATTATTTAAAGGTAGATATTAGTACATCATGTGTCAAGATTTATTGAAAATAGGCTGTTATCAACACTGGACTATAAAGCTTTTAGCTTTTGACTTTAAGGCATCTTAAAATGAACAGTAAAAATCTAGGCCATACAATAGTATTCTGATTATGCCCATTATATACGGTAAATAAGGGGATTAATTGTAGGAGACACATGTTGATGGCAGGGCATGCATCAAATAATAATGATCGTGAGAAAGGCAAGTATGCACTGATCAAGAATAATGATGATGATTTCCAACAAGGACTATATGACAAACCTCTCCCGTGTTTTGGCTGTGGAATTGGATGGTTTTCGTATGTATCGTTCACTCTCATCTACCCCACCCCCACCCCCAAGAAAAAGGTAAAATAAATCAATTTATGGCTGACAATATTTTTATTTCTAGATTCTTAATAGGGTTCGGATTCCCTTTGATGTGGTACTATGCTACATTCCTCTATTTTGGAAATTATTATCGGAAAGATCCTCGGGAACGTGCTGGTCTTGCTGCTTCTGCAATTGCTGTAAGTCTCCATGTAACTGTTCCAAATGGGTCAAATGAGTCAAAGTTACCGCATTTTTAAAATACTTTAGCAATTAATATGATCCTATTGCTTGGGGTGGTTGTGATTGCAGGCATTGGGGTGTTCAGTTATCTTGTTTATTGTAGCAATGATCTTATTGTTCTAGTTGATGTCGGTGCTGCGTGCAAGATACTTTGTGTTACTTGATTAAACTGGAACTGCTGGAGCTTGTAGTTACCGATACAAGTCTTGATGAACATGAAAATAGATTTTTATTTTGTGGTTATTGATACGCATCTTTATACCAACCAAATTGTACAATCTTGAGAAGCTTTATAAAATACTTTTGTTATAGTCGATCAAAAAGCTGATATTAGTAATTTGGTTTATCCTAGTTTCAAGTGATGTAAGGGCTTGCAGTTGGAGGTGTATCTTGTTACTTTATTTTCTGTGTGTTTATTGGTATTTTTCCGCATTTTATTTCCGAATTTGAGATTATGTAACATTAAAAATTTGGTTAGCAGCAAGCATGATTTGTCTGATGCAAAGTGCAACTGTCACTCAGTGCCAGTGGTGGCCCAAGTTGTGAGCAATATATATCAGTTAACGTCGGGCGCGCCACCACCATCGTGTCAGAGCGACCAGCCCACCCCCCCCCCCTTTGAGCATGGACAGTCTAGCGCCCCCGTCCCTTTATGCCCCTCTGGCAGGGTCTTTAGAGCCCTTCTATCTTCAAAAGCGTTGCTGACTCAGATTGATGGCGCCCCACACTGTTAAACCATAACACACTGCCTTAACGTGCGGTTCCAGACTCCTAGAGGGAATCAATATGCAAACGCAAAACTTGTCTTAACATTGAACTACTAACTGTACATGCTTCCCATTAACAATAATGTGTGTGGATCATATATAAATGACTTTTATCATGAAAAGTATACAACTAACTATTGTAATTGTAATTATGTTAACACTAAAGTAATTATTATTGCTCTTAACTTTTGAACTAAGGGAGTGTTTGGGATTGCTTATTCTACCCTCCTTTTGACTTATAACTTTTCTAAAAAGTTGTAAGGTGTTTGACAAAGTTGAAAATTGTAAGGGGCATAAGTCATAAGTTACACTTTTGTAACTTATGGCTTATGGCAATAAGTTATAAGGAGGTTGAAATAAGGAATTCAAAACACCCCCTATAGTAATTATTTTTACAATGTATTATTTTTTGTAACATAATTACAATAGTTCAAAACGATAAAAACTCAAGTTATTTATATGTTTAGTAGGTTAATTTTATATGTATCGGATCTCACCCTAACAATAATAATATAAATAATTAAATATAACCGAATGCCGTTAAATTTCATGATCTAATGGCTTATGTAAGTGCCAGGTAATCATAAAGATATTTTAGAAGTTAAAAAAATAATGCCACCTTATTGTGTACACTATATGACTATATGTTACCCAATACTCACCACAATACAACATCAACTCAAGTTTGATTTGCTCTGTGCTCCTACCTTGTTTTTTCCAAATCAAGTGAGATGTATACTTATTTCGCACAACTAAACGAATTATATATTTAACGCAAATAAGAACAATTTTAACTATATAAACAAAAGATATAGTTATTAGATCTTGATATATCTATATCTGATGATATTAGATAAATGTGATTAATATCATTACAACTGCAAATTAAGAGGTTATTACAAAATGTGAATGTCATTGAAAGTTATTTGCCGTTTTGATTCTTTTTAATTTCGAATAGTTTTACAAGGTTTATATTTTTGGTGTTGTAAAACTATTAATATTTGTTTTTATATTTAATCGACTTTATAATTAGTTTGATTTTCTTTTAATGTTTTTATAACTTTGTTTGGCATAAATATTATATTTGATATTTGACTCGTTTTAAAGAAGTTGATGAGAATGTTATAATAACTTAATTTTTATACTTTTAAGTTTTGTTTGTATATTAAGTATTATATTTAATATTTATATATGTGGTAATCAAAGCTTGACAAGTGTGTTTTAATCTAATTATTGGCACTCAATATTATAGGGAGAGTTTGATCATGTGATGAGGTGGTAAGTGTGGCTTCCAATCTAAAAAAAAAAACAATTTGTCGAGTGAAACTAAACAAAGTCAGACTAACAACGTACACTTAAATTTATTTCAACGTAATGATACGTTGATCGAGCTTATATATATCTAGAATGATTGATTTATATGCACAATTGCACAGCACCACATGCCTTAGTCAATTAATTTTTAGTTCTATATATAGTAAAAGAATATAATCATGTTTTTATTCTAATCTAACTTATGTCTACTTTTGTATGACGTCATCTTTATTTATTTAGTTTTCAACTTATGTCTAGTTGTCTACTATGCATATTTCGATCATTCCAAATATTATTGTCATGTTTTCAACTTTTTTAAACAACTACAAATGATAGACTAGTGTTCAACTTTGTAATGACTCATTTAACAGTTACACATCATATTAGTCATCAAATAGCTTGCATCCTAGTGGAACCGGATCCAGTGTGTAATATAGTGTTTATTTTCAACATGTTGGGGATTCCAGTCCGTGAAAAATGACGTGTAAGTTAGTCGTTCTTAAAAAAAGTATCATCTTAAATAATATGAATATGCCATGACTATCTAAAATAAGTATAATGATATTTTGGTAATAACACAATTCACTTAGATTATCCGTATAACTTAACACATAAGTTTTTAACTTTCAAAATAGTTGTATAATGTAATGTAATGTAATCGTGTGTGTATATATATAACAAAATAATGTAATTTAAGGTTAAAAATGATGCAAACGTACAGTAGGGATCAATGCCGCTTGGATTATTTTGCATTGCATCTATGGCTGAAAAATAACACTTGGTGAATAGTTGACAATTAATCAACTCTTTCTTAAAAATCCAACAAAACTGAATTCAGTCATTTCAATCATTGAATCTTCGTAATAATTGATCAATCAGTTTATATCAATATAGTAAGATTATATGAAAACGATTTTAAAGTTATCATTTTGTTTACCTCATATCACATAAACATTTAGTAGAAGAAAAAAAGTTGATATTATGAAAATTAAACAATTTAATTGAAGTCATCAATTAGAAGCGTGCACCATTATATATTATGAAAAATCAGAGCTTGATTCATTTCATATACATGATTGAGACAAGACATTAATTTAAACAATGTCCTAGCTAGCTTATAATAATTTAAAAGTTATAGGAGTCATTCTCTGTTGAGACAAAAAAATATATAAAATTAGAAAGAAAAACGACATTGAAGAAACACTAACCGGACCCCGGGCAGATTACGGGTAACCTGGGGGTTAGATAGATGTTTCCCACGAGGGGTTAGACCCGGCAAAGATGGTTCTTCTGATAACCTGCAAAACAGACACCGTGAGCTCGTCACTGAGAAGGGGGGGTTCCTCCTTGTGACCACCCTCCGGCGTGAGAATCAGACTAGATTGCTCTTTAAATATAAATGTATATTAAGAGATTGCTAGAGCAGATATCAGGTATAATATGATGATAATATGATAAGATGAGATGATCATACCATTTGGGGTATTTATAGCCGAAGGTAGGTTTCCAAGGAGGTGTGGCCGGCTGAATAGTATTCCTGTTCTACCAACTGTGGCCTACGCACGTGCCCTGCTGGTAGTTGGTGGGTAGGCAGCGGCTGACAGTGACCAGGCCTGCTGTGTACTATTCCTTTTCCACCAACTGCCGGCTATGCACGTGGTATGACAGGAGTTGGTGAGTAGGCAGCGGCTAATAGTGACATACAGTACAAGAGCATGCTGCTCGCCATACTGTTGTCAATAAGCTGTCGTATCTTTGGTCAGATCTTTTGCCCATACCTCGTCAGGTACAGTACAGAAGATCTTCCCGTATCGTACGGACTGGCTTATTTGGGCGGGAGTATTCCCCCTCCCGCCTTTGTGCGGGATTGTTCCCGGCTTTGCTCATTCCTTCAGGTGACAACTGAATGAGAGCTAAGTGCCTTGTGCGTGTAGCCTTGCTGCGCGGGTGGCCTTCCCTGATGGCTTGTATCCGCAGCTGCGGGAACAGGCAGAGTCCTTCACCATTGGGAGGCATTTCCTGCGGGAACAGCTTGCGTACTGCGCGTAAGGACGTCACGTCTCTGAGCATGGTGGGTCCTGCGGATCCAGTTGGTTTCTGCGCAGACGTCTCTCTTCAAGGTGAGTCTTGCGGGTCCAACTGGGCTCTGCTGGGACCTACCTCTTCAGACATGTATACATTTTTCACATGCAAACGTTGTCATGTATATTGCCTAATTGTTTATTGGGCCCCTAGCCGATAGACAAAACCATCCTATGATTAAATATGATATACTCATTGACGTGTAATATATACTACGTGTTATTTTGGTAACTCTAGCTGGCTTCCAGGTTAAATGATGATCATGTGTGACTTTCGTACACTCTAATTACTTTACCATATTAAAATATAACAGTTTAACAGAGGATAGAAACTCTTGTAATTTTATATCATTTTAAGATAAGTTTAAACTTGTCTCGACGAAATTCTGAATTGATTCCCGATATTTTCCAAATAGTTCATTATGTACTTGAAAAGTGACAATAATTCATGATGTATAAAGTTAAGATGTCAACTTATCCATTAATCGTAAATAAGAAAGCTTTCTTTTCTTATTGTTTGTGATCTAGTGTTTTTTAACGGCAACTTACAAACTCTGTAATTTACTTCTAAATTTCACAACTTTTTTACAAGTAGGGGAGTTGAACCTTGCCTGAATGAAAAGGTAAAGTCTTATTTGGTACCACGTACTAAACCAAAAGAAGAAGGGTGTTTAGTTAGGGTGTGCAATCAATCTATCAAACTCTATCTAAAACATATGCCCTTTTAGCAAGATTTTATTCACGTTATGGTGATTCAATGATTTTTGTGTAAATTTATGGATTCCAAAGGTTACACATGCTTAAACATAGATTATGTTAAGTTGTCAATCATAGTATTAATCGCTACACTTCTAGTGACTATATGTAATCGAGTAATCATTTGAAAACGTCACATCGCCTAGAATAAATTTCTTTATTTAATTTATTATTAGAATAGCATAGTGTTTGTGTGTGTGGTTTTAAACAAATAATATTATACATATGTTGAGGCCAGCCTCAAATTACCAAAAACAAAATGTTGGTTATAATGGCATAATTTTTATTTAGTAACGTACGTTTTCATTTACATATATTTTAGATATTCATTTTTTGAAATAGCTAAATATTGCATACTATCAATTGACAACTAAATTCACATTCAAATCATCTTATCTCCCAGCCAAAATGGGAATGACTTTTAAATAAAGGGATTACAAAATTCAACAAGGAGATAGAAAATTATTATGAATATAATTTAAAGCATAATCCTAAATACCATAAATTAAAATTTATAATTTATAAGTGTAAATATAAAAACGGAGTATCATGAGGAAAAGAAAGTCAGTTTTTCCTTTTAATTAACTTAAAAACACTATTAAGAGATAGACATGGCAAATGGCATTGGATGGGATATAAGTTTTAGTAACATTATAACATAGTTATAAGGATATATGTTTCACAATACTCATCGAATTCATGGATATCATGCACAACCGTTAATGATTATATGTAGTTAAATATTATCTATTGGAATGTTCATTATTCGACGTCGATCATAAACTAATCACTACAACCGACTTGTAATACTAGTTATTCATTCAGCTCCGTATTTTGCACGCGTGACATGCGAGAACTCGAAAATATTCAACTTAACAATATATTTGCTATATGTGGATCGACTGTAAATACTTGTATCAGTAATATTGGGAATTTTATTATACGTATTGGTTTTTTGCCTGCGTATGCTAGATTAGTCTTAAGAATAAAGAAATGGAAACTGGAAAGCTTAATTGGATTTGTACATGATGATATGGAACAGCACGTGGAAGGAGGCCAGCTGTTGAGGTAACCTGGCAGACGAGATATATGTACATGTCATTTTCATATTTTGTAGTTGTCACTTAATAATTAATACGTTGTTTGTTTATACTTTATACATAATGAAGGCGGGTCCTTTGTTTGCTACTTCAAGTTATTGCCACGAAGTGCGGAGTTGAAATCTTCTACCATTTAATAATGGAGCCTGTCATATTTTTGTAACTTATGAAAAGCATGTTACTATTATTTATATTATAAAACAGTTTAAATGTTTTACGTTTACTTGTTTAAAGTAATACGATACTTTACGCCTTCAGCTAAGTTCAGGAATAACAACGTAATACCAACATTTAGGATGAAATCGAACTGCACGGCTACAAACGTGACTTTGTTTGTGTTCTTTCGTCTAAATTTAGGCTAGCATGCATTTGAACACAGTTACATAAGAACTAGTGATATTAGGTTATGCTTGTTCGCCTAGGAAATGAATTTGTATATACTATATAGGAACATGTGATTTATATATATGCATGTAAACGAACATAAATGCATAAAATGATAACTACTATAGTGTTTTGTTTTAAATAAGAAACATGTTAGTTTACTTATTAAATAAACGAATTATGAAATGAAAGATTCATGTACAATATGCTTTACCATCCGACTTTTGTTCGTGCGGGAGTTGTGATCATGCAATAGTAACTGGGTTACGACTTACTAAAGAAACAAATAATATGTAATTTATATTGTATGTGGGAAGAAGGAACAATACATCATGAAATATACACACGTAAACACGGGGTGATAATCGCATTGGATTTAGTAGTATATCAACGTAGCATTTGGATTTACAACGAATTGAATTTGTAAGCGCTAAACATATAGATTAAGCATTAAAAAAACTACTTAATTTTAAAAAAGTCTGACTTCAGCTTCCAAATAAAAATTATACAAAGTTTGATATAGGCGGTTTTACTGATAAGGAGACCGCCCCCAAGAAACCTCAACAAACCTTGGCGAGTGCTCTTTATGGTAAACACGTACATGATTTGGAGGAGTGATTCGATATGACCCCGAGACAAAAGGCAGTTTTAGCTTGTCTCAAGGGGGCTCATGCCCAGGATTTTTTGACTGTTGTGCCCATTGAAGGTCTTGGGCAATGGATGTCGGCAGTTGAATACAGAGCCATCCTTAAATATCGGCTTATGATTCCCCTTTTCCCTCCAGATGAATTATGCCCCATTTGTAAAAAAGCTTGTTTGGATAGATTCGGTGAGCATGCCCTCCACTGTAAGGAATTGCCGGGATTCAAGTATCGTCATGACTGGGTTAGAGATGTGTTATGGGATGTGCTTAAACGTGTCGGGATCTCAGCCAAGAAAGAGGCACCTGTTAACTTTTTGACTGATCCGCGTGAGGGAAGATCTACCCTGCGTCCTGCGGATGTTCTTGTGTTTGGCTGGGCAGGGGGGTAAGCATGCGTGTGTTGACCTCACTGGGTGTCCCCGTTGGTGGGGCTGAGAGACAGTGGCTTCATACCGGGACAAGCGGTTTTGAGAGCGGAGTCTAGGAAGGTTGCTAAGCATGAGACATCGTGTTTGGAGAATCAGCACGTGTTCATTCCATTTGCCTTCGACACTTTTGGATCCCTAGCTCCCGAGGCGGTTCGCTTCTTGGAGCTGGTGCAGAAGGTGGTCCACAGTGACTCGCAGAGCCCGAAGAACCAAGGATTTATATTTAATAGAATAGGCTTTGCGATTCAAAAGGGGATAGAGGCGCAGCTTGTTGCTCGCTTACCCATTATCCAGATGTAGTTCGGTTTGTGTTATATATAAAAGGATCAATATTTTCTACAAAGTTCAACCTTCACATAAAAATTATACAAAAGAAACAAAAAGAAAAATAAAAGGTTTCAGTTATAATTTGAAGGAGGATGTACAGATAGTAAAATTGAAGTAAATACTAAATAGTTACGTTTAGCAATTAGCACAACATTATTTAATTTGTTTTGCTACTTTCCTTTAGCTTGGTCTGTTTTTTATGAAACACTTCTAGCTTCATAATCACGTGTAGAAGCCTACTAATAGGCATGAAGAATAATTTTGACTCATTGGCATAAACAAATAAATGTTTGTATCACACATATTTGATAATCAATGAACTCGAACCCTTACCACTTGAAAAAACAAAGATATGTATCCAACTTCTTAAAACTCAAACCCAATTAAACCTTATTTTTAAATATGCATCGCCCTCAAAAGAGAGAAAAAGAAAAGAAAATAGTGCACCGTGCACTTCATTAAAGGAAGTTGCTTTTAATTTATTAATATCAATGGAATATTTGAAACAACTCTAAAAGGGTAAAAAGAAACAGAAAAGGTGAGTTGATGTTAATCTTATAGGCCAACACCCTTAAAACCAATGATATTAGTTAAAGTGTTATTTTATTTATTTTAGGAAACTTTATATGACAATAAAGTTTAGTTACGAGTGAAAATGAAAAATGGTCATTAAAACTGAAGTACATAAAACACTTATACAACAGTAATTAATACACGCATAATAATTTAGTTACGAGTTCCAATTACAGGATGGAATGTTTCAAACCAAGCTAGATGTACAATTAATCATGACACATGGTTTGAAATTTTCAAATCATTGGAGCTAGAGATACCGTGATGTGTCCGTATAATCTAAGAGGCTGAGGTGTACATTAATATACATTTCTTAATATTATTCAAACATATTCTTGCAAATTATTTGATACAAGAAACAAATGTCATGTTTTATTGCCTAAACAATCAATTGTTTTAAATGATTGTAAAATCTACTAACGTTACACACACCACCACTATATAAATCCCTTGTCCTCCAACTTTCTGTTTACAAAACCCCTCTCCAACTCATACCCATGGCCATGGACGACTCTCCACCGGCCCTCTGGTCACAACCACCACTAGCCACCAACCACCGCCGTACACCTCCCATCGACCCGGTGTTTCTCATAATTCTTATCCCAATCCTTGCACTGATATTTCTCTTCTTGTTACTCCCACCTATTTTGTATCATACTTCACATATTCTAAAACCGGGCTATGTAAAGTCTACGTGGGATTCGCTTAACATTTTCCTTGTACTTTTTGCGATTCTTTGCGGTCTTATGGCTCGTAATAAGAATGATGACGTTTCATCTCCTGGCAGTTTTGTAGCAGAGAGTAGTAGTAATAATAGTAGCAGTGTTCCATCAGGTTATTTTGACGTGGATGTGTATTATAACAACACTACAACGCGTACAGTGAGTGAAAATGAGAATTTGTATCCACCAATCCCGTTTAGTTCTTCTTCGCTCCGCCCTGATTACCAGCTACCGCGGTGGAGTGAAGAAGAACACAAAGAAAATTCAAATGTAAAGGAAATTTCAGTGGATACTTTTGTGGTTAGTTCACATGTAGTACCCGAACAACCTCTAGTGCAGACCCCACCCCCACCCCCACCCCCACCTCCACCACCACCACCACCACCGTCTGCTTCATCATACAAGCATTCGTTCAAAAGTATTGGGAAGGATAAACTGAGATCCTATCCTCCTCCACCGTCACCACCGCCGCCGCCACCGCCACCACCACCACCAAGAGTGCACCGATCGCATCATAAACACAAGTCGTTGGAACGGAAAGTAAGTGACGCTACGAAAGAGATAGCCACCGCTATATCCTCAATCTATAATCCGAGTAAACGAAAAAACAAACGCAAATTAAGAAATAAATCGCCAGAAACCGAACGAATACTTGCACTGCCACCACCACCGCCTCCACCGCCACCTCCGTCCGTGTTCCACAATCTATTCAAAAAAGGAAGCAAACACAAGAGAATTCACTCCGTTCCTGCACCACCACCTCCACCACCACCACCACCGAACTCAATTTTCAACAACATATTCAAATCTGGCGGCAAAAGTAAACGGTTTCAGTTACAATCACAACCACAACCACCAGTACCTCCATCATCAATCATGAACACCTTATTCAAAACCGGAACAAATAGTAAGCGTTATAATAATACTACCGCCATCGTTCCTCTAAAATCGAAACCGGAGCCTCAAATCGGGCGATCTAGGAGCAAAGGCAAGCCACCTAGACCGACGACGAAAACAAGCAACGGTGGTTACAATGAAAAGGAGGAGTTTGTAATGAATAGTGGTTCACAGTCTCCATTGATTCCAATGCCTCCGCCTCCACCACCGCCGTTTAAGGTGTCCGATATGTTGTTCGAGGTCCGTGGCGATTTTGTTAAGATACGGAGCTGCCACAGCTCGGTGTGTAGCTCACCGGACCATGATGGTGTTGATCTGTTGCATGGTGGTGATCAAATTGGGCCGAGTTCGGGTTGTGGGCCGATATGTTTTCCAAGCCCAGATGTGAATGCTAAGGCTGATAGTTTTATATCGAGGCTGAAAGATGAATGGAGGATGGAAAACAAAACATAATATAATGGGCTCAACCCCAAAACAAACAGCGTCTAGTCTGTCTAGCGGGCCTATGGGCCATGGGGAATTGCTTTTGCTGCTACTTTACGAATTTGCCCTTCCCTTGAAATACAAACTTACGAGTTTGTACATACATCATCATCTTGGATTTGGATTTGAAGGGGTATTGTGGTCGTTTCAAACCCTGAACTAGCTTTCAAGTCACGATACCTACTTTAGTTATGCTAGTGAGTTAGTGTTTGTGTGTGTAGTCATATAATAAAAACGTTGTAGAGAAGGTTTTCCATTAGGTTCAGTTTTTATGTATACCTATATGTATGTTGTTCAAAACAAAAACGATTGTAGTATGGATTTACGCTTTTCTGTACCATTTGTCTTACAAAAATAAATATTCGATATGCAATCAAACAACACACTTTCAAAAAATAAAGTGCATTCAGTAATTCAAATGCGTCCCGAAACTTAAACGTACCCTATAACAATCAAAAGGCTCAGTGACAACAAGCGTGCAACAGTAACAAAAGGCTTTCTTGCTCGCTATGTAACACCCAAGCCAATATTATAAGATTTTCCGTCTTGTAACCAGTATCTCAATATTTTTTTTTTTTTTTGTAACCTAACCATTCATCACGATTCTTACCAAAACGTTATTTATTGCGATGGGCTTTGCTATGCATCATATAGAATTTCTCTTTGACCAAGCATGTATCAAGGAAGTGTGCGCTCATATTTTTCAAAGATATATTTACATTTTACACAAAAACTAAGAGACGGAGCATTGCACTGTGACCTTGGGGGTATTCTCTTGGTGGTTTGTGAGGGTTGGGTTGGGAAAGGCGACAACAGGCAGGGCGGGGAGGGGTGATGCTGTTGGACACCATCGATGTAGATAGTTTTAACTTCACTAAAAATTGAACTTGATGATTGTACGTCCATCTACCATTATTTCTACTTGGGACCCCAATTTCCTTGGTCAAATTTGAAATGATTTTGTTTGTTGTACTGAAGTAAGGTGTGGCTTTGAACATGTCCACAGCTTATCATCCACAAACGGATTGCCAAAACGATGTACTATATTGTCTCTATCGTCCACAGACATATTGCCAAACCGATTTACTAAATTGTCGCATAGAGACATACACACGTTACTTGGCTATGAATAGACCTACTCCTATAGCAACCATTGACTGGCAACTTGTTAGAAGTGTTTAATTGTCATGTGGTTAGGTATAAGAGACTCAATGTGCAGAATCAGCACATAACTACTTTACTTAATGCTCAAAAGTTAGTTAAGCAAGCATAAAGCATGAACAAATGAGTACACATTTAACAGCATAATACATAAACATTTTCCTTTCAACCAGGTCTATAACTATAATTATAATTATAATTATAATGTACACAAAACCAAGCAACCACTAACAATATAAGCAAAACAAATAGAACACAAAATGGAAGTTCAACTATCATGTTGAAACATGCATTTCAGAAACATGGTTTACCTCAGCTGCTGGTGTATCATGACTCGGGTTTTGTTCATGTTCTTGTTCTTGTTCTTGCATAGGCGGCTGCACCACCTTCAGTTTCTTCTTCTCCTTGAGAACAACTTGTCTTGGCATGACTTCAAGTAAGAAGGAACCACCATTCCATACGGTTGCTGAAACCTTGAGTATTTGGAAAGCAAGGTGCAATTCATATGACAGAAATATAGGGACCGTCAGTGCGGTTGTTGCAACAGTGAAAAGGCCTTGCAGAAGAATATACATAAAAGGACGGTTTTGATCTCCAAGCAAACCGCTTAATCGCCACCACAAGTTGTTCGCCTTTTGTGCCTTTTTAGAAAGCTCCCTGTTATATATTACCATCAGTTATTATTCATTTTTTTTCAATTAGCCCCAAAAGTCAACATAATGATCCACTTGCGAAAACAAGTCTTTAAGGCTATGTGTAATGGGGCGTAGATTTGGGCGATTTTGGGCGCGAACACCCCCCCCCCCCGGGCGATTTTTGGGTGAAAAGGGGCGGGGGCGGGGGGTTTTTATCGCCGTGGAAGAAGAATAAATATTATTATTATATTATATGTATGTGTGTGTATATATATGTATATGTATATATGTTGTGTGTGTATATATGTATATGTATATGTATATGTATATGTATATGTATATATGTTGTGTGTGTGATATATATATATATATATATATATATATATATATATATGTGTGTGTGTATATGTATATATGTTGTGTGTGTATATATATATGTATATGCAAAATGAATCATAGAAACAACCCGAACCAACCGAACCACCCATTCCCTCCTTTCGGTCAACATCATGGTTCGCAAAACCAACCGAACGTGAACTTACAATGGAACCCAATGAACCTAAACCAACCGAGCTATCCGTTACAATTTCCCGACCCAAAACTAAACATGTACGCCAACCGAGCTATATGTTTTTTTTATATTTTTAGTTATGTATTTTTTTTAGTTATGTATTTTTTTTGTATTTCTTTTTAATTTTAATGCATTTTTAATTAATTATTTGAAGAAATTGGTTTTTATTTGATTAGTTTAATTATAAAAAGAAAATAATAAAAAAAAGATACTGTGGGCCCAACTTGTAGCCCCTACACCATTACACCCCAAAAACAAATTCGCCCCCTTTGCTGACTGGGCGCCACGTGTCACAATTCGCCCCCAATTGTAGCCCCTCCACTACACATAGCCTAATTATACCAATAAATATACAATGATAATGGGCCAGGTAAAGTCTAGTTTAATGTACTTTACAAATACTAGTAGTGTTCACTGCATTTACTGAGTAGCATCCCATATAGGGCAGCATTTAAGAAGGTAGCTAGCTACTTATTTGTGATTATATCATATATCTGGTCAATTGTTGACAAAAAAAATGTGTACTTCTGCTGAACCAACATATAAGCCCCTGACCGTTACCGTATTATTTTTAACCAATTAACTAAATACATAAAAAATTAAAGGAAAATTAAGAAAGATAACCTGTAAGAAGTCATGACTTCAGGATCTCTTAATAACCTCTGTCTTCGAAGAACATTGACGATCAGAAAATAAAGAGCTTGCCAGAGGCAATAAGCAATTAACGGGACCATAAATAACCATTGCCACAAAAATGATTTGTTTCCAACGTAAGGCCATGAAGCCCTACGTGCGGTTCCTTCCGGGTGCATTGCTTCAAAGAAGGCTGGGTCCCACCACCGTATGGTAAAGAAGACAACGCCTGTAATAATGAAAGCATACACATAACTGATTCAACATTTATAAGCTAAAAACATGCAAACAGATAACAAGCGTAACATATGAAATTGAGTATTAACTAACCTGGTAAAAGATGTATGAGGACGCTTACGAGTTTGTCCACAGAGCTAAAGACTAGACTACAACGCCAAACGATTAACGCCCATGCTAGTGGACCCTGCAAATAACCAAGATGATGATAGATGGATAAGTTGACGAAAACAAAATGCAAATTAATATCAATACATAGCTAGATACCTCTGCAAAGGAGAAGCAAACCATGAAAAGCTTTTCATTTCTAGGATAAAACAAAAGCATGATCAAGAAGATGGTATTAGCATAGTAGCAAAAATCCTGCAAAAGATATGAAAAAGAGTTAAACTGTGGAACAAACGTAATATTAAAAGTTAGGAAACAACTTACGAGCAAGTAATAATGCCACTTCTTGTAGCGATAATAAATCCACCTAAGTGGAACAAAGGTAATATAAAACAAACAGTAAACGTATCGGATATCTTGGGGTCCTGAAATGTATTGGAAAATTTCAGAATGGTAAATGAAGAAGAAAGACATTATTATTATTATTATTATATAAATATTTGACTTACTTGCACCGAGAATAAAGCAAAATCCCCCAAATGCAAAGACACCCATAAAGTGAGTAACCTGGTAGTATTAAATTGAAGATACATGTACATGTTGTTGTTGTTGTTATGTGAATACAGTATTATTAATCTAAGATAGATAAATACAAGGAAAGGAAAGGAAAGAATTAAATAATTGGTAAGAGTATATTAACCTTAGTGATGAAGCTTTCATGTTCTTCAGCGATCTTAACAGCTTGTTTGGAGAGGATCTCCTTGGTTTTCTCTTTAGTCTCGGCAACTCTCTATACAATCAATCAATCAATCAACAAAGAGAAGGTAGATAATAAAAAGCAGAAGCAGAAGCAGAAGCGTATACCCTGGATCGATCTTTTAACCTCTGTTTGAAAGCCATTGGTTGGTAATCATCAGTGTCTTCATTGCTCAACGACATGATTTCTTTTTGGGAGTTGAAGTTGAATATGATTTGCTGCTGGGCCTTTTTATTAATTATTAATCGAAGAAGGGTCTAGAGATTGATAAAATGATATGGGCGGTGGGGTTGCTTACTTTGGGTTGCTTCCGGTAAAAGGAGGAGGTTTTAGATTGCTTCTTCACTCATCCAGATTCGATTGATTTATTTATTTATGTTGTTGATATTCAGCTATTATTTATTTATTTATTTATTTGATTTGTGTTGTGGGTAATTGCAGTGTTCGTGGTGGATTGATTACGTACAAAACAGGTGTCAATTTAATTGATACATTAGTTTTACAAATTATTATTATTATTATTATTAACTTTGACCCTGTCTGTCTCCCTGCCGCGGACACGTTATTATGTTCTCACCACCCGCTTTTGTCTTTGCTCTTCATAAGTAAAGTACCCAACCCCTAACAGAACTAAAGATAATATTCTACTTTATTTCCTTCCTTCCGTTTACCAATAAATAAATTAATCAATTAATTGAGGCCATGAGCCCGTGACAGGATAAGCCCATCCTCTTTCTTTCCCAGGCCTCCAACTAAGACACATGATGATGCCCTGTTCATTTTTATTTGACAAAATATGTCTTTTGTGTTTTCATGTTTTTTCAATACTCATCATTTAAAAAACTTAATAACTAAAATCATATTTCGCATCGTCCTGCCACCACCACCATCTCCGCCTATCACCACCACCACGGATATCACAACTGGTGCTACAGATGCGGCCGATTCACTGAATCTGTCTTTTGCTCCGATTGCAACGGTGCATTCATTGAAGAGATTCATAACCCGAACCCACTCTCTCGGACTCTCACCGAACCCATTTTCGGCATCTGATATGTATAACACCCTTGACAATAAGAGCTCCGGCGACCCGGTTATCGTCTTTAGTGGCCGTCCGCATACCGGATATGAGATGTTTTATGAAGATGGATTTGGGTCGGGTTTACGCCCGGTACCGATTAGTATGTCGGATTTTTTATTGGGTTCTGTCTTCTGGATTGTTTATTGAGATTTTTTATTTGGCCGTCCACATTCCGGATATGAGATGTTTTATGAAGATGGATTTGGTTTTGAGCAGTTGTTGGATCACCTGCGACAACTTATCGGCTTTCCGGTGAGGCGTTATCATATGGATTGTAGAGAGATTTAACGGTGAGGCTTTTCGGTTGATGGTCGCTGTGGCAGGTGAAGAGTGGTGGTGGCGAAGGTGGCATGTGGTGCTTGGTGGGTGGTGGTGGTTTTCGATGTTAGAGAGACAAAGAAGAAGATGATGATGCATATGGATTGTAGAGAGAGAGAGTTATTTGTTTTTAAAATATATATTTATTTAATTCATTTCTAATTAATAAATAAATATGTAAATTTACAACACTACCCTCACATGCTTGCACATGCTCAAAGTTAACGAAAAAATTTAACTGGGTTAATGGAAAATGACGTAATGTGAAACATTTTGGGAACACAGAATATAATTTCAGTCATTAAGTTTTTCAAAGAACGACTATTGAAAAACTATGAAAACATAAAGGACTTGTTTTGCCATTTTGTCTTTTTATTTCAATTGTTTAGGGATGGATTAACAACTATCTTTATAACCAAAACCATAGCTACCTGCCTATTAATAACGACAATAACAAAATCATATTTACATCCATACTGATTTTTTACTGATGTTTGAAATTTTACCTCTATGTAATTTTTACTGTGTTAGATAGAGGTAAAGATTGTTCTTTCAAGATATTCAACTGATGTTTTAAACAACTTAATAAAACCACTAATAACTTGATAAAACACTACCTTTAAGGGACCACTTTTCCAAACTAACACCACATCCAGATGAATTTCTTAGATTTGAAAACCGTCCTCCATGGAAGAATTTCTTCAACCACACAAGTCACAACACCATTCACACGAACCAACCCAGGCTAAACCAATCCGGTCCTTAGGTTTAGTGTTTATCAAGTTTCTGTGTTGCTATGGTTTGGTTTCAGAGCACTTAGCACAGATTCAACGCTTTAAAAATTGATGGAAATCAAGACAGTTAACACATAGATAACATGCAAAAGAAGACATTACTTCTAAGTTGTAACATAAGTTTCAAAGAAGAGAGACTGTTATCATAAACTAGGACTCAACGAGTCTAAATAGTAGATCGATCATACTAGAAGCTACAAATACAGTCTCAAAATCATCTCAGTAAACAAGACAAGAAGACGATTAAATAGGGATGCTGGTGGCAATCATGGGCGTGCTCGCTTATTGCTGCTACATGAAGGACACTTGTAATGTTTTATGTGTTCAGCTCTCGCAGGTGTGATTTTCACACACTTGCCATGAAACCACCTCTCACATATGTCACAGCAGATCCAGAATTCATCAGATGCATAATTCTCCCCACAAGCTCCACACAGCGTATCTCCATGTTCATCTTCATCTTCATACTCCGGTTCATCATCTTCTTCTTCTTCTTTTCCTTGCATCTTTGAGTATTTCATCTGAGATTCAGATCCTCTCTGCACGGAGTAACATAAGCAGCTTGAAGTTATGATACGCTACAAATATTATTAAAGAGAAAGTAATAACTTTCCATAACCAAGTTGAAGTTAATATTTCCTATTAACGTGCCTAAGAGGATAACAAAAAAATGCACAACTAACATGCATGAATGACTGATAGTTAATGAAATTGAACTGCAAATTAAGGTTGTGTTGATGAGAGCGGCAGCAGGTAGGTAAATTACTAAAAAGTATGAACAAAAAATTCTATGGAAGTAAGGATATTTACCCCTTTTGTGTTTGACTTGGATTTAGTGCTGCTATGATTAGAGATGGAGGATTTTTCAATTGTCTGTTTCTTGCAATGTCCAGCCACAACCTCAAAGACAGTTGGGAGATCATTTATCATATTAAAAAGACGTTTCCTGCATTAGAAAATATAACAATTACTCGTAAGAAAAGTAATTTGGCCCAACCCTTCAAGAAAATTAAACATATGTATATGATATTAATTTCCGCAAAATTAATTCACTGCATTCTAATTCAATAGTTGGAGTATAAAACATAATAAAGTACTAAACTGCAAAAACTGAACATAAACAAAACATGATTATACAAAAACATAACATAATAATCTATAATAAAACTTAGTCAACAAAAAACTGAACCTAAACAAAACACACTTTTTCAAGAAGCCATTAAAGGTTACTGTGATTTTACAATAAATTTCATCAAAAAAACATAATAACCAGCAACGAGAAATTGAAAATTCACAAAAAAATCAAGAATGGCTACATCATACTTCGATTTTATTTTACTTTTTTTGTTGTCAAAATAGCAACATTTTTTTTCTAGCAACCAACTATGATTGTTTTTTATAGCAAATAATTTTTTTAATATACTAAATCTAGATATATTAATAATAACACTAAATTGTTTATTTATTTATTTATTATTAGATGTTATTTGATGCACTTTTCTCTTTTTCAAATGGTTCTTTTTTTTTATTTTTTGGTTTATTGCAATTCCTATTTGAAAAAAAGATATACCTGTCTGATTTGTCAAAACCGAACCTTGCACCAAAATAATACGCCACAGAAAGTAGCCATGCATCACTATGGACAGCAACCAGAGACAACCATTCATGTTCCGGCATTCCATCTCGTGCAAAGTTGATTCCTAATGCTGGTTCCGGGAGCTCTGGAGGCACCTCTTCAGCTGGTAAGTTGACTTCCCATTGTTCACTAGGGAACCCATACAAGCAAAGGTTTTTTTTCTCTGAAAAATGGATTAATACAAAGTACAAACAATTATAAAATTAAAAAAAAATAGAACTTTTAAGACAGTTGAACTAAAAAGAATCCAAGTGTATGTTACATATATGCAACGAACCTTATAAGGTTCAGAAAACAATAATTTTGAACGATTTAGTTGATCTTCTAATCATTTTCCCTATTCCTAACATTTATTTAAGGTTCATTTGGTTGACTGGAATGGAGCTACAAAGATCTAAACTTGACAATAATAGAATGAGCATAAAGGAACAGAATGAGCATTAACATACACGTTTTATACTATGCATAAACATTTAGAACAACATCTAATCTTGTTTCTACTTTATACATTATTAGATAAAAGTTACCAGAATTTTGTATGAATTATACAAACTAAAATTAACAAAAAAAAAAACAAAATAAAGCCTTAACTAATATAGTAAGATTATTATAATATAAAAAGGAAATTTCATGGTTATTGAAGAAAAATAATAACTAGTTTAGTTAAAAGTTTTGAAATTGCATGAAAATATATGTTACGAACGATTTTATTTGAACAAAGCGAAAAAAATGTGATCTTTGTTGTCTAGTAGAACAAAGACTAATACCTTAATGCATTATATAACCGAATTACATTGTAATTTGTAATTCCATTCCATGACGGAATGAAAAAAAACAGACCTTGCCTGTGAAAAAAATATCAACTAAAGAAACGAAATTACATTGCTTCAGAAATTTGTAGCTCCATCAAATCGAAAAAAAAAACAAATTTTTTTCTTGGGGTGCTTGGCCTAGTTTTTAATTTGTTGCTTATGCTTATATTTTAAAGTAGCTTATAGCTTATTTTCTATTATTTGATAAACTCTTTTTAAGTGTTTAAACTAGCTTACATTCTACATGTTAATTATGCATCTTAATAAGTTGTTAAATCCACCATTATTTAATTTGTAAGACTAATAAGTTGCTTCAATAACTATTAATCCACCACCAATTGAGGACAAATGAGTAACTTACTCCCTTACACAAATAATCTTCTTCAAATAAGCTAAAAAACATCTTCAAATAAGCTTCTTCAAATGAGCTTATATAAGCTAATAAGCATAAGCTTAAAAAGATAAACCAAACACCAAGTTAAGCTTATTTGTAAAACAAAGCTAAAAAAGCTACAAGCTTTATTAACGAAACGAGTAAAATAGATACTTCCATATCGGTTTAATAGTTATCAAATAATTCAAATTCACTCTTCTGATTTGCTATCCCAACAATTCACTTAATATAATATAGAATCATTCAGTGTTAGGAGATGCAGACTAGCAATCTTAGAGATAAGAAAGAAAAGAGTATAGTAATTAAAGAGGTTATATTATATAGGTATATACTTTGTACCTCAACGATATAACTGTATTGTACTAGAATGTTAAATTAAATCGGAAAATTAAAATAAAACAGACTTGACATTTATATATATATATATATATATTTATTTTCTTCTTTACAAAATCCGATTAATTATAATAGGCAGAAAACAAAAACCCTAAGGGGTGATACAAACCTGGATCGCATTGGCGGTAAAATCGTTCAACATCTGCAGGAGGAGAAATAGGAATACAAATTAGACAATCAGAATTGTAGTAATAGAAACCCTAAATAAATTGATGAATAAAACATAATAGCAGGCAGCAGATAAGTAATTGATGAGGAAAGGCTTTACCGGTGGTGAGAGCTTTAATGAAGGCGTTACGACGGCCTTGATAATCTCTGTAAACTTCTTCCACAGTCCTCGGGTTGTATACGCCGCCACGTCCTCCGCCGTCCATTGCCGCCGTCGTAGATTTGAGATTGAACCAAAATCAAATAATTTTTAGAGCAAAATTGAATTGAAGGAGATCGTAATCAATTGAAAGTAAGAAGGATTTGGGGAGGTTTATTTATATTTATTTTCTCAAAATAAAAAACAATCAAATTGTATGTTTATTTTTACTTTCCCTTGAAATTCGCCTACGTGGATGTTATTCATTGGTTTACCTATCATGACTTGGTAATCAAGTTTCAAACCTCCCTTAATGTAAATAAAACAAATCTTTTAGGGGTGTTTGGTACAGAGAAAGGAAATGGAGAGAAAATAGAAATGGAAATGGAATTGTAGAGAAAGAGAATTGGTATGGAGAATGAGAATCATTTCTCTTGTTTGGTACACGAGAAAATAAACAGAGAACTCTACCATACCCAACCCCACCTCCACCCAACCTGACACCACCCACCACCGCAGCCCCACCACCACCAGCACCACCACCACTGCTCTTTCTTCAGCCACAGCCCACCACCACCGGCTGCCGCCACCAAACCCCCTTCTTCAACCACAGTACACAAGAAATTAAAAAGATTCAAATTTTTGGAACATAAGATATAGAAAAAGGAGGCTCAGATCTGTCATCACTGCCTCTTTGGAGATTTTGTGGTGGTGGTTGTGGTGGCGATGATGATGATGATAATCAGAAGCCACCTGCAACCACCGTCGATTACCACCACCACTGTCACCCACCTGCGACCACAATCAACCGGTTACCATCTCTGTGTTCACCACTGCGAACGGCGGAGACGGGGTGGTGGTTGCAGACTTGGAGACGAGGTGGCGGTTGCAGACTTGGAGACGAGGTGGCGGCCGGAGACGAGGTGGTGGCCGGAGACGGGGTGGTGGTCGGAGACGAGGTGGTGACATGCTATGAGGAGGCTGCTGAGAAATGGATTCTCTTTGTTTTAAAGAGAAATGGAATTCTCTAGTTTTAGAGAAATAGAAAGAGAAATAGAAATGAAAAGTGGAAAACAAACAAAAGAAATATTTCTAATTCCATTTCTCCCCAATCAAATCCCTCTACCAAACACCCCCTTATTGTATTAAGGTTGAAATAATATAAATTGTTGTTAAGTTAGTCGATTTGCGAGAGGTCGGTCAAGGAATAATGACCGAGAGTTAACAAGTTATGAACTATGTAAAGATGACTTAATAGAGACCAACTATAATTTAATAGGTGGAAAAGAAAGATTTCATAGTTGAAAAACAACATAACGCATTTGTGTGAGAAGATCATCGACTAAGTACTATATGTATGGAGATAACATAAGTTTTTTTTTCTTTTTTTGCAACAAGGCGGGTCACTATCTGTGTGGTGATCATTCAGAGAAATTGTTAACTGACAACGATCAAAGACAACCAAAGACGGACCCACGACTTTTTTTTAGTTGTATGAACTTGGATGTCAACTATTGTGCACAAAGGAGATAAAATAAATATAAGCAAACAACCTACTTGAAAGTCTAGCACATATACCGAGATAATAATCACATGTGCGTTGTGTTTGTTTAAAGGTTGACAGAAATTCAAGAATCACTCACTATAAGAGGTTAAGTATGACAGGTCAAAAGCACAATGCATCAAAATCCAAAGATGGGTTGCTTAGTGATAAGCATGTTGAGATTAATCAAGGTAATAGTTTTGATGGCAAAACAAGGATCTTAAGTCGGGAAGATAAGCAAGTAGCAGGTATGATGGGTGAATATTAAAAGCAAGTGGCGACTCCTGTTGGCGGGTGCAAGAAGTTGAGGATTCTTAATGGACATGTAGATTATATTGAGAAGTACCTTAAAATAAATTATACACTTGATACTTTTAGTTAAGACCACTAAAACATCTTATGCGGAGAATAGAATATAACAAAAGAAAAGTAATGTCTTGAGCTGCCAAACATCCCCTCTTAAGGCCCTCAAACACCCACTTTCATCTTAAAAGACTCCCACAAAGATGAAGCTTGTAGGAGCCCACTCTTTGACGATGCGAGGTGACAAACGGGCCCTCCTTGAGTGAAAATCTGATAGGTTCAGGTACATGCAACATTTTACATACTTGTCCAATAACCTTTTTTAGTGCAAAAACCTTAAAAAACTATGAAGCACTAAACAGAACCTAACATTAGCATAATTATGCTCAAACTATATAGTGCCTTTTAGCATTCTTTTTTTCCTTTGCCTAATAAGATTTTCAGTTTGTCACGTTATCTCTTGTTTGTTCATGGATTCAACAACAATTTGGAAAGTGCACAAGACTTTTATCTATATGAGGTATGTAGTGAAAGCCCAAGAAAAAAAAAGAGTTTTTTTGGGGTATATTGAAGAAGAAAATAGCGATTTTTCTATATTTAACAAAATGAATAGTTCTTGTTTTGGATAAAAATATGTTAAGGATCAAGTATCCAAATCTGTTAAGTGAGGTAAGGTGCTAACTTGATAATGACAAGTGTGTAATCGGAATATTAGTGAACACAAAGGTTTAATCACGAGGGAAAAAGCCCTTAACCAAAATATTTTTACTTCGGTCAAAACTTATCAAGGTAATCTTTAGTAAAATAACTCCGGTCAAGGATTAATAAGATAATCTTTGGTCGGATTACTTTAGTCAATGATCAACAAGGTAACCTTTGGTCGATGAGTATATGATTATCGTGGTCTCCGGCACAAAAAACCCCCGGACGGTGAAAACTATCACCGTCGATTATATAAATAGAACGAAAGGTGGTTACAAATGTAGTGGAGAATACGATCGAGGTTACATAGTATGCTAGTGTGTAGAGAGTATTAATTTCTGCTCTAGTGTGTGTGTAAGTAGATGATTCTTGATCTTTGAAGTTTAAAGATCCAAGCTTTATAGTGTATAAACGACCGAAAACTGTTGGGGAACGTAGTGGGTGATGTTGAACCATAGCAAGGGTGTTAAAATCGCCAAAATGCTTGATAGAAACCAAACAGCGGCTGGACTGGGCAACTTCGCCGCGAACTGGGCAACTTCGCCTTCAAAGCGATAACTTCGCCTTCAAAGCGACAACTTCGCCTGAAACCAAGTTCGCCTAATTGATAACTTCGCTTACGGCCAAGTTCGCCTAACTGGTAACTTCGCCTGAGGCCAAGTTCGCCTAATTGATAACTTCGCTTACGGCCAAGTTCGCCTAACTGATAACTTCGCCTAAAGTCAAGTTCGATTAGAAAATAAATTAAAAACCTAATGAAAAATGTGTTAAGACAGTTAATGGAAATAAAATTTTTCCAAGCTGACCTGGCAGCTCGACCCCAGCCAGGGGCTCTGCCCCTTGGACCCTACTAGGGGCTGCCGCCCCTAGACCCCGCTGCCAGGGGCGCTGCCCCCGGACCCCCGTTCGTTGTGGGTCATATAAAGATAGAATTACAACATGAGTAGTAGTAGTTAATTGATACGTGTAACTTATACAGTCAGCCGAGCTCAGTTAAAGAAGGGATTTACAAATATCGGAGGAAGAAGCAGAGTTCAGGTGAGTTTCTAGCCCCATTCCTTGTTATGTTTTCGGGGCTGTGTGCATACTCGATGTGAAGTGTGAATACACTTACCTTAAGTGGTAAGTGTATGCTATAGATGTTATACGAAGTATATGTTTTATAATGCTTGTCGGTACGTGAACGATCTTCGGATATTGCACGTATCGCCAAGGATAGTAAATTCCAAGTGGTTGATAGTGTGTATGAATGTTATGATGTGACTTGTTTATTACGTAAATACCGAACTGATATGAAGTGTGATATAGGCAGGTAGAGGTAGAGTGTGTTAAAAGTGGCAAGAGTCTAGTAAGGGCGTTAGTGGCATAACGTGAGCGCGTGATAGGGAAAGCCTGTACGTGCCATCGTTATTATGTGTGTATGATTGTTGATGTGACTTGCTTATTATGTAAATGATATGAAGCGTGTTGTAGACAAGTAGAGGTAGAGCGTGTTAGAAGTGGCAAGAGTCTAGTAAGAGTGTTAGTGGCATAACGATAGTACGTGGTAGGGTAAGCCTATACGTGCCTTCGTTATTAAAGTGGCAAAGTGGCATAACGATATTCGTTATTAAAGTGGCAAAGTGGCATAACGTTATACGTTATTAAAGTGGCAAAGTGGCAAAGTGGCATAACGTTATACGTTATTAAAGTGGCAAAGTGGCATAACGTTTTACGTTATTAAAGTGGCAAAGTGGCATAACGTTATACGTTATTAAAGTGGCAAAGTGGCAAGGTGGTAGGTGTAAATAAGAGGCTAAGTGGTAAGGTAAGCAGGTTAGATGTGAAAGTGTGAATACACTTACCTTAAGTGGTAAGTGTATAGATGTTATACGAGTAGCTATTATGTAATGCTTGTCGGTACGTGAATGATCTTCGGATATTGCACGTATCGCCAAGGATAGTGATTGTCAAGTGGTTGTTAGTGTGTATGTATTCTATGATGTGACTTGCTTATTATGTAAATATTGTATTGATATAAAGTGTGTTGTAGACAAGTAGGGGTAGATTGTGATAGAAGTGGCAGAGTCTAGTAAGAGTGTTAGTGGCATGACGATAGTACGTGGTAGGGTAAGCCTATACGTGTCTTCGTTATTAAAGTGGCAAAGTGGCATAACGATATTCGTTATTAAAGTGGCATCAAGTGGCATAAAGTGGCATAAGTGGCTAAGCTGTAGGGGTAATTAAGAGGCTAAGCTATAGGGGTAATTAAGTGGTTAAGCAGTGGCATGTTAGACTGTGGACTATGTGTCTTCGGATACGTATATATTGTATGTAGTGGTTGTATGATAAGTTGCTTGATTAACTAGAACTCACTCAGCGTAGCTGACTTTTAGTATGCACGCAGGTGAGTAGAATGAGACAGCTAGCTTGAGCGGGCACATGGTGGGCGAATAGGAGACTGGCATCTGAAGACTCAAAATGTTTTAATGTAATTGACGTTTATTTTGAAAGACAAGAACGTTTAATTAAGGCAAGTTTTGGATTGCTGTAACGTTTCATGAAAGTTTTTATATTCCGCGAAAGTTTTAATGAACTCTGATTTGTAAGAACTGTGTTTATGAGTAAATCCGACGCGAAAGTAGGGCTACCGGGTTCGGGGCCTTACAGGCTTAATACTATTTGTTGAATTCTTCACAACGCTACACCGGTTACCCTCGTCACAGAGAGAGTGTCTTAATGTGACAAATTAAGCTCCGATGAAAAATAAGTATATGTATCTTGAATATGTGAGAATAAGGTGTAATGATATAATAATGTCTATTATATATATATATACTATACTAGGTACGTAACGCAGGTAGTTGTTGCACTGAAATGACAAATCGTTCATTTATAAGTAGTTAGTTTATTATGGGCGGTCTGCAATTTGTTAAGACGTTTCATGATCCTATGCTAAACAAACTGTACCTTATTCCTCAATTTGTTACAACGTCCGGAGGTTAAATCGTCAAGTGTTTCCCCTTCCTACACCTCAAAAATCTCAAGATGAACTCATACCTCTCAACTCAACGGTATGGTAGTCAATACATGTTGATGTACCTTTAGATACATATTTAGTCTTTATGTTTTAAGACCTTGAAAGTCAACAGTATTGTTACTTTCTGTATATATAATCTAGCAGCGTTCAAAGATTGAATCTATAGAAGACACTCCATTGGCACCAACTTTGAGTAAAGAAAGGACACCTCACACCATGGATATTGATCATCATAGCTCAACCTTGGCGCGGTCCAACAATGACTCCTTTGGGCTCACAGACGCAGTAACCCCAAAACTCTCAAACATTAGTGCCACGAAAACCGAAACATCATCATTGGACGTCTCAAACTCGTCAAGAGAGGCAGATCGCTTGGAGGAGCTTTCCATTAGTAAAGTGAGTGATGTTGATAATGAGTGGGTGGAACAAGTTGAGCCTGGGGTCTATATAACCATAAGAGTTCTTCCAGGTGGCTCCAGGGAACTTAGGCGCGTTCGCTTCAGGTTAGCAACAATCATATATTTAACCTTTTAAAAATAAGGTGATTTGTATAACTTACATAAATTAGTACACCATGAAAAATGATTTTAAAGCTAATGTAAAATGGTAAAAATATTTGTTTAATCTGATGTGACAAAAAAAAAGTGTCGTACAAATCATATTATTTTTCTCCAATAAACCTTATAAGTATAACGTGTCTGTGGGGATGTCATTACAATTGAACTTGGTATGCTTATTATTTGCAGTCGAGAAAAGTTTGGGGAGGTGCACGCCAGACTTTGGTGGGATGAGAACCGAACAAGGATACAAAAGCAATACTTGTAATTACAGAAACATACATTATGGCATATTGCTACCACATTGTCTGCATAAATTGCATATATATGTTGTCCTTTGTTATTTTGTATTTATGCCGGTTTTGGAGCAAAGAAGCATCAAGCATGTTTAGAGAATTGATGTTGTGTTACCGGTTAGTATCAAAGTGAAAGTTTGGTATATTATGTAGTCTAAACAAGAGAAGAGAGCCAAAAATTGGCATACTTATGGCAGTTTTGGTTCAAATTCTTCGTCTTATATCTTAAAACACTTGTGCGAGTTGGCTCCATTATTGCTGGGCCAAAGAAAAGGACCAACTTGTGAGTTAAGGGGTGGCAAGCCCAAGTAATTAAATTCAACAAGTTGGTTGTGGGCTTAAGAGGTGTTTAAGAAGTTTTTAATGGGTTTCTTAAAGACTATGTTAAAGTTATTAGATTTGTTGTTATCATTATAAACAGAGGTCACCAAGTTAGGATTCATAAGAGAGTAGTTAGTTTTTAACATTGAGTTGAATTTGATGTCAACCAAACCATGTTTTGAGTTAACTTTAAGCCTCCAGATACTATCACGTGCAATTGAAAAGCACAATAACACAACAATCGACGTTGTAAAAGTTCATCGTTATAACCTCATAGACCAATCCATATTACTGAGACTTCTACTCCCTCCTCACTCGCTATACACACACCATACACATATACACCACTATTATGAGTGACCCCTCGAGTAGTAAGTGGTTCAGTATGCAACTTGTATTCACTTACAAAATTTCAATTATGCGAGCAAACTTAACGGTTGTGTCTGCTGGCAAGGTTCTCAATTGATAGCATAAGCCAACTCACAAGTGGTTGAGCTAGGTTAAAGAAAAAGGCACTTAACTAGGCAACCATATTACTTGTTACATCCCTTATGTTAAGAAAGCTTTTGTTGTAAATGCGAATTTGTATGTTGAAGGAATCTTCGTATATAATGTTGATACAAACTACATAAAAACAAGAGTTTTTAACCTCCACAAATTTTGGTAAAGTTAAATGGAGGATGCAAAAAAAGAGCAAGAGGAAATTCAATCCTTGACCTTTAAGGCATAATCACATGAAAGGCAATCATAAATACCACCAAACTAAATGTTTTGGTCTCTATGCTTTTAGTTGGGTTGGTAATTTTGAGGCATCTGTCGTGTCCCAAGTGTTGTGAGTTGAGATAATAATATTTTCATTTTAAATATATATCTTTTGTAAGTATATCTAAAGGAATGTTTGATAGTCTCTTAATAATTCTAGACTATCTCTGAATCGATCAGCACCAAATTATTTGGTTCATCAAATGGAAGCCGCTGAATCAGTAATGGAGCATTTTACACAGTCAGATTTATAAACATGTTAAATGAACTCATTAAGTCTCTAAATCAGTCAACCCTCTTAAAATTATTCAAATAGTCATTTTTGTAATCATTGCATACGATACAACTTTCTTTTGTGTCAATATAGTTAAAATTACTAACAAGCTTGATGAGAGACTTTTATATAGTTACATTTAAAGTTAGTCACGTAGACAATTAACATAGTCCAAGTAAAATATAAATTTATAATGTAGCAATGACATGTTATATGCCAAGAAAGATACCTTTTGGGTTGGAGCCTTTGTAGATGCCATGGTTTGGCCTTTTTTTTTTTTTTAAATTTCTTTGTACCACCCCATATCATCATAAGGTTTGTACTTGCCTATTAATGGCACTTGCTGGCATCTGCAAACTACCATTGCTAAATTGCACCCTTTACTATTTTATTGCAATAGACTAATGACCCACACACTTTATTCTAATACAATATTAATCATAATTTGCAACAAACTTTTTCAACCTAAAAGTTTAAGAGTTATCTTTAAGCAATCGCTTTAGTTTATCAATGGATCTTGCTGCAGTTTAACCCATTCTTAAACATTTCTCAACATGCATTTTAATACCAAAAAGAATTTAAATTAATACAATACCTGCTAATATATACACACACACATATAAAGATAGAAGTCAATTACACAATAAAAACAAATAGAGAATTGTATTAAAGGTTCATTTGTTTCACCAAAATTCAGTGAAACTCGTGGGAATTGGAATTTGAATTCTATGATTTAAATAGTTTAGTTTGCGGAATTTATTCAATTGGAATTTCATTTCCATTTTTAATGTGTTTATTATTTAGATGACAACTGAATTTTAATTAGAATTTAAAATTTAACATTTAAAGTAAAAAAATTCTAACCGCTTACTATTGTTGCATGCCTTTGTCGCCGACCTAGCTACCTACCTACCCCAAGCCCGGTTCAGCGGGGCTCGGGTGGGTGAACTGTAGTGGTAAAAAACCAATCTTATATATTGTCATTAGTCCCTTTGGAACATGTGACCTAACATTTTTTTTTTACTGAAATAAGTGGAAAAAATGTTTCGCTTATCTACAAGATAAAACCAAAACAATAGAAAGGTAGAACATACTACATTTTATTGTCTTTTCTTCCTTTCAATTTTTCTTAATACAATTTTTTTACAGTTTACCTTTTTACGCAACATATCATTCTACATCTAGTTTCTTTGAGTTTAGTTGATTCAGTAAAAGCAGATTGTCCTTCCCAAAAAAAAGGTTTGAAAATATGTTGTTATTTGTGGTAATTGGATGCCTAGAATGGAATAAAGTAAAGGTTATTGTGGCAATAGAAAAACAGAAGGTTATTGTAATAGGTAAGAATATACAACCCTCCTCCATATGTTACATCACACTTATTTTTTTTATCTACGTTTTCTTTTTGGACGAGATATGTTATTCACAGATTATTTTACATTGATTATTCGAAACTATGAGGGTGTTTAAGATTTCTTATTTTACCTTCTTATGTTTAAGTTATAAGTTACAAAGTTGTAACTTATGATTTATACACTTATAAAATATAACTTTCTCAAACACCTTATAACTTATAACTTATAACTTATAAGTTATAATAAACTATAAAGAGGTACAATAAGAAAACCCAAACACCCCCTATATATTTTTCCGGTTTTAACATGAGTCTTCACTTTAAGACACATATGACTGTACTAAGTATATAGGCTAGCCTCACATTAGCTAGTATTTTAGTTATTACTATGTAAGTATATATAAGAAAGTTAATGAATATATAAATTATAATTTAAATAAAAAACAACCTAAATATGATAGTAATATATAATATAAATGTATTTTTTAAAATATGATTAAGCTACTAAAATTAACTAATTAAGTATCGTCCATATAACTTCTTAGGGTGAATGGATTGGCCTCGGCGTGAGCTCGATTGGGATGGGTTCAATGTCCGACAGGAATACCACCCCGCCCGCCTTAATATTGAACAAAAACCTTCCCGAGTGGCTTCACTACCCGGATAAGAACAAAGAAGAAATAGAAGCGTGTGGGAAGGAACTTTGGGATGAAGGATGAATTTGAGATGGAATGGAGTGGAAACACCACCCTGCCTTGTTTGGTAGTGAAGCAAGATGAGATAAGTTGATAATCATTTTAGGACGGGAAAAAACCACTCCTTTCATACAACACAGGTAGTTATTACTTGAAATTTACGTATGACTAGTGTGATACAAATTTGAAAAGTGTTTGGAATTATATCAAGAAATGGATGTGGATAGGATCTTCTTTTCATATATGAACCTTGTCTCAATGGTTCTTTATTTAGATCCAAAATAAACAACTCGTAAAAAGTTGTAGTGTACTTAAACAACCAAGTCTAGATAATGTAAACATAAATTATAAATTTAGAATAAATCATTAGAAAATGTTGTAATATATTATAAACCCAAAATATGAATAGGCTAAGGCAACGCATAATGAGATATTATAGAGATAGATAAAAAGAATGAGCATTTGTAGAATAAGGTCATATGTTGCCTTAAGTGATAATGATTCAAGGGGTATATGTTTTAACTACCTTCAATACAAAAGTACAACTCATAAAAACTCATGAGACGGAATGTAAATCTTAGTCGAGGCCTAAAAGTGTAATAACATTGAGTATAACGGAGAGAGTTGAGACAAGAGACAATACAGAGTAAAGATAGAGAGATTATTGAAATAGTGACAGCAAGTTAGTTAATTTAGTCCAAGAGTACGTTTGGACTTTTGATTGATGTTATGTTGCTCAGAAATCACACCCCACGCTTGTAATTGTTTCTTTTCTTTGTTTTTCCCACTCACTATATAGTAAGGCTGAGGGGTGTGGAGCGCTAGAAAGGGCGCAAGAGGACAGCCGCTCGCGCCCCGGGGCGCGAGCACCACACCACCGAGGCGCGAGAGGGGCGCGAGCGCGGAAAAAGAGGCAGGCGCAAGAGGGGTAGCGGCTGGGGGGAGCGTGAAGGCATCTTGGGTTCCGTAAATAGAGCCGTTGGCTCATATTTTGTACAACTACAACTCTCTCTCTCTCTC